>NC_091685.1:53678409-53978636 GCF_041296265.1 Equus caballus
TCGGGGTGCACACTGCCCTGTGGTCACACGTGCCGACGCGCACCACGGATTCGGCAGCAGAGCCACCGACAGGCGAGCGCAGGGGGTCGTGGTCCTGCGCCCCGGCTTGGCGGCGACGACCCCTTCCCCTGGTCAGAGCCCTGTGTCCCTGAGAAGCGTCCTCACTGTCACCGCCGTTACCGCGGTGCATCGAACAACATGAACTCTTGGAAGCCTGCACCCTCGGAAGGGAGAGAGAACTCGTCACACCCCGTCTGCGCCTGGGGACAGGTCCCCTGCAGAGGGAGGGCTGCTCGGCGCCGCAACCAAGGCCTTGTCGCTCACCCCTCCGCGTTGGCGTCTCCGCCCTCCCGGAGGCAGCGAGCCCGGCGGGGCGGGTGGCGCTCGGGCCGGGGCGGCGGGCCGGGGCGGGGGGCCGGGGCAGGGGCTCGGGCCGCGGCGGGGAGACGGGGCGGGGCTCCGGCCGGGGCTCGCTGTCTGCTCATCACTGGTGGTTACTTTCTGCATCCTCCCCTTGTCAAGACAGCTCAGAACAAAGAATCGAGGGTTATCCCGCTGCCACATGGTACTTGTGGGCACAAACCCAGACTAACTTTTGTATGTCATTTTAGATCAGAAAAGAAGAAGGTCTTTTTTCTGACAGTCTCCTTCGAGCTCGCTCCCTCAGTGCTCATTTCCCATTTGTGGCTTTGTCATCACTGCCTTCTTTAAATAACCTGCCTCTTTAAATGGCCAGTCCCTCCTTTATCAGCCCACACCCCAGCCACAAAATCCAACATTTTAAACCTTTGTCAGAGATAGGCAAGGTTGAACAAAGGTTAGCAAATGTTCCTTAAATGATCCTGTAATACAGGAGATGCAGTCAATTGTATAACTTTCTAAAAGTCACAAAAGTTAACCAAACAAAAACACTTTGTCCCAAAGAAGCACTGGTGTTCAGAGACACAAGGTCACAGAATCCCACTGAGGTCTCTACCCAAAGACTCGCTAAACGTGGCCACAGAAGGAAGGACAGACCCTGCAGACCGCACATGGCAATTTCCGCATTTCTGCACATGCCAGGAATGGAGGTCATTCAGTGGTGCCCTTCAGAAACTTGGGATCAAAGGAGTGAAGACAATGGCCCCTGTGTGCGTGTGAAATGACTGGGAGACAGTGCAGCCTCCGTGCTGTGGCACACAGCTTGTTACACGCGATGCTGTCCACACGTTCAGTGAAACAAAGGACTTTCTCTTCAATTTTTCCAATACGCTCTAAAATGATTTCACTTTTGGAGACCTAAGTTACGCGTGTGTCATGCATCTGAAAATGCACAAAAACCTCGGTAAAGTAATTCTGCAGGTTCCATTTCTCTGCTGGATTTGAGACCTTTGTGGCTGGGGGAGGAGTCACCCTGCTGTGGCCCCAGGAGTCGTGTCACACCAATGGGATGTATGGAGATGCTTTCCTCCCAGTACTGCTTCCAGTTCCTGCTACTGTTGCCGAACATCAGGAGGTAGCTGGTCACCAGGTTGGACCTCCCGGACCCGCCCTGAGTGGCCACCGTGGTGACCTCCGCCCTCTCTCCAAGGTCGATCTGCAGCCACTGGTTCTTGTCAGACACGAGCAGCATCCAGCCCCCGGCTCTTGTTGGGGGTGAGGAAACAGGACGGACACAGGAAGAGGAGGAAATGTTAGAATGTGTCTGGAAGGAGGTGAGACCCAGGCGAGAACGTGTGCATCTCTAAACCTAGAATAAATACCCTCGTGATTATATGCATCACATAATGAACGACTGAATGGAATCATCTGTGTGCTGCCAGGGCATGTGACTTCCTCACACTGGAGGCCAGGTGTCCACTGAGGGTCCAAGTGCTCCATGTGACGGATGGACACCCAGTGGAGGCCCTATACTCTCAGAACCAGTGTCTCCCTGGCCTTTGTGCTGGGGTGCTCACCATCGAGCCTTAACACTTTACAGGACTCGTCGGGGTGCAGCTAGCTTACAGTGCAGCCAAACGTCTGTCTGAGACACAAGGATCCTAGGAGCCCTGCTGCAAGGAGTTCCCAGACTCTGGGGAAACTAAAATCAGGGCATCTGAAGCAGGATCAGGAGCTCACTCAGGGATGGTGCTGCTGGTGAGATCCATGGGGGGTGGGGGGAGGTGTGACAGCAGAAGGAACCATATCAAATGCCCTGCAGGGCAGTGAGGGGGGCCTCATGGAGCAAACTGCACCTCAGCATCCTGCACAGAGAACTGATAGATGGCAAAGCGACAGAGGTCCAGAGGAGGAACAGCAGCAGGAGAGCACAGAGCCCGGTGCTCCCCTTCACCCCAGCCCTGAGCAGAGAACCTGGGGGGACAGAGCGGGATGCTGTGGGGATGACACAAAGGCCAGGGGAGGGGCGGGGAGCTGACCCGTGAAGTGGAGCCCACCTCAGGCCCACACCACACCATTAGGGCCAGAGCCAGGCTCCAAGGAGTGACCCCGATCCTTCAGGAATGAGGTTTGGGTCACCCCATCAGGCAAAGACCATGACCAGCTGAGGTACTTACAGGCGTAAAGGGAATACAGAGTAGGAGGTGGAAGACTCTGTTTATGATGGCAGCTATGACCACGTGACCCCAGTTACAGACATGAGGACTGTAATCATCACGAGTGTTTCCTCCTTATTTTGTCATGAATGTCTGTCTGTCTGTGTGTGTACATAGATAGATGGATACAGATAGATAGATGATAGATAGACAGGTGGATCAATTAAGCTAACGTATTTGTTTTCTTCCCTTTCTTATTCCATTAGCATCTAGTGTAAGATGTGTTAATAACAGTCAATTTTGTGTTCTAGCATTTAGGTAACGGGACATCAAAGAGAAGAGCGAGTGTCACCCAAGGACTCTGCATCCTTTTGTGGGGAAAAGGTTAACACGTTCTTGGTTATACAAAAGACAGTAATATCATATTAGGTGAAAGCATGCCTTTGTTACTGTCTTTATTAGGGGATTAAGTATGGCTTAAGGAGATTCAAAAGGGTGCCAAGTTGACAAGGCGTGGACCATAATGGTTAGTTTTGTGTGTCACCTTGGCTAGAATATGGTGACAGCTATTCAGTCAAACACTGATCCAGGTGTTGCCATGAAGGTGTTTGCAGATGGGATCAAAGTCAACATCAGCTGACCTGAGGGAAGGGAGATTACGCTGGATAGTCTGGGTGGCCCGGGTCCAATAAGCTCAAAAGCCTTAAGGGCAGCACTGAGTCTTCTCTGAGGAAGAAGGAATGCCACCTGTGCAGAGCGGCTGCAGCCTGCGCCCAGAGCTCCAGCCTGCCCTTCCTGGACTTGCCCGGCCAGTCCACATAGTCATGAAAGCTGACTCCTTGCGATAAGTCCACCTGTGGTCACTTTCTACTGATTCTGATTCTCTTGTTGAACCTTGACTGTTACAGAACAGGAGGACTCAGCACTGTGTACGATGCCTCTTCTCCCCATGTCGGCTGTAAATTCAGTGACACCAGCGTGGATGTCGGGAAGCCCCATGTGGAAAGGGCGATGACGGAGAATTAGAGGGAAGGGATGGGTGAGACCTGGTCTCTGAGTCTCCCAGAGTAATGAGAAAAATGAGCAGCTTTCAGAAACGTGAAGTAAAAGCCAGGCAGGCACTCCTCGCCCCATCACCAAAGTGCACTTATATTAGGTGTGGGATTGTGAATTATTCTACTTTGTACCTTCTGCAGAGACCAGCAGAGTCTTCACAGAGGGTATAAACAAACACACGGACAATGTAAAACTGGCACCAGATGAGCTGGGTGTTCACAGTCGTCCCCGTCGTGTAGTCTGTCTGCCTGGGCTCATCTTGGGGAAGATGGAAGCTCATAGGCAGAAAATCCTGCGAGTTCCCCTCAAGGGAAAGTGAGACGAGTCAAGTGTCGCCGTGGATCCTCCTCTCATCCTGCAGCTGCTCCTCAGCTGTCAGCTGTCAAAGGCGACTACCGTAGGCTGGTTTCCAAGCCTATTATATGAAACATGCTTACACGGCCCAGAGCAGTCAGAAGTCCTTCAGCTTCTCTGTAGAACAGCTTCAATTCAAAACCAATCATGTTACTTATGAATATGTGCTATCATGTTATTTCGGTAGAATTGTTAAGTCATTTTTCAAATGGACTTAAAAAACCATCCAAAGTTCAAGTTTTATATATGCATAGCTTAATATGAGAGAAATAAGGCATATTGAGATTCCTCTTTAACAGGCATAGAGAATAAATATTAAAGATAGTATCAAAAATCATTATTTTCATTATGACTGCTATGCAGATAGTCAGATAGAAAATCCTCACAAAAGAACACAGCATGAGGTCTGAGTGAGTGATCTGAAGGAGGAGGGAACCTGCATTGAAGGTGGACTTCTGGTCTCCAGGCTGGTGGCCAATGCCCACACCGAGGTGTGGACAGATGCTCAGGTGGAGCAGAGGGTGTGTAGACCAGATGGTGGCTGACAGCGTCCTGAGCGCCTGGCTCCCAGGCAGAGCCCCTCAGCATGGACCTCTCACCCACACAGTAGGCAGCAAAGTTTGGCAACTGCATTATCTAAGTAGAAAAAAATGAGGAGAGCAATGTGCAGCCTCAGCTAATCCAGTCATTAGTTGTATTAATAGAGGCCACAGTGGTGGGTCTGCCTCTGATATTACTTCTGTATCCTTTTTGTTTAAATGCAGACTGTGTCTGTCTCTGCCCTTGTCAATTTTCAACACAGCAGCCAAGGCGGCTACATCCTCACAGGGACACCCCTGCTCTGCTGAACCCATGCAAGGACTGTGTCTGTCCAGGAAATGTCCCCAAGGTGCCTGAATGGCCATTCTCTCTGATGCTATGCTGGCTGGGCCTGGCGGCCCCCATACACGCTCCTCCAGGTCCTCACTGGGATTCCACCTGCTCCACCCCACACGCACCCTGTCTCCATCCCCGCTGGTCTCTCCCCACCCAGGAGTGACGATAAATGCCTGTTATCTAAGATGCTGCACTGGGGCGGGTGGTTACTTAGCATCATTGTGGCAACAGCCCACTAACACTCATGTGTGCAGCCCCCAAGTGCAGGGGTGTTGGTGCCCCTCTGCCACCCTCCACTGGTGGGTGCTGGGAGACCTTCTCCTGTAGATCGGCAATTCTGAGGGTGGTTCTCCTGGCTTCTCAGCAGGTCCAGGAGGCTGGAGCCCAGGGCCAGGAGCTGGGATTTGCTTGAATGCAGCACACCATCTACTGGACTTCCCCACCTCTGTCTGGCTCTCTTCTCACCTTTGCTCCCTGGGGTCGCCTCTCTAGAAGGCATCGTCTCAGCCCAGATTCCAGGGTGGAGCACTGAG
Source organism: Equus caballus (assembly GCF_041296265.1). Lineage (NCBI taxonomy): Eukaryota > Metazoa > Chordata > Mammalia > Perissodactyla > Equidae > Equus > Equus caballus. The sequence continues at coordinate 53,683,745 of NC_091685.1, forward strand.
GGCAGAGCCCCAGGAAGGGACTGTGCAGGTGGGCACCCTGCTCAGGGGCTGACAGGGCCCTGGTCCCTGGAAGGTGAGGTGGTGATCACCCTGTCATAGGTGACATCCCATTTACAGAGAATCTCGGTGGAGGGAGTGGGAGGGGAGCCTGGGTTTCCTGGTGATGTAGACGGCTGGGCAGGTGAAGGGGCGGCGTGGTGGAAGACAGTGGAAGGCAGCTGCAGAGCCTTGAAGACAGAGCATGGCATCCCTGGGGGCCTGCCGTGAAGGCTGAACAGCTGCAGCTGCTCCCCTGGCATGGCCAGCATGTGGCTGAGCTACGGGGTGGTAGCTGTGGGCCCTCACGGCCCTCCACATCGCGGTCAGTACCCATAGGCAGTGAGGGCGCCCGGAGCCTGGTCAGGGAGGTTCAGACAGGCGCCCCTGGAATCCTGGGCTCTCTGAGCTGGAAGGGGCAGTCCCTCTCCCTGACAGAGGACAGAGGCCCCCTTACCTGGAGGCCAGAGGTCATGCCAGGCCTCCCAGGCCTTGTGTAAGCATCGTCCTCCTCACCTCGGCTGGTCTCCCCCCGCTCTTCTAGAATAATGACCGGGGTCAGATCCCAGCACAATGCCAGACAGAAATCCTGCAAACAGATTAAACCCAGAGAACACAAACCATCAGGACCCAGGGAAATGGGGCGGGTGGACCCACAAGGACTGGCACAGGGTAGGTGGTGATGAGGGTTGGTGACACGGCTGTGCTGGCCCAGGCTCCCTACTGAGGTCCTGGCCCACAGAGGGTGGTCTTCAGTGAGCTAGGTGGAGGTGCAGCGCGGCTGGTCAGTGTGCAGAGAGGGTCAGCTGTCCTCTGGAGACCAGAGCTGACACCATGGAGCTGGGCCCCTCGAGTCAGCGAAGGCGACTGCAACCCCAGTGGTGGGGACTGGCAGCTCCAGCCACTGAGGCAGGGACAGCTTCTCCAACTAGCTCGCTGGCCACAGGCAGGACCACAGCCCAGGAGTGGGGAGTCACATCCTGCCTCCGGGGACCTCGCTGCCCGTGGCTCCCTGCGGCTGTTTGGGTGATGGTGCTGAGAGGCGGGTGGTCCACATGCCCATCAGCAGGTGTGAGGGATGGAGGCCCAGGGCCTGTGGGGGCCACCACTCAACCCACAGCCCCACAGAGCTTCCGCCTCCCCGTCTTTACCTGGTCCCCCTGCCTCTGGGATCACCTTCCAGGAGCTACAGCCCCCCTCAGACTCCGCCTCGAAGAGTCAGAGGCAAACACACTTCGTTAAACTTATTGCTAAGTCACTACCCGCACAACACGCATTTCTCTCTAATTCAGTGTGGCTGGTGCCAGGAGTCATCACTGCATCCTCGGCTGTGCCCGGGATGCTGCAGACCCTTCGCCGGGCTCTCCCGCAGGGCTGGGATGAGGCCCCAAAATCCTCCCCGCAGGCAGCAGATGGCCACCCCAACATGACCTGGCTCGGCACAAAACGAGGGAGCCTGAACACGGGGGGAAAGTGCGGAATTAGCACGGAGCATGAGGACAAAGTCACAGACACCTGGGGAGATAACGCATCCTCAGAGAGAGCTTAAGAGGTCAGACGATTTGGGCCCTTCAGAAAATGCCTCAAACCAAGTCTCGGGGCAGCGTCCTGCAAACAGCACTGTCCCCCCTTTTTGGGGTGAAGATGGGGCTGTTCCAGCACCAGGCCCTCACTGTGGGTTCTTGTCTGTAGCTGCATCCCGTCTACGCACAGCTTGGAGGCTAAAACCACACACGCCAATCATCACTGAGTGTCACAGCCGGGCTCCCACTGGTGTCAGGGTGACCGGTCTCCGTGGGGCTCTCCCCGGGGTCAGGTGGGCGGCCGCAGCTGGCTCTTCTCACTCTTGCAGGCTTGGCTTGCGGCTGGTGGTGGCAGGATGACATGGGGAGGAAGGAGTGGCCCATAATTAGGTAACGTGAATGATAATAGAGTTCCCTATGGGACCGCTGCACTTCTTGAGGATTGATCCTCTGACACTCCTGCTGAGGCCCTTAGTCACCTAAGGACTCCTTTTGGTAAAGGCCAGGAGGAGCAGGAGTCCCTTTTCTTCAGAGCTGAACCCCTGCAGTCTCTCATTTCTCTATCAAGCAGTTTGTTCAGACTTTACAGACACAATTCTTTCCAATTTTAAAGCCAAATTAAAAAGGTCAGCCTTCCCCATTCACTCCAAAGTTCCTCAAGGCTGCTCTGGCCTAGCAAATTCCTCCTAGGTTCCTCTTACCGAGGGTATGTACCGGTACCCCTTAAGACACCTAGTCTTAAGACCCTAACGGGCTCATGTAAACTCTTGGACTGTCAATATAAAATAAGGAGGTCTGGGTTTCAGGAGAATTCACCAGGGTCACCTGAAGAATGCAGTGATCCGGGGGGCTCAATGGGCCCCTATTGGTACCAAATGCTGGTTCAGTGTAGATTTCAAGTGGTCTCCGATGGGTTTCTTTGACATCCTGCCACGACTATGCCAGGAAATGTTGACAAAAATAATCCGTAACCAATCTATAAGTGAAAATTTGGGTGAGTTTATTCTGAGCTAAAATGTGAGGACCATGGTCCAGGGCCTTTCTTCCCAGTGGAAGGAAGGGCACCAAAGAAGTGGGGTGTACAGAGCGGTTATATACCCCCAAGCAGGATGTTTCACATGTGATTGAAATGTCCCTTTTACAATGGTCACGAGACTGCTCTGTCGGCACAGCGATTGATGGACACAGCAGGTAGGTCTGCTGTCTCAGTGGACACAGCAGAATGGCAGGTCTGTTGTTTTGAGCTGAGTGGTCACAGGTGAGCTGGGTGGTCAAAGATGAGCACGACAATCAGCTCCTAGCCTAAGGAAAGATGCTTATCCTTAAGGAAACGCCAGTGTTGGGGGAAGTTGCACCTTTATCTTAAGGGCATTTGTTTTGCCATAGGAAATGTTTAAAGCAGATATACAATGCATGGTTGATGACCGTGTCAGGCCCCTGTGGAGAAAGAAAGTCAGGCCGAATTTGGTTTACACCAAATGGCTTCCTCATATACTCCAATATATCCTATTGCTCGCCATTTCCATTTGTCAGGCCACATGTGGCTGTTGAGTACTTGAAGGGCGGCACTGTGATTGGTTTTTATGGTTACTGATTTTTAATGTTACTGAGGTACTAGACTTTTAATTTTATTTAATTAGAATTAATTTTAATGTAAAAAGGCATTTGCCACTCCATATTGGACAACACATCTCTAAGAAGTGACCTGGAGAGAGGTTGCACAAGTAGGGGGACCTGCAACCCTCCCCTGGTGCCCAATGAGTGCTCTCTCCCCCCTAGAGTAGATGGCGTAGTTGGCAATAACAGGAACAGATGATTGAAAGTTATAAATGATTTGATGCGAGCCATTCCATACTTGGGATTGGTAATCAGAGAAGACATCCTGAAGGAAATTCCACTGTAGGTGAATCCTGGCATATGAGTATGAAACACATGGTAAAGGAGAAGGGGAGGAATGTGTTTCTAGACAGGGAAGAAATCATTTGAGAGGGAATTTACAAATTTACCCATGGTCTTGCCAACTGATGACCCGTGCTCCCCCTCACCATCATAAGATGGCCTGGTGCAATTTCAGTCCTCTGTGCCCAGAGGTATAAATTTGATTTAATTTGTTACACTCTTGTAATGTGATCATGGCCTTGGATTATGTAGCAAAGTGTCCTAATTTTTCAGATATGCAAACTGAAATGGGGTGAAATATCAGGATGTCTACTTGACTTTAATATTTCAGTGAAAATATGGGAGAAAGCATGGGTGGCAGGTCTGAATAATTTACACATTGGATGAAATATGGTTTTAATTGGATGAAGTTTACATTGTTAAATCAGGTCATGGATGTTTCCAATATTGTTCTCCTTTTCTACCTGTTTCAAAAATTTTATTTAAAAAAGTAAAACACATTCACATGTATTCTCCATTTTATTGACTTCCAGGGTACTTTACCAACAGAAGTGATGCCTTGACTGAGAATGCGAGTGAGTCTCAAGGAAGTCCTAGCCCAGGTGGGGCTTGTGCTTCATATCTCGATGCTGTGCCTCATCAAAGGGCACCTTGCACACAGGGTCTTGGCTGATGATGAAAGCTGGCCAGACCATGTCGAGGACTGCTGAGCACAGTGGGCAACAGCAGGAGCCCTGGGGGAACAGCAGGAGGTGGCTCAGCCCAACATTTGTCTCCCCAGACCTCCCCTTCTGGGCCATCGTCCTCATCTGCTTAGCAGGACTCCTGGTGCTCATCACATGCCTGAACTGCTGTCTCCTAGTAAGCAGGGAAGTGTCACTTGTCTTCTTAATATTGGGTTGTAAGAGCTCTTTGGATATTACAAATATACGTGCTTTGCTAAGGATCTGTTGTGCAGATAGTGTCTCCCATTGGCCAGCTGGTGTTCATAGCTCCTCTAGAGCTCGAACCAGTTGTGAAATTGTCATCTGCCCAACTCTGAGTGACTGACTCCGCTGTCCCACATGTTTCCATCAACCCAAAGGATCATGTTCAAAAATAAATAATTCAGAAACATATTAACCTACACAAATCCCTGATGGCCGGATTTTGATCAAACACTCATACAACAGATACCCATTCCTCAAGATCGGAAGTGATGCCACATCACCGTGTTCTCAGCTTAATTTCTCTTCTCCTATCCTGCCATTCCTGCAATCTGTGGTCTATGATCTCAGTAATTCCCTTGGAGCCGTCCAAAATTTCTTACTGCTCATCATATGTGTCTTGTAAAATTTCAACCCCAGAAGATCCTGATTATAAGCCATGCCCTAGCTGCTGCCAATCTTATGATCTTATGACAAAACAGGATTTTTTTGGTACCAGTGTAAATGCAAAATCAGCTGCATCAACTGGAAGCATCCCTAATGCCTGGAAATTCTAATTTCTTTTATGGATTGGCATATTTACTCCTTGATTTTCCACAAAGCCTGTTTTCAATGTTCCCCACATTTCTTTTTCCTTTATACATATATTCAGGGTCGCTTAACTTGCCTGATATTTCACAGAGAAATTGCTGTCTCTTCTCCTTCCCTTTTGACATGAACCAGTAAGAAAAGGTCATCTACCTTGTGTGTTTCTGTGGCCTCACCTGCAAACACCTCCTCAGAAAACCCCATGCTCCATCTGCCCTCACCATTCTATGGGTTGTTCCCTTGTAAGGCCACACTGACTCCTTTCTTACTAGACCAATAGGGGCTTTTCATCATTCATCTGACATGATCATTCAGTGGGAAACTTTGATAAGCTTGGAGCTCCTTAGATACATGAATCTTATGTTACCTCTGTGAGCATTATAGTATCTCAACACAGATACTGCAGATGAGGAAATATACAACTTACAAATGAAGACTGTGCTCTAAATGGATTAGTAGATCCCAATTAAAATGAAAAAGAATGTGAACTATTTCATTGTTAATTTTTATATAGATTGCATGGACAAATGGTAATAGCTTGGTTATAATGGGTTTAAATATACTATTAAAATTAGTTTCACCTGTTTATCTTTACTTTTTTTAATGTGGCTACTAAAAAAAATTAAATTCCATAAGACAGATTGAGAAATTCTACTGTTGTACAGCACTGTTCAAGCCATGAGAATAAAGCCCAGAGAACGTGGTTAGGGACAATTTTTCCAAGGAAAGGAGTCGCTCTGAATGCACGGCAAGATGCAGAAAACAGTCTCATACACACATACACACACAAACACACACAGAAAACAAGACCAACATCATCATAGAGTTGCACCACTCTTCTCAAGTGGCAAGAGGTTGCAGTCCTACATTGTTCTAAGTGGACGAACCTCAGGAAAGCAGCTAGGAGTCAAGAGAGTTCACCAATCAGGAAGATCTAAAACCAGAGAGTAAAGGTCAGGATCTTTTGAGAGGTTCCCAGCGGTGGATTCTGTTAGTGATTCAATACATTAGGGAGAACTTTGCAAGAAGTGTTGTTACAGAACTCACCTTTCCTTTCCTATGTAAAAATATACAAGTTGTGTAAAGAATAATAGCTCCTGCCAATCAATGAAAAGATGTTAGATCATGAATATCACTCTTGTAAATCACTCCTGGATTAGTGAGCCAGTCAGGGAACAGATGACAGTGGATTGAGCTGGACCTCATTAGGCTCATTCTGACTTGAAGACCATCCTATGGATCGTCTTGTGCCAGGACCTCTGAAACATGCTGCCCCTGCCACTCTTTTGCCACCAAGGTCCACCAACCAGACAAGTCCTTGCTGAAAAATACCCTGGCTGGGCCCCTTCTGAGCACACCTGGAGGACTCTCCCCAAATCCCACTCCTTCACGGCGCTCTTCCACCTGCCACCGGCCAGGGAGACATTCCCTCCAAGGCTCACACTGTGTGTGCCCAGCTCTGGGGATGGCACTTCTCCCTCAAGTGAAGAAAAGGATCAGAGTGCAGAGCCTGTGGGCTGTAGCCATTAGGACGAGGCCTGGGGTTTGCTGCCAGAGAGAAGAGAACCTGTAGTGGGTGTGGGTCCCAGGGTTCAAGAAGCCCCCGTGATTCCTGGATAGAATCCCAGAAGACGATGCAGGACAAAGGAGGGATGCTTGGGTGTGATTGTGCTTGGGAATGTCCATAGGGAGGCGGATGTGCCATTGGCAATGCCTTCAACAGTGTTGTTCATTCATCGATACGTGCTGTCTCAGGGAGTGCTGTCTACCTCCTTCCAGCCCCTAGTCTCCCCTCTGGAGCAAACAGACAGCATCAGAAGAACATTTGCATTTCATTTATAATGGACAGGCACAGTGCTTGTAATATGCTGGATGTTGCAAGCGTTTTGAATCATTAACTCCTTTAATACTCTCCGTATCCTCACAAATTAGGTACGCTTATCATTCTTGCCGACAATAGATGAAGAAATTGAGGCACTGATGAGGTGAATAACTTGCCCACTACCAATATCTAGGAAGTGATTGAGCTGGAATTTGAATATAAGTTGTGGCTCCATATTCTCTGCTCTTAAGCATGTTCTTTGCTCCCTATGACTTCACACCAAGAAGACGTTGGCTCAGTGTATCCATTTTCTTGTTACACCCGGTAGCCCCACTCTTTGATCTCTGTCTGAAAAAGATGCTATTTGCATCAAAACTCTTGCACATACACAACCAAAATCACTTCTCCCCATATCCCAGGTCCTGGAAAATACATGGAGAACATTTCAAAACATTTCTTGCCCAGGCTGGGAGTGCTTCTGGGAAATCCCACTGTTCCTGTAAGAAGCCAAGGGCAGGCTGGGAGCTGGGTCTGAGGGGAAAGGTGAGCTCAGGAGTTCCCATGGGATTACAAAATGGATGGGAGGCCTCAGCAGGAACTGACTTCAGGATCTGGTGGTGTTTCAAGCTGGGTGCTAATTTTCTAGCTTTGGGTGTAGGGGCTGGTGCCACATTCCAGGGAGATGGGAGTCTCCCTGTGTTCTTGGGGAAACCAGACCCTTGAAAGCAAGGGAATGAGGGTTTCCTTTCACAGTGGACTTGGGAGTTGAAACATTCAGCCCAGAAGAGACAGTCATGATCCTGAGGAAACTGGAAGAAGCTGCCTCTGCGTCTGCCAAGCAGAAAGCCCTCCTTCATGGACTCCCTTTATCCAGATGAGACCAAGAAGGAGGACATCATGATATGCCCTTGCAGGTGGGAGACCTGTGATGATGGAGCCTGTGCCTGGGAGGCTCTGAAAGGCCTCACAGAGGTAACATTTGCTGTGAGCAGAGTGCCAGATGAGAGGCACGCCGGCCTGTGTCTGGGAACAGTTTGAGTGTCAGGGAGAAGGCACCACTGGTGTAGAGACTCACAGGAAGAAGTGAGTGTGACCAGAGAAGGGCAGAAGGGTGGGGGTGTGGTGAGAAGGAGCCTGAGAAGGGAGCGGAGGGCAGATGGGGGCACGGCAGGGCCAGGTGGTGGGAACTGGTAGGCTGTGCTTTTAGCCATCGCTCTCTGATGACATTGCTCCAAGAGCTTGCGCCCAAAAAGTACAAATCCTTAACATCTCACAAATTCTGTGTGCCAGGAAGGGGGCACGGCTCGGCTGGGTGCTTCCGCCTCAAGGTCTCTCTGAAGCAGGGCCTGTGTCTCTATTGGGGCTCGACTTGGGGAGGGTTTGGTCCCAAGTTCAGTCACATGCGTGTTGATGGGTTTTGTTTGGACTGAAAATCTGAGATCCTGCGTGTCTGTTGGCCGATCATTCCCTCCACTCTCTCCTATGGAGCCTCTTCATAGGGCAAATGAAAACATGCACACTTGCTCCACCAGTTCCAGAGAATTAAGAGGCAGAGAGAGAGACAGAAAGATGGAAACAGGAGGAGGGAAAGAGGGAGGGGGCTGGAAAAAATGAGTAAGAAGGAAGGGCCAGGCTTTTTATTCTTAACCCTGGGTTGCGTGCCATCCCATCACCTTGGCTGCATTCTGTTTAGAAGCCAGTTCCTGACCACTGTGTGTTCCACAAGGACGCACATAGCAGAAGACAGTGAGCACCAGGAGCCATGGTGGAGGCTGCCCACCACATAGGCCAACACGAGGCACTTGGGTCTGATTCTAAGTCAAACAGGAGACCTTGCAAGGTTTCATGCCAGTGAATGGAAATATCTGAATTTCCCCTAATTTCCACTTCTTAGAGGTGCAGACCTGGAAACGAGGCCCAGAGGGGCAGGGACTTGCTCAAGGTCACAGAGCTGGAACCCAGTCCTGTTTTGAGGGGTACTCCACACTACATCCCACCCCTTCTTGTCATTCTTTCATCTCTAAGTGTGTGCATCAGACACATGGAAACCAGACCACAGGTGTTGTTGCTATTGTCTCTTCTACACCTGAGGACGTCCCGAGGGAGATATTTCTGGCATCATCCCCATCGTGCAGCTTGGGTGATTGAGTTGGCCCTGCGAGGCCCAATGGTGGTTCCAGGACACAGAGCTTGTAGGAAAAAAGAGGTCTGAACTCAGCTGCATGTCCTCAAGCTGGAACCCTGGTTCCATCTTAAGGTCCTGTGTTGGGATCTGTGCTGGCTATTTGTGTACAGTTCTGGAGGTGACATGGGCAAGGAGGGTGAGCAGCCAAGATCCCAGAGGGGTTTTGGGTGGGTGTGATTGAAGGAAGGGGCCCAGGTAAGGGAACCTTGAAGAAGTGACCTCACTTCCTTGGAGACAGACCCCAACAGAACTTAGCACACTGGTCTCCAGGCGCCCACATTCTAGACATAGCATCCTATTGAGCCCACTTGAGTGGTGACACTGAAGACAAGAGGATGTTCTCCTGCTGTCTCCCGAGTTGTGGAGGCTCCGGCTTCAGGAAAGCCAAGAAAAAGAGCCTTTTCAGTCACTATAGACACTGGCTTGGCCCTCACCTGCACCGCCTCTGTCCAATTGGCAGGAGGAGCACTCAGGTAACACAGGGAAAGCCAACCGGGTTAGGCCACAGCTGGATGCCACCCGCACACCACTTTGAGGCTCCTTGTATGTCGGAGGGGAGTGAGAGAGGCACGGCAGGGCTGAGCGGGGACCCACCCTGGGCAGGAGCCATTTGCTCAGTGTTGGAAGACTGGCAGTGTGTCATGTTCCCAGCCTAGGTGGTGGCTAGCAGGATGGGAGAGTGGGTGCTGGGGACCAAGCTCCTCTACCCATAGGTTAGTCCCGAGCCCTCCGGGTGTCATCTCATTCCCTCCCTGGCTGGAGGTCTATGCAGATGCTGCACGGTACCTGATCTGTGCTGGGGTTTCCTCCTGTGGCCAAGTCGAGGCAGGCCCCTCAGACCTCCCGGCCCGGCTCTCGGGCACTGTCTTTGCAGAGCTGCACGCAGGAGGTGGTGGAAGAGCTGGCGGATGGCTTCGGGTACTCCATCTCCCTGGACAGGGACCAGCTGCACCGCGCCACCATCAATAACCAGGGCTGCTCTGAGGTGAGAGTGGGCACGGAGGGGTCTTCCCACCCAGGACCATGAGATGACGAGGGCCAGCCCAGAATCCAACATCCCACTGCCGTTCTCCTGGGACCCTAACAGGGCTGTCCTCCATGAGTGTCCCACAGTCCCATTCCCAAAGGAATCTGGACTTCTGCTCCTCCGCACCAGCTGCATAGGAGGGTAGGAGGGCACTCTTAGCATTTCCCTAGGAAGATTAGAGAAAACGTTGATGTCGTTGTCACTTCCCAATAGGCCCTGAGTATCTTTGAATTTTGCCTTTTTTGGAAAATGAAACCTCGATAATGAGGATCTCCAAACTCCCTTTAATGTAAAAGAAATAACCATCAGCGTGTTTGGAAGTCAAAGGGATTCTCAGAACGTGTCACTGCCTTGTACACTGTTAACAGACTGGGGCGGGGTGGGGCGGCCACATAACATTTCCCTCCAGGTGGGGGCCCGATGAAGCCTCAGGCAGTTAGAGGGGCCGGCCCTCAGCCCTCACTTTGGGCGGTTCTCAGTTCTGACCCACAGGACCTAGAGAAGCCACTTGGCATGCCTAAGCCTCTGTTCTCCTCTCTAGAGAGAGGGTGTCTGTTGAGGATTCACTGGGCTGGTGCTCTTCACAGAGGGAGCTCTGTTGTCCCTCAGCGAGCAAATGGCCTCGAGGGAGGTCAACGTGGAATCCTTCGCACGCCCAAAGTCAGATTGCACTTTGAGAGGCCAGAACCTTGCTGAGTGTGGGAGCTCCTGTGTCTCCTGTTGCAGATGTGTGGGAGGGGCTAGGAGTTCCTGGGTCAGCTGCAGACCTCGATAACGCTGGTGGTTCGCAGTGGTGACCCTGACTCTGTATCCCTCCTCGTCCCACCCAGAGTGAAGATGAGTCCACTCTGTCTGTCACTGAGGCCTGTAGGATGCGTGCCCTCCAGGCAGGCATGATGCAGAGGCTCTCAGAGTCTGTGCTGCCAGCCTTCCCCAGCAGAGTCCTCTGCAGTGTCATCACCTCCCTCTGCAGCGACTCAGGCTCCAGCACAGCCCACCAGGTGCTGGACCAGCTGTTTCCCAGGTGACTGCCCTCCTCCTCCTCAGCACAGTGGTGACTCTGCCCACTGCCAGCTGTGTGTCTTGCCTTGGGAATGTCACCACATCTCTCTGAGCCTGAGTTGGCTCCTCTGAAACGTGGGGTGGGAGAGGATGAACTTGCTAGGCTTCTCCCAGGGATGAATGGGATCAGCCCTCCAGGTGCTGCCCTGGTGCCCGGCTCTGCAGAGAGGGTGGTGGGCCATGCTGTGGTTGCTGGTGGTGATTATTTCTCTGTCCCCCACGGAAAGTAGTCTTCCTCTCCCTTCACTGGCTTGTGGCTTTTTGAGTTTGGAAAAGCACCTGGAGAGCACCCTGTCAAGGAGTTTGAGATGCCATCCAGCTGGGCCTGGTGCTCGTCCTTGGTGTAGCCACTTAGGGATCTCTAGGGCCACAGAGGGGCCACAGGCCCACTCAGACACCTGGGGTGGTTCTGGTTGGAGGTCATTCAACAATGTCTATGAAGGACCTACTCTGAGCAGGACTTCTGGACACACTAAGTGTCACTCAGTGAAGGAAGCAGACAGCCTCGCTGGGCCTCCCCTCTATTCTGAGAGTCAGACAGTCACACTTGACATCATTCACAGGTCCCATCTACCCTCCATCCCGGGCGATGCCCTCATCCCCTTTGGGACACATGGAGGCAGCTTGGCCCATTGCGTGCGGGATGCTGGAGGACAGGACCACCTCCCAAAGTGAGTGGTCTTTGGGTCGAGAAGGAGGGCCTCCTGTCTCTAGCAAACAGGGTGTGGGGAGAGGATGGAGGCTGTGGCCGGGTCAGGCCTGGGAGAACCCTGCATCTCACCCATCTTGTGATTCCCATGGGAGGGCTGAGTTCTGGTGGCTTCCACTCCGGCAGGACTGGACTCAAAGAGAGCTGTGCATGGGTCCCAGGCCCCCTGAGAACCGGAAGGGAGGCTGGGCTGCGTTGTCCCCTAGAGACCCACTCCCAGCAGAGTCCCAGCTCCTCCTGCCTCCCTTTCTCCACATGCACACCTTGTGAGCACCACCGCCGGGTCCATAGTAGGAGGTGTGTGAGCAAGCTGCTCCCAAATCTGCTGGAGTCTTCATTCCAGTGGCCCACATGCATGCAGGGCTTGGGTGGGCTGTGTCCAGACCCTTGGGGAGGAGAGTGTCGGTGGGAACAAGAGACTCTCACAGACTCTGTATTCAGCCTGCTGGATGAGCAGGCCTGCCACAGCCAGGACAGCCAGCCAGGGCTCAGGGCTGGGATGGGGCCCTCCTCTGGAGGGGGAGGGTCTGGCAAAGGGGCGCAGATGCTAACAAGAGTGCCTTGGGAGGGCGGTGTTTAAGGAAAGGCCAGGCCACTGACTCTCTGGCCCATCTGCCTCCCCGCAGTGCTATCTATTTCCTGCTGGGAACCTGGCTGGGCCAAGGGCAGGATTGCAGGGAGCCCCTGCGGTTTCCCTCTTGGACCCTGCAGCTGGCCACTCTGCACGTCAGCTTTGGTGGCTCCCATGTGGAGGGCCATGCCTACCTTCTGCCAGGCCACCTGGAGCATCTCAAGGCCATTGAGGCCGAACGGAAAGGTGAGGGGACTGGAGTCTGGGAAGACTGTCTGTGTTGAGGTTCACGGGCTAGCGTTCCCTTAGAGGCAGTGGAGCCCTTCCTATCTTTGGAAAGGCACAGAAACCGTGAGGTGTGTGGGTGAAACTTTCTCTTTATCCTGCTCCAGAGCCAGCTCCAAAGCTCCTGCCACTTCCAGAGCCAGAGCCAGTGCCAGCCCCCGGGCTGGAGCCAGCTGCACCTCCAGTCTCACCACGTGTGGTAGAGCTGGAGCCAGCAGCCCCTGAGTCGGCCACTCCAGGACCAGAGCAAGGGCCACCATTAGAGGCAGCCCCAGAGCCCAGCTGCCCCTGGGCCGTGACCACCGAGGACCAGCTGCGGGAGGAGAAGCTGAACATCTTGGACTTCCCTCCCCAGCTGGTGGCAGAGCAGCTGACGAGGATGGCTGCGGTGAGCAGAGGAGCTTGTGGGGCGGGTGGCCCCTGCCTTCCCGGTGCCATGAGCCACCCCACACCTGCCATTCCCTGCTCGGGATTCCGATGATCTGGGTCCAAATCCCTGCTCCCTCTCTTATCAACACTGTGACCTGGGCAGCTTTCTTTCTCCCCAAGCCTTAGCTGTCCCCTAGCGAACAGGGGACGGTAGAGACGGACACTCAGCACCTGCTGTACAGGGTGGCTGTGCCGATGAATGAGGTGGGAGAGAGTGGAAGGTGGGCAGAGTCTGGCCCTTTGGTGGGGGATGGGCACTCACTGAAGTGCTGCCAGGTCCTTGGGTGGATCCCCCATCTGCGCAGGTGGCCCGGAGAGCCTCAGCACTTAGCAGGAAGGTGATGTGTATTGACTCCAGTGGAGACAGTCAAACAAAGCTGGGGGTTGTCCCTGCCTCGGGGGAATGTGCATGGGAATGGGGAGTGGGACCCGAGGGGCACTGGGATGGGTGGATGATGGCCCTTCTGGTGGGCATGTGTGGGCTGCCTTCTGGAGCTTGGAGGAAGTGAGATGGGGCTGGGAGCAAATGTCCCCTCCCTTCCCCACAGTACTGTGTCCGGGGTCATCCTGGACTGGGTGCATTCAGTGGACACAGACAAAACCCAGGGACTCCCACAAGCCTCAGGCCACATGCTCTGCTTCCTGAGCTCCAGTTCTGATCTCACCCTGCTGGGCCTATGGGGGACTGTGGACGCCGAGCTGGGGTGCGGCAGGACCGGGTGACACTCCGAATCTTCTGCAGGAGCTGTTCAAGACGTTGGTGCCCGCCCACTGCCTCGGCTCCATCTGGTCCGAGCGCGACAACAGGGAACGCGAGTCCCTGGCACCCACCGTCCGTGACACTGTGATGCACGACAACACCGTGGCCAATTGCATCCTCGTCACCTGCCTTGGGGACGCGAGCATGACAGCGCAGGACAGGGCCAGGGTGGTTGAGCTGTGGATCAGGGTGGCTGAGGTAAGCCTTGGCACGCCCTGTCTGGATGCGTGGGAATTGCCTCTTGTTTCTCAGCTCTCAGGATTGAAGTCTGGGGTCTTAGTCCCTGGACTGTCCCTTGACCCTCATGCCAGGGCCACGTTGACCTTGACTTGAGGTCCCAGTGGGGACAAGCTCACTTCCTTCCTTGTGTTGAGCTACAAATCCTGTGCCTGGCAGTGTTGCTCGTCGGGTGGCAGGTGTGCCCTCCCTGGCTTCCCTGGGCATGTGTCTCCTCCAGGACAGGGGAAGTCCATGAGGGGACAGAAACCAGAGGCAGCAGAGCTTCAGCTCCCCCTCACGGCTCCATCTCTTCGCTTCCCCAGGAGTGTCGAGGCCTCGGGAACTTCTGTTCCCTCCACACAATCCTTTCTGCCCTGCAGAGCCCTGCCATTGCCCGTCTCCAAGACACCTGGGGACAAGTTTCCAGGTGGGTAGTGGGTGGTCTGCTCTCCAGCCAAGCACCATGAGGGTGAGGTGGCCCAGGCAGCCTGATTTGGGCCGGCATGTCCCCCAAAGTCAGCTGAGACCACCTGGGAGACAGCGAACGCCGGGCACAGGGACTGACCTGGGTGCTGGGTCTCTGAGTCTCTCAGCGCCCTTAGGCCAGCAGTTCCGTCCCAGGGATTCATTTCCTTCCAGACCAGATCCTGGCTTGAGCCCAGGTGGAGAATCTCAGGTGTTTCCTTTGCAGCAACAGAAGCCTCTATGCAGCTGAAACCAACACTGTTCCAAAGAGATCTGTTTGGGACATCTGGGAATGGAGGCCCCAAGGGACAAGAGGAGAGGCCCCTCCGCAGTCCCATGGGGACCTTAGAGCTCAGAACACCCCAGCAAAATCCCTCATCCAGGCCCCAGGCAGTTTGGATCTGCTGGGTTCTCAAATAAATGGGACTTGCCTTCAAGCATCCCACAGTTTTTCTTTCTTTCTTTCTTTCTTTCTTTCCCCACCCCGCAGGGAGAGTTCTCGAACCTGGAAGAAGTGGGTCAGGAGAGAGAAACGCGTGAGCAGGGAGCTGCTAGTGCAGGTAACCTGGAGGCTGGAGATCTGGAAGGAGGCCAGAAGGAGAGGGGAGGGGAACATCCCGAGGGGATCCTAGGAGGTGAGGCTATGGCAAGGCTCGGCCCAGGCTGGGGGTCAGAGAGCCCTGTGAGGGTGGGGCAGGCCGGGGCCACTCGGCCAGGTCCCCCAAGACACCCTGCCCTCCCCCTCCCTGTCTGTTCAGCTGGGGTCTGGACGCACCCCTGGAGTCCAGAGGTCGGGGCCTTGGTCAGATTTGGAGCCAGGGCTGGGGTGAAGGCAGCGGGGGCAGGGCCTGTAGCTGGCACGGGGAGCAGCCTCTCCCAGTGGGTCCTTGAGCCAGTCACTGCCCCTCTGGGGGCCTCCGTCTCCTCCTCTGGGAAGTGGAGGGAAATGATCAGCGGTGCAGGCCTCCCAGCGGGGTGCTACCATCCAAGGGAGGACAGGAACGCAAGGAGATTTGTGCCGGCTCCTCCTCGAGAGGTGAGGGGAGAGCAGTGATGACACGCAGATGACTCTGAGTCCTCAGGAGACTCCTGGAAGCAGGTGACGTTCTCCTCACACTTTTCAGCTGAGGAAAGAGGGCCAGGGAGGCCTGGGCAGGCCCAAGGTCACACAGGGCTGAGTCCTGGAGCTGGGACTGGTCTAGAATCAGAGCACCCTGGAGGTGGGAGCAGCAGAGGCAGCAGGGGACTGGAGCCGATGGCCAGGGTCTGAGATCAGGGGCCTTGGGGGACATGCGGAGGGGAGTATGGGCGCACTGACCCTGTCCTCGGCCCCGACAGGAGGCGACCTCCGTGTTAAAGACTGCAGAGAGGGCCCGCCAGGGAGCCCAGGAGAGGCAGCGGCAGCAGGTGAGGGTGACTGTGGGGGAGGGGCCTAGGAGTCAGAGGAGAGGGGGCTCCCCCTCCCAGCTGGAGACCTCCTTCAGGAGAGGGGCCTTCCTCCTCAGGTGAATCTGCTGTGGCTGCCAAGCATGACGGGCCTGCAGTGGCAGTGAGCAGGAGGAGGCCTGGAAGGGCTGGCAGCAGGGCAGATTTGGGGTGGGGAAGGGCAGGGGCCACTGCCCCTGGGAGGGGCCAACAGCCAGCCCTGGGACTTGACTGATGGAGTTTGGTGTTCCTGGAGGGGAGCGGGGGAGGGAATTGTGTGTGTTGGGGTGTCCCGAGGATCCTAGGCTGCTCTGTGTGGGAGCGTGGGGTGGGCAGGAGGCTGGGCTGAGGGGTTTCAGGGGAAGGTTCATGGGGGCACCTGAGAGCGGGAGCTCATCACCATGCCCATCCCGATGGCGGCACAGGGTGTCATCCCCTCCCTGGTGACGTTCTTCCGTTCCCTGGAGCTGCTGGACGCTACGATGGAGGATTATGTGGAGGTGAGTGAGCCTGGAGGTGGGTCCGGGGGCTCAGGCTCCTGAGGGTGGGGAGGAGAGAGTCCTGTCCTGAGCCCTGAGCTCTCTGCATTTGGCAAAGGTCCTCTCAGCAGGGCCTCCAGCCTCGTGTGGGAGTTGGGGTGTCAGGCCCATCTCCCCAGTGGGTGACGCAGGCTCTGCATAAGCCACCGTCCAGGTTCCTTGGGCTGCTGAGGCTCAGAGCTGCCTGACTGTGTGGCCGCAGGAGGTGGTGTCTGAGCTGGACTCAGCCTCTCCCTCTGGCCCTGCCAGTGAGGGAAGAGAAGTCGGGCCCCTCCCAGTCAGGAAGCACATCAGTGGCTGAGCTGTCCCTTCCTGCCTGAGGCCTCAGTCTCCCCACGTGTCATCAGAGAGGGTTGGGTCACAAGGTCTGTTGCCTCAGTTGCTCTGCGCCCCCTGCTCTGGAGCCCAGAGACTGGCCCAGGTCCAAGTCCGGGCTCTGGATGGGCCTGCCCACTGGCAGTAGTGCAACATTGCAAGAGATGTGGACGGGGGCTAGTGCTGGCCCAAGGGGGCTGTTTCTGATGGACTGCGGCTGTCTGCTTTCCAGGGCAATGTGCTCAACTGTCGGAAATGGAATGAGGTAAGCGGCTGCGGCCTCCCGGTGGGGAGGGTGGGGGTTGGAAATCAGAGACCCCCCCGCAGTGGGCAGGACCCCCTCTGGCCCAATCCCCAGGGTGGAACATTTATTTGCACAGTTCGATATACAGAGCTAGGGATCCTATGGCATTGGCGGGTGGGGGAAGGGCTGGCATCAAAGACTCCTTCCTGGAGGAGGAGCTATTTTGGGCCAAGTGTGAGAGCAGGCAAGCCCTGACTGGAATCGCAGGGAGGGAGGGTTCCCAAGTGGGCAAAGGCCCCAGACTGGCCCCTTGCCCCCTTCCTCAGCCCCTCCACGAGCCCTGCAGGGTCCCCCACTCAGGCCGTGTGGGCATCCTGTGCTTGCTCTGTCCTAGCAATTCAAACTGATGGACGAGATCGAGCTGCTCCAGGAGGCTGCAAATCTGTACACCGTGCAGCCCGACGAGCACTTTGGGGCCTGTTTCCAGGCCGTGGAGCCCCTGAGCAAGGAGGAGAGGTGAGTCATGTCAGGAGTTGGGGGAGGGCAGGACAGCCTCTCTCTGCTGACCAGCTCCAGAGCCCATGGCCGTTGCTCCATGGTCAGCCCCTGATCTGATTGCATGGCGACCCCTGGGGCCCTTCGACCCCAGCTGCTGGCAGGCTCCAGGACGCACATGTGATGTGTGGCTCCTGAGAGCTCCCAGCTCCGCTCTGTCCTGTAGCTACAGCCTGTCCTGCCAGCTGGAGCCCCGATACCACTGGGTCAGAAAGATTCGACTCTTCTTCAAAGGCAAGAAGAACCGCTCAGGCCAGAGTGAGTGTCCAGACCGGCAGTGGCTGAAACCATGGGCTCAGGAAACATTCAGGCTGAGCGTGGGCCTGGGGAGGCAGACAGCTGGCCCTGGGTTCCAGCTCCACTGCTGAGCAGTCCCGTCCTGGGCGGTTGCACTCACGTTTCTGGGACTGGTTTCCTCCTCTGTGAAGTGGGTGACGCTAAATATCAGCCCCTGTGTCAGGGACAGATGGGGTGCTGTTGGCTGACTGAGCACTGAGCACAGGGCTGGAGCACAGAGCGCAGGGGGGGCCGGGATGGGGTGTGCACTGTGGTTCCAGGGCAGGCCGCTCAGGAAATGCCTCTCTTTCTCCAGACACCAGACCCCCAACCAAGGGCCCAGTGGTGGTGGTCGATGACCCTCCTGAGACCAGCTGAGCTACAGCGGGGACACAGCGTTGACACTCAGGGTGCACAGGGCCACCTCCCCTGATTCTGATGAGGAGAACTTTGTGATCCGTTTCTTGGGGTCCCCTGTTGGCCGCGAGGGAAGGCACCAACCCCTCTTCCCCCTCCCCCCTTTTGCCCAGCACCTATTTCCCTATTTGGCGGGGCCATATTTTGTTGTCAATGGTAAATGCTCCGTTTGAGTATTATATTAAATTGTTGCTTCTTTCTAATCCTGGGAGTGGAGGTGTGAGTCTTTCGCTCGCAGCGCTCATGGAAACCAGATCCAGAAACTCACATTCCTCCTCGAATTTAGAAATCTCCCAGAGTGAGCGGCTCAGTTTATGTGGAGAAGGGAGAAGTGCCAGTCCCCTCCCTGGCTACTGAAGGACGTGCCCAAGTGCCCCTCCCGCCGAGGACAGGATCATTGCAGTGTGGTTCACCCTGTCCAGGAGCAGAGATGGCCCCTCCGACCTCTTGGGACTAAGCGGTTGGAGGCGTTTTCTCAGGCAGAGCCACAACCACTAAGCTGGGTGTGTCTGTCAAACTAGCACGTGCCTGTCCCTAGCACACGTCCTGCCCAGGACAGTGGCTGCCTTTCGACACTCTGCCGGAAGAGGGAACATTTTCCCGGTTTCTCTTGCAC
This sequence comes from Equus caballus, assembly GCF_041296265.1. Taxonomy (NCBI): domain Eukaryota; kingdom Metazoa; phylum Chordata; class Mammalia; order Perissodactyla; family Equidae; genus Equus; species Equus caballus. The sequence goes on from NC_091685.1 coordinate 53,702,638, forward strand.
ACAGATTAGGACCTTGTTTTCTGATTCAGTCTCCGCAATGGCTTCAGCTCTAAGTGGGGAAAATACCGTCAAAAGCTCAAAACGTGCACATAGAGAGGACGAGGCCAGAGGAAGGTCCTGGGGACATGGACCATGGGCAGGCAGGACTCTTCCTTCTCGGGCCCACTAGGGGCTCCCTGTTCACCTCTGACCTAGACTGGATCCCCCTGGGCTTCTGGTCCCTGACTCCCAATACCATTTCCTGCTTGTTGTCTATCCAAGGGGAAAGCTGTGGGATGCAGCTTTTAGGGCTTCAGCCAGGTCTCCCTCCATAAACCTAGTGCTCCCTGTGAGCTAGGATTTTCAGCATCTCTGCACTTCTGCATACAATTGTATCTTGGGGCAGAAATTCCCTAGATGCCCCCAGCCTTTCTAATCATCATCCTGACCAGGAATGACCCTACAGTCTCCCTGTTGCCGAGGGTGACTTCTGGGCCTGTGTGCTTCGCAGGCCCGTGGTGTCGGACAGTCCCAAATTTACACAATCTGGAGTATTTTTAGTGACTTTCCTAAAGTCGTTGCTGTGCCTGAGCCCAGCAAGCTTGCAGCCCTTCGGTTGGCTGTGTTCTTTTCCACAGTCTTGTGCTGTGGTTCTGTCGTGGGGATGTGTGCCTTTCCTGTTGGGAGCTTTGAAAGAGGAGGCCTAACAAGGGTGTGAGTTGGGGGTCTTGCGGGGAATGTCAGCAACCTGATGATCTGTGGATGTGCGTGGACACAGCCTTACCAAGGGAAATGCTGAAATGCTTCCCATCTGGGTGCTAAACAGACACTGCTCTGAGCTCAACAGGAGCACCGGGTCCAGAAGCAGGAGCGAAAGCGTGACCACCCAGCCTTTGCAATGTCGTCCCTTGGAAAGAGCCTGAAAGACAAGGGCGGGGTGAAGCGCTTGGCACTTCTGAGTTATCCCCTCCTTCCTGGTGGCTGCAAGTGTCACTCAGACACACAGCAGGCTGGGCTCTGCCAGGGAGGCCGTCTCAGCACAGCGGGAAGCTGAGGATCAATCCTGGTCCCCGGCAGCCCAGGTCCTTGCTGATGCGGCACAGCCACCCAGCAAAGAGACTTGCAAGAGGAAGGTGGGGAAGGCTGTGCTGTCCTTAGGAGGAGAAAGAGTCGTGGCAGGTCCCAGGGCTAGCCCAGGGCTGGGATGAAGGCATGGGTGTCCCAAGAGAGTCTCCTCCGGGACTGGGGTGCTCCTGAGAGCCGACCCGGCAGGTAGCAATGTTTAGTTTGTTGTGGGAGTACAGCTGTGGACACAGGAGGCACCATTCATCCCGTCTTTGGGTTTCCAAATTGGAAGTAGGTTGTGGAAGTCCACGAGGAAAGAAATTAGCAAATCTGGATGAAATGTTTCTTGTTCAAGGCACACAGAAGTTACCAAAACTGGCTTCCTAGGAGCTGACTTAGGGGAAGAGAAAGTAACAATGTGAGTCCCTTGAAATGCCTCAGGTGAATATGGTGTTGGCAGGAAATGCTCAAAATGTTTGAGGAACTGGTAAGTTGGGTGCCATTTAAACTATTCCAGGTCTAAGGTGGGGACGGATGCTTGCATCTTGGCTTCCAGTGCAAGCAAAAACAAGGCCACGTTGGGATTCAACTCAGTCTTTCCAAAGTGGTCGATGAGACGGCGTTTGTACTCCTCACTCACGGACCTCGAGAACTTCTTGCCGTGTGGTCCATGCACAGATGCATCTTCCATTTATGGGAGCTAACAAAAAGTCTGTCCAGTTGACAGCCATACCATCCAGCCTAATGCCGTCTCCCCCCACTCACAGTGCCCTGAACACCCATCTTGCTGATTTGGACACGATTTGCCTCATCACAGTGAGAGAGCCATGCCAGGGGGTTCTAGAGCCCCGGGAACCATGTTCACACCCCCTCTATCTATCCAAGACAGGAGCATCTCTGGACGGGTAACCTGAGTCCAGAACCCTGCCTTTCTCTAGGCTTGGCTTAGGATTTGTCCCTGAATGGCATGACTCGACCATTCTCCCGAATGCTGCCCCCTGGCTTAGGTGTGTCTGGAAGAATTACCAGCATAGACTGGCCTTTCTTTCACCCTTGAGGAGACCAACGAGGACGCCCCTCGACTTGCCAACCTGCCCCTGGGTTTCGATGTCTACCAGGCCTGTCCCTGTGACCCCAGGACCTTGGAGAGCAGACTGTTCTGGCTCTCTGGAGGGAATCGGACTCTCCCTAACTACAAGCGCCCGACTACAGCAAATCCATGGCCACTGTTACAGGAACAACTTCAGCACTGTCAGCCGAGGTCGGAACCCTTCTGGAGCTCTCCAGAAGCCCCCAGGTAAGAGGGTCTGAATGCTGGAGAGAGAGATTCTGGTCTTCCCCCATGCCTTTCTCTCAGCCAATCACAGGGAAAGGCAGAGCTCTACATAAGTCCTCCCAGGGACATCCTCCCATGGGGAGTTTGTTAACTGGGTTGGGAAGGAAGACCACGGTGAAGGAGAAGTGCCGTTGAAACATTGAGACTCAGCCCAGACTCATGCTCAAGGCCAAGGCATCCATCCTACAGCTCCTGGGAATATTGGCTGAGGACAGCTCACAGCTCTTTCCCTCACAGGACATTCCCACAGCATAGGGAAGCGCCTAACCAGAGGATGCAGCCCTCTCCAGGGACAGCCAGGGGCCCATGTCTGGCAGATAAGGGAGTAAGAAGCCTGGTTCCCTTGTCTCAATTTGGGACAACACCAAAGGGCCGTCCCAGCTCCAGAGATCCCTGAGGGTTGGCTGAGACCCAGTTGCAGCGGGCTTGGGCTTCAGCTTCTCCTGGGACCATCTCTGCTTTGCTACCTTCCCATAGGGATATCTCTCCAGAACACTTCCATACACTTTCCCCATGCAATACTCCCCATCAGACTCAGAGTCTCTTGGCAGGGCCCTGATATGTGACAAGCAGCCGTCAGCAGACACGACTTCTGACCATAGCAATATGAAATTCGGGAAATTCTGCTTTGGGAGAATCACCCTTTAGACAATCTGAGAGGGTAGGTCATCGTAATCTTCAGGACAACCTTAGGTAATGCTCTGGTAAGAAATTAAATGCAATGATTAAGAAATCCATGACTCAAGATGTATTTCTCCTCAGATTTACATCAAACATTGGTCGCCGGGGTGAAGGGAACCCTGCTTCCCAAGTCTCGTTGGGCAAGGCTGATGGAGACCCCATGACCTTGTTGCTACACCATCTGAAACTCATGCATTCTTCCATTGCCACTGAAGGACACAAAGAGCACCTGGGGCCTTACACATCCTCCTTTCTCCTTTGGCCTAAAAGTGATGCCCTTGGGCAGAAGTAGCCACACGTCCATTCGAAAACCAAGAGGGCTAGAAAACCTAGTCTTCTGTGTGCCAGAATGAAAGGAGAACTGGATGCAGCCTGCCACGCTCTTTCTCTACACCAAAGCAGACTCCCTGTCGCTCTCCCTGTCACATACAGTGTTCCCTCGCCCTGTTTCGCCAGCAGGACATCCTAAGACCCACTGAACTCAGGATCTCTAGAAGATCCTTAGGCTAACAGATCCAAGTGTTCAGTGGCCACACATGACAAACACTACAGAACTTTCAGGGTTGGATCAGAATATCCCTAAAGAAACTATCACCATCGATTGCAGTCAGCATCCTCCAGAAATGCTGGGGAGGGGAGAACCTGATTTCCCTAGTTGTCACGTCATAATATTTCAAATGGTAAGTTTTCTGCCAAAAGTCCCAGGGCATACAAAGAGACAAAGAAGGATGGCTCCTACCTAGGAAAAATCTAAGAACAGAAGGGGCCCCTGAGGAAGCCCTCGGGGTGAGCACAGAAAGCTTTCTCTGGTTGTTGCTGTTCACATTCCTGTGTCGAGCCTCTGTCTTCCTAAGCAGCAATATGCTGAAAACCTCTGTTTCAGGGTCAAGACAGAGTCAGAGGCCATGGATGCCGGAAATGGATTTGTCTCTTTTCTTCTGTCTTTGTCCGGGACTGTACCTACTGCCTCATCTCGATTTACAGGGAAAACCTGGGAAACCTACCCAAACAAGTGTGTTTTGGTTCCTGCAGGCAGAATACGGAAAATGTTGCAGTTATTTTGGGTGACGAAACTCAACTTCGTGGAGCCACTTTCCACCTCAAGGTGAATTTTGCTTAGAAAAAATTAAACATAGAGTTATCAATGACCTAACACGTTCATTTGGGATTTTCTGGCATGGAGGGCTGTGGCATCTGACCCGAAGGTCCGACTGTGGACCACATTTCCCAAAGGCCAAGGGGCAGAGACACGCAGCTTCTCTGTTTCCAGTAAAAAAAGACTCCATTTCCCAGCAGGCAGCTGGCGGGAGGGGCGCGGCTCCAGGCGTTTGTGAGCAGGCAGTTGGCCAGCCTGGGCTCCGCCCCCACGGGGGCCGTCCTTTTGGCCACGCCTCCTCACACGCTCTGCTCCCGAGCTGGCACAGCCTCTCCGCTCACACTGCTCCTCGCGCTCCTGCTGTCTCCCCACTCAGGGCAGCTCGACTGCCCCGCCCCTCTGTGGCCACGCCCCCTGCTCGCCACGCCCCCTCGCCCCGCCTCCCCGCTCTGCCTGTCACTCAGAGTTATGCTCTCTGGCCTTCCCCTGTGAGGCTGCAGGCTGCAGCCCCGGCTCCTCTGTCTCCGCGCCTCCCCGCTCGCCACGCCTCCTCACTAGCTCCGCCCCCCGCCCCTGAGCCAATGGGGAAGCCCCAGACATCCGCGTCAGGCGTGGCGGTGCCACCGTGTGGAGCCGGTGAAAGGGGCTACAGGTTCAGACCGGCGTGAGGGGCGTGCCTGACGCGGAGAGCCGGCAAGCTGGGGCCTCGCGGGCGTCCGCGACGATCCGGTTCCCCTGAGCCCAGTGCGCGCGGGGCTGTCCCGTCCAGGCCTCGTCCCTCCTGGGCGGGGGCGGCCGGTCCAACGCGCGGCGCGTCGGGCGCTCGGCCGGCGGAGGACGGTCTGTGCCGCCCTGGCCCGCGACGCCGGGGTCCGGGCGTCGCTTCCGCGGGGAACCCGGGCGGGAGCGCTTTGACGGGGCTCCGCGGAGACGAGGAGGCCCTCGGAGGACGGCGGGCAGGGCCACAGCGGGGCGGGAGGGCCGCTCCGAGGGGAGACGCTCCCTGAGCCCGGGCACGGGTCCCGGACAGCCTTCCGGGCGGCGGCGCGGCCCTGGCCCGCCGTGTCCGCTGAGGCCTGCGGGGGGCTGTCCTCGAGGGCCGGGGCGCGGGGCTCGCGGGCTGCACAGGGCTCCTCGGGGCCTCCGTCCCCTCCGTCCCCTCCGTCCCCGCTCCCCGGCGATGGCGGGGCCGTCCTGGCGGCTGTCTGAGGCTCAGAGAGGCAGCCTGCTGAGCACCCAGCTCTCAGGGGCTCGAGGGAGGGACAGCCGGCTGAGTCCGGGCGGAGGGAGCGGGAGGCCGCCTGGTTCTCTACCTGCCTCCCCGCGACTCACCTGGTTGTGTGTCGCCTGGTGTGGACGCCTCCCGTCTCCCCTCAGCTCCCTGTCCTGGAACGACCTGGACGCCCTGCTTTGCTGTGGGAGGGCAGTGGGTTGGGGGACGGTCGAAGGGCCTCCTGAGTTCTTGTTCTTGTTCTCTGTTTTACTGGGATCGCCTGTCAAGGCTGAAATTTGCAAGCGTCGGAGGAAACACAGGGCGACATTTCTTTGTAGGAGTTCAGAGCGACAGCCCCTTGCTTTTGAGGCCATGCTGAGCAGGATGGTTTGGGGAAGGATTTGGTCTATGATCATAAAGCAGTTGCAGAGGAAAGCAGAGGTATTTCCTGTCACCATTGGGTCCTGCTGGTGTTTATGCTGTTGCAACTGGCGTGTCGTGATTGGCATTAAGTTTCTGGGTAGATGAGGCGATGTTCCTCTGCTCCCTGGAGAAGGGAAGGTGTCTCGGGAGGTCGCTTAAAGGCTTTCTCTGCAGAAGGGGCCGCAGGTGGTGTTCTCTGCCTCCTGACGGTGCCGCTCAGATTCCGGGTCGGCACAGTGACCAAACTTTTGGACTTAATAACAGGTCACCATGTGAAGCACTCCTGTCACTTCAGCGCTAGCATCTGCGTGAACGATCTGCACGGATATTTACAGGGTAACGGCTTGCTGTTGTGTTCAGCGCTGCAGCAGTTGTTAAGCTGATGAGATGATGCAGGGCTGTGTCAAGCGTAGAACCTGGCTGACAGCAAGTGAGAAAGGGCCCAGGAGGGGCCATCTGACCTTCGTAGAGGCGTGACTTCCAACACGATGACTCGTCCACGGAGGAAGGTGGATCGGTGCTCTCAGGCTGTTCTGTGATGACATCCAGGTGAGCACAGCATTTTCACAAGTGCTGAGGGGACGTGTGATGGTGTGAGGGAGTCTTTTTATTGGCAGTTACTTTGGGGGCATCGCTAGGGAAAATAAGTTAGAGAGAATGTAGTAACACCAAGCCCTGCCAGTACAGACTGATTCTGGAAGGAAACTCGGGAATCAAACTTCTTTCTCTGTTCTGTCTTTTCCAGTGTCTGTGCTTCATCACGGGGCCTTCATTCCTCAATAGTATTTCCGTCTTTCATGGTTTATTCTTTGTCTCCCATTTTGGGAATGTCTGTTTATCCTCCTTCAATAGTTTGTTTTTGCAGTCATTAAAAAAATCTTTTTTTTCTCAGCAATTGATGTATGGTAGGCACTAAATCTTATTCTGGATATTAAGTAATGACTAAGACACTGTTTATTCTCACAAGGCACTCATTGGCTAAACATGATGGGAGATGTAAAAAAACTGTAATGTCCGGAGGTGACATTGAACTCTGGTGAAGTCTATCCAAAGAAGTTGACTCTTCAGTGAGAGTCTAGTGAAAGCTTCACAGACAAGCTTGTGACTGCGCTCAGCCTTGAACAAGGTGTTGGAATTCTCCCAGGTAATTGAGAGGTGGAAGCACTCCAGGATGAGCCGGGAGAGGAGGACATTTAGGGGGTAATTAGACTGGAAGGTGTGTGTATAAAATTGCAATACGACATTGTAATTGTGATGCAGATTATTCCTATCTGACCAATACTGCATAGCAGAGGGTGGGAAATGAGCCTGCTCAGAGAGAACACAGTCAGGTTAAGAAAGAGCCTTATATTTTGGCCACAGGATTGTGGTTTGATTCTGAAATTAGTGGACGGTAAGTGCAGGTTTCATGAGAGGGGACAGCCGTGATCAGGTCTGCTCTGTGGAAAAGTCACCCAGGTCAATGTGAGGAACAGACTGTTGCTGCTTTCAAAGTGTAAGAGAGACTGAGGGACGGAAACAGCACGGGAAGCCTGGGAGTGGAAGGAGAGGAGCGGGTCTCTGAGGGGTGAAAAATAACGTATCCCAAAATTCCGATTAATTTTTCCATTAAGTAGTGAATTTTTACTAGAAACAATGCCAGAAATGTTATATTCATTATTTAAATCTCCCAGAAACTATGAATTTGGTATCATTATCCTGTTTCATGAAGAATGTGACTGTAGTGACAGTGCTTGTGCAGGGCACATAATGGAGTCTGGAGACATGTTCAGAACTCATGGTTTCCAGGTATTTTGCATTTCACTAGTACTCTGATTTTTAATTCACTTTATTTTTTGAACAGTTGTACAGTTACAAAAACTTGCTGTGATAGTACAGAGAGTTTCCCTCAGCTCCGTTCGCAGTTTCTGCTCTTATGAACACATCCTGTCTGTTATCCTACACTACATTTAGTCCTTTCTGCCTAGCCTCCCCTGGCTGTGACAGGTTCTCGGGCTTTCCTTGTTCTTGAAGAACTTGGTAGTTTTAGGGAGTAATGGTCAGGTGTTTCGTAAAATGTTCTCCAACAGAATTTGTCTGTTTTATTCTCATGATTAGATTGGGATTATGGATTTGGGGCAAGAAGATCAGAGAGATAAATTGCCATTTACATCTCATCATTTCAAGGGTCCATGCTCTCCCTGTGACTTCCCCCCATTGATGTTAATGTTGGTCACCTGGCTGAGGCAGCATTTGTCAGATGTCTCCCCTGCGCAGTCACTCTGTCCCCTCTGTCCACACCGTGCCCTTTGTAGGGACTTTTGTCTGTGCAGCCCTCGCCTAAGAAGCGGAGAGTTAGCCTCGACCTCCTTTAGAGCAGAATGTCCAAGTGAATCATTGGTATTCTCCCACACAGGAGATTTGTGTCTTTTCATTTCCTTATTATTCAGTTATTTACATTGGTACAGTATTGATATGCATACATTCTCCGGATTATAATCCAACAACTTTATTTATTTTGTTGCTCAGGTTGTTCCAGCTTTGGCGATTAAGAGCTCCTTCAGTTAGCCGATGTGTCCCTTTGGCGTCCCCCCAGCATTCTTGGCTTTTTTTGAGTAGCATTTCATGACTTTCTTATGTTGAATGACACCTTAGTCTCATTTTCTTACATTTCCTTCCCGAATCCTAGAATTGGTTATTTCTACAAGGAACCCTGTTTCCTTTTGTTGGACTGTGGTATTAGAATTAAGACCTGGGTACCAGGTGTGTTTGCAGCTGTCAGGGCATTAGGCTCTTTCAGCGGACATAGCAGGGAAATATATCTGTGTGTGGTAGCCTGTGTGTATTCAAACACCTATAAATATATCTATACACAGCCTTCTGTGTCTATGTTCAGCTAAAGTAAGTTCACACTGATGTCTCCAACTCTATCACCACGTGGATCACTCTAGCCTCTTCTCCTTGCTTATCTGTAAACTCCTACTCCAAATAATAACCTTGTGCCCACTGTTCACTGTCCATTTACTTATCTGCTCATTTTCAGTCCACATGGACAGAAGTATCAGCATTGTTAACAATACCCCCCGGGTCACAACTTTATCAGCTACAATACAGTGCGTCTGCACAGTTTCTTTCATCTTCAGTTTTACAGACTCGACTCACTTCCCAAATTACATATTTCTGCACCTTTTCACCCACTCCCTTCATTCAGACTGTTTCATACATTTGTAATACAGTTAGATTTTTTCCACAGTTTTCATTCACTTCGGGAATTTTCTTGGACACATACGTGGCTTTTTGCTTGCACACATTGTTTCACTCTCTGTGCTGTAAAATTCAGAGTTTTGATAACTATCTAAGGTTTTGTCCATATTTACAGTATTATGCAGAAGAGTTTCACTGCACTAAAAAATCCCTTGTGCTTTATCCATTTGACTCTCCTTCCTCTTCCATGAAGACCGTGCTACTACTGACATTTTATTGTCTCTATACATTTGCCATTTCTAGAATGACATAAAATTGGTGTTCTACAATAGCCTCTTCAGATCGCTTCTTTCACTTAGAAATAAGCGTTAAAATTCATTCATGTCTTTTTGTGACTTAATGCTTTGTTTCCTTTTATCACTAAATAATAATAATCCATTTTATAGCCGTACCCCGGTTCTTTCTCCACTCACCTATTGAAGAACATCTTGGTCATTTCCAGTGCTTAGAAAGTATAAATAAAGCTACTATCTATATTAGCCCACAGGTGTTTTGTAAACCTATTTCCAAATTACTTGGGTAAATACCTAAGAATGCAGTTGCTGGATTGTGTGGTAAGACTATGCTCATCTTTGTAAGAAACTGCCAAACTGTCTTCGGATATGGCTGTACCATTTTGCTTTCCAGATCGCAATGAATGAGAGTTTGCTTTGCCCCACATCCTCAGGTGCAGTTGGTATTGTCAGTTTCCTGCATTTATCAGTTCTAATAGGTGTGTAGAAGTGTCTCATTGAGGTTTTATTTGAAATTCCCGAATGACCTGTGGCGGTGGTTGTCTGTCCTCAGGCTCGTTTGCCATCTGTATGTCTTCTTTGGTGAGGGATATATTCAGGTTTTTGCCCATTTTTCAATAAGGTTGTTTATTTTTTTGTTGTGGTTGACTTTTTTTTTTGAAGATTTTATTTTTTTCTTTTTCTCCCCAAAGCCCCCCAGCACATAGTTGCATATTTCTCATTGTGGGTTCTTCTAGTTGTGGCACGTGGGACGCTGCCTCAGCGTGGCTTGATGAGCAGTGCCATGTCCGCACCCAGGATTCGAACCAACGAAACACTGGGACGCCTGCAGCGGAGCGCGCGGACCTAACCACTCGGCCACGGGGCCAGCCCCCTGTTGTGGTTGACTTTTAAGAATTCTTTACATATATCTTGGACATATTTTCTTTATCATATATCTGTTTTGCGAATATCGTCTGCCAGTCTGTAATTTGTCCTTTGACTCATCGATTTTGCCTTCCACAAAGCAGGAGTTTTTAATTTAATAAAGTCTAACTTGGGGCCAGCCCGCTGGCACAGTGGTGAAGTTCACGCACTCCACTTCGGCAGCCTGGGGTTCACAGGTTCGGATCCTGGGTGTAGACCTACACACAGCTTGTCAAGCCATGCCGTGACAGCATCCCACAGGCCAAATAGAGAAAAATCGGCACAGATGTTAGCTCAGGGTCAACCTTCCTTACCAAAATAATAAATAAAGTCTAACATCAGTTTTTTTTCATAGATTACATTTGCAGTTTGTATCTTAATAACATAATTCCAGATTCTAGTCCACTTAGAGTTTGTTGCATAATCTTTTTAGAAGTTCTATTGTTTTGCATTACATTTAGGTCTCTGTTCCATTTTCTAAAAGTTTGTGAAAGTGTAAATTCTATATCTATGTTCATTTTTGTAAGAGCTTTAATGAGGTGCAATTGATACAAAAAGAACCTGACATATCTAATATGTACTATTTGATGGCTTGCCCCCCCATATCAACTGACAGATATGTATAAATTTCTCCTTTAGCCTTTGACAGGGTGGATCACATTGATTTGATTTTGGAATGCTGATACAACCTTGCATACCTGAATAAATTTCCTCTTTGTCCTGGTATATGATTGTTTTACATTGTTGGCTTCAGTTTTCTAATATTTGTAGAAGACAGTAACTGCTCATTTCTGAGACTTGCTGTTCTCAAGTTTTCCCGACTTTTAAACTCTAGTTTTGCTTTTAGGGTACTGCTGAGCTCATAAGATGAGTAGGAAAGTGTTGTCTCTGGTTATATTCTCTGGAACAGATTGTTGGGAGCACTAGGTTTATGGAGGGAGACCTGGCTGAAGCCCTAAAAGCTGCATCCCACAGCTTTCCCCTTGGATAGACAACAAGCAGGAAATGGTATTGGGAGTCAGGGACCAGAAGCCCAGGGGGATCCAGTCTAGGTCAGAGGTGAACAGGGAGCCCCTAGTGGGCCCGAGAAGGAAGAGTCCTGCCTGCCCATGGTCCATGTCCCCAGGACCTTCCTCTGGCCTCGTCCTCTCTATGTGCACGTTTTGAGCTTTTGACGGTATTTTCCCCACTTAGAGCTGAAGCCATTGCGGAGACTGAATCAGAAAACAAGGTCCTAATCTGTGTGCAAGAGAAACCGGGAAAATGTTCCCTCTTCCGGCAGAGTGTCGAAAGGCAGCCACTGTCCTGGGCAGGACGTGTGCTAGGGACAGGCACGTGCTAGTTTGACAGACACACCCAGCTTAGTGGTTGTGGCTCTGCCTGAGAAAACGCCTCCAACCGCTTAGTCCCAAGAGGTCGGAGGGGCCATCTCTGCTCCTGGACAGGGTGAACCACACTGCAATGATCCTGTCCTCGGCGGGAGGGGCACTTGGGCACGTCCTTCAGTAGCCAGGGAGGGGACTGGCACTTCTCCCTTCTCCACATAAACTGAGCCGCTCACTCTGGGAGATTTCTAAATTCGAGGAGGAATGTGAGTTTCTGGATCTGGTTTCCATGAGCGCTGCGAGCGAAAGACTCACACCTCCACTCCCAGGATTAGAAAGAAGCAACAATTTAATATAATACTCAAACGGAGCATTTACCATTGACAACAAAATATGGCCCCGCCAAATAGGGAAATAGGTGCTGGGCAAAAGGGGGGAGGGGGAAGAGGGGTTGGTGCCTTCCCTCGCGGCCAACAGGGGACCCCAAGAAACGGATCACAAAGTTCTCCTCATCAGAATCAGGGGAGGTGGCCCTGTGCACCCTGAGTGTCAACGCTGTGTCCCCGCTGTAGCTCAGCTGGTCTCAGGAGGGTCATCGACCACCACCACTGGGCCCTTGGTTGGGGGTCTGGTGTCTGGAGAAAGAGAGGCATTTCCTGAGCGGCCTGCCCTGGAACCACAGTGCACACCCCATCCCGGCCCCCCCTGCGCTCTGTGCTCCAGCCCTGTGCTCAGTGCTCAGTCAGCCAACAGCACCCCATCTGTCCCTGACACAGGGGCTGATATTTAGCGTCACCCACTTCACAGAGGAGGAAACCAGTCCCAGAAACGTGAGTGCAACCGCCCAGGACGGGACTGCTCAGCAGTGGAGCTGGAACCCAGGGCCAGCTGTCTGCCTCCCCAGGCCCACGCTCAGCCTGAATGTTTCCTGAGCCCATGGTTTCAGCCACTGCCGGTCTGGACACTCACTCTGGCCTGAGCGGTTCTTCTTGCCTTTGAAGAAGAGTCGAATCTTTCTGACCCAGTGGTATCGGGGCTCCAGCTGGCAGGACAGGCTGTAGCTACAGGACAGAGCGGAGCTGGGAGCTCTCAGGAGCCACACATCACATGTGCGTCCTGGAGCCTGCCAGCAGCTGGGGTCGAAGGGCCCCAGGGGTCGCCATGCAATCAGATCAGGGGCTGACCATGGAGCAACGGCCATGGGCTCTGGAGCTGGTCAGCAGAGAGAGGCTGTCCTGCCCTCCCCCAACTCCTGACATGACTCACCTCTCCTCCTTGCTCAGGGGCTCCACGGCCTGGAAACAGGCCCCAAAGTGCTCGTCGGGCTGCACGGTGTACAGATTTGCAGCCTCCTGGAGCAGCTCGATCTCGTCCATCAGTTTGAATTGCTAGGACAGAGCAAGCACAGGATGCCCACACGGCCTGAGTGGGGGACCCTGCAGGGCTCGTGGAGGGGCTGAGGAAGGGGGCAAGGGGCCAGTCTGGGGCCTTTGCCCACTTGGGAACCCTCCCTCCCTGCGATTCCAGTCAGGGCTTGCCTGCTCTCACACTTGGCCCAAAATAGCTCCTCCTCCAGGAAGGAGTCTTTGATGCCAGCCCTTCCCCCACCCGCCAATGCCATAGGATCCCTAGCTCTGTATATCGAACTGTGCAAATAAATGTTCCACCCTGGGGATTGGGCCAGAGGGGGTCCTGCCCACTGCGGGGGGGTCTCTGATTTCCAACCCCCACCCTCCCCACCGGGAGGCCGCAGCCGCTTACCTCATTCCATTTCCGACAGTTGAGCACATTGCCCTGGAAAGCAGACAGCCGCAGTCCATCAGAAACAGCCCCCTTGGGCCAGCACTAGCCCCCGTCCACATCTCTTGCAATGTTGCACTACTGCCAGTGGGCAGGCCCATCCAGAGCCCGGACTTGGACCTGGGCCAGTCTCTGGGCTCCAGAGCAGGGGGCGCAGAGCAACTGAGGCAACAGACCTTGTGACCCAACCCTCTCTGATGACACGTGGGGAGACTGAGGCCTCAGGCAGGAAGGGACAGCTCAGCCACTGATGTGCTTCCTGACTGGGAGGGGCCCGACTTCTCTTCCCTCACTGGCAGGGCCAGAGGGAGAGGCTGAGTCCAGCTCAGACACCACCTCCTGCGGCCACACAGTCAGGCAGCTCTGAGCCTCAGCAGCCCAAGGAACCTGGACGGTGGCTTATGCAGAGCCTGCGTCACCCACTGGGGAGATGGGCCTGACACCCCAACTCCCACACGAGGCTGGAGGCCCTGCTGAGAGGACCTTTGCCAAATGCAGAGAGCTCAGGGCTCAGGACAGGACTCTCTCCTCCCCACCCTCAGGAGCCTGAGCCCCCGGACCCACCTCCAGGCTCACTCACCTCCACATAATCCTCCATCGTAGCGTCCAGCAGCTCCAGGGAACGGAAGAACGTCACCAGGGAGGGGATGACACCCTGTGCCGCCATCGGGATGGGCATGGTGATGAGCTCCCGCTCTCAGGTGCCCCCATGAACCTTCCCCTGAAACCCCTCAGCCCAGCCTCCTGCCCACCCCACGCTCCCACACAGAGCAGCCTAGGATCCTCGGGACACCCCAACACACACAATTCCCTCCCCCGCTCCCCTCCAGGAACACCAAACTCCATCAGTCAAGTCCCAGGGCTGGCTGTTGGCCCCTCCCAGGGGCAGTGGCCCCTGCCCTTCCCCACCCCAAATCTGCCCTGCTGCCAGCCCTTCCAGGCCTCCTCCTGCTCACTGCCACTGCAGGCCCGTCATGCTTGGCAGCCACAGCAGATTCACCTGAGGAGGAAGGCCCCTCTCCTGAAGGAGGTCTCCAGCTGGGAGGGGGAGCCCCCTCTCCTCTGACTCCTAGGCCCCTCCCCCACAGTCACCCTCACCTGCTGCCGCTGCCTCTCCTGGGCTCCCTGGCGGGCCCTCTCTGCAGTCTTTAACACGGAGGTCGCCTCCTGTCGGGGCCGAGGACAGGGTCAGTGCGCCCATACTCCCCTCCGCATGTCCCCCAAGGCCCCTGATCTCAGACCCTGGCCATCGGCTCCAGTCCCCTGCTGCCTCTGCTGCTCCCACCTCCAGGGTGCTCTGATTCTAGACCAGTCCCAGCTCCAGGACTCAGCCCTGTGTGACCTTGGGCCTGCCCAGGCCTCCCTGGCCCTCTTTCCTCAGCTGAAAAGTGTGAGGAGAACGTCACCTGCTTCCAGGAGTCTCCTGAGGACTCAGAGTCATCTGCGTGTCATCACTGCTCTCCCCTCACCTCTCGAGGAGGAGCCGGCACAAATCTCCTTGCGTTCCTGTCCTCCCTTGGATGGTAGCACCCCGCTGGGAGGCCTGCACCGCTGATCATTTCCCTCCACTTCCCAGAGGAGGAGACGGAGGCCCCCAGAGGGGCAGTGACTGGCTCAAGGACCCACTGGGAGAGGCTGCTCCCCGTGCCAGCTACAGGCCCTGCCCCCGCTGCCTTCACCCCAGCCCTGGCTCCAAATCTGACCAAGGCCCCGACCTCTGGACTCCAGGGGTGCGTCCAGACCCCAGCTGAACAGACAGGGAGGGGGAGGGCAGGGTGTCTTGGGGGACCTGGCCGAGTGGCCCCGGCCTGCCCCACCCTCACAGGGCTCTCTGACCCCCAGCCTGGGCCGAGCCTTGCCATAGCCTCACCTCCTAGGATCCCCTCGGGATGTTCCCCTCCCCTCTCCTTCTGGCCTCCTTCCAGATCTCCAGCCTCCAGGTTACCTGCACTAGCAGCTCCCTGCTCACGCGTTTCTCTCTCCTGACCCACTTCTTCCAGGTTCGAGAACTCTCCCTGCGGGGTGGGGAAAGAAAGAAAGAAAGAAAGAAAGAAAAACTGTGGGATGCTTGAAGGCAAGTCCCATTTATTTGAGAACCCAGCAGATCCAAACTGCCTGGGGCCTGGATGAGGGATTTTGCTGGGGTGTTCTGAGCTCTAAGGTCCCCATGGGACTGCGGAGGGGCCTCTCCTCTTGTCCCTTGGGGCCTCCATTCCCAGATGTCCCAAACAGATCTCTTTGGAACAGTGTTGGTTTCAGCTGCATAGAGGCTTCTGTTGCTGCAAAGGAAACACCTGAGATTCTCCACCTGGGCTCAAGCCAGGATCTGGTCTGGAAGGAAATGAATCCCTGGGACGGAACTGCTGGCCTAAGGGCGCTGAGAGACTCAGAGACCCAGCACCCAGGTCAGTCCCTGTGCCCGGCGTTCGCTGTCTCCCAGGTGGTCTCAGCTGACTTTGGGGGACATGCCGGCCCAAATCAGGCTGCCTGGGCCACCTCACCCTCATGGTGCTTGGCTGGAGAGCAGACCACCCACTACCCACCTGGAAACTTGTCCCCAGGTGTCTTGGAGACGGGCAATGGCAGGGCTCTGCAGGGCAGAAAGGATTGTGTGGAGGGAACAGAAGTTCCCGAGGCCTCGACACTCCTGGGGAAGCGAAGAGATGGAGCCGTGAGGGGGAGCTGAAGCTCTGCTGCCTCTGGTTTCTGTCCCCTCATGGACTTCCCCTGTCCTGGAGGAGACACATGCCCAGGGAAGCCAGGGAGGGCACACCTGCCACCCGACGAGCAACACTGCCAGGCACAGGATTTGTAGCTCAACACAAGGAAGGAAGTGAGCTTGTCCCCACTGGGACCTCAAGTCAAGGTCAACGTGGCCCTGGCATGAGGGTCAAGGGACAGTCCAGGGACTAAGACCCCAGACTTCAATCCTGAGAGCTGAGAAACAAGAGGCAATTCCCACGCATCCAGACAGGGCGTGCCAAGGCTTACCTCAGCCACCCTGATCCACAGCTCAACCACCCTGGCCCTGTCCTGCGCTGTCATGCTCGCGTCCCCAAGGCAGGTGACGAGGATGCAATTGGCCACGGTGTTGTCGTGCATCACAGTGTCACGGACGGTGGGTGCCAGGGACTCGCGTTCCCTGTTGTCGCGCTCGGACCAGATGGAGCCGAGGCAGTGGGCGGGCACCAACGTCTTGAACAGCTCCTGCAGAAGATTCGGAGTGTCACCCGGTCCTGCCGCACCCCAGCTCGGCGTCCACAGTCCCCCATAGGCCCAGCAGGGTGAGATCAGAACTGGAGCTCAGGAAGCAGAGCATGTGGCCTGAGGCTTGTGGGAGTCCCTGGGTTTTGTCTGTGTCCACTGAATGCACCCAGTCCAGGATGACCCCGGACACAGTACTGTGGGGAAGGGAGGGGACATTTGCTCCCAGCCCCATCTCACTTCCTCCAAGCTCCAGAAGGCAGCCCACACATGCCCACCAGAAGGGCCATCATCCACCCATCCCAGTGCCCCTCGGGTCCCACTCCCCATTCCCATGCACATTCCCCCGAGGCAGGGACAACCCCCAGCTTTGTTTGACTGTCTCCACTGGAGTCAATACACATCACCTTCCTGCTAAGTGCTGAGGCTCTCCGGGCCACCTGCGCAGATGGGGGATCCACCCAAGGACCTGGCAGCACTTCAGTGAGTGCCCATCCCCCACCAAAGGGCCAGACTCTGCCCACCTTCCACTCTCTCCCACCTCATTCATCGGCACAGCCACCCTGTACAGCAGGTGCTGAGTGTCCGTCTCTACCGTCCCCTGTTCGCTAGGGGACAGCTAAGGCTTGGGGAGAAAGAAAGCTGCCCAGGTCACAGTGTTGATAAGAGAGGGAGCAGGGATTTGGACCCAGATCATCGGAATCCCGAGCAGGGAATGGCAGGTGTGGGGTGGCTCATGGCACCGGGAAGGCAGGGGCCACCCGCCCCACAAGCTCCTCTGCTCACCGCAGCCATCCTCGTCAGCTGCTCTGCCACCAGCTGGGGAGGGAAGTCCAAGATGTTCAGCTTCTCCTCCCGCAGCTGGTCCTCGGTGGTCACGGCCCAGGGGCAGCTGGGCTCTGGGGCTGCCTCTAATGGTGGCCCTTGCTCTGGTCCTGGAGTGGCCGACTCAGGGGCTGCTGGCTCCAGCTCTACCACACGTGGTGAGACTGGAGGTGCAGCTGGCTCCAGCCCGGGGGCTGGCACTGGCTCTGGCTCTGGAAGTGGCAGGAGCTTTGGAGCTGGCTCTGGAGCAGGATAAAGAGAAAGTTTCACCCACACACCTCACGGTTTCTGTGCCTTTCCAAAGATAGGAAGGGCTCCACTGCCTCTAAGGGAACGCTAGCCCGTGAACCTCAACACAGACAGTCTTCCCAGACTCCAGTCCCCTCACCTTTCCGTTCGGCCTCAATGGCCTTGAGATGCTCCAGGTGGCCTGGCAGAAGGTAGGCATGGCCCTCCACATGGGAGCCACCAAAGCTGACGTGCAGAGTGGCCAGCTGCAGGGTCCAAGAGGGAAACCGCAGGGGCTCCCTGCAATCCTGCCCTTGGCCCAGCCAGGTTCCCAGCAGGAAATAGATAGCACTGCGGGGAGGCAGATGGGCCAGAGAGTCAGTGGCCTGGCCTTTCCTTAAACACCGCCCTCCCAAGGCACTCTTGTTAGCATCTGCGCCCCTTTGCCAGACCCTCCCCCTCCAGAGGAGGGCCCCATCCCAGCCCTGAGCCCTGGCTGGCTGTCCTGGCTGTGGCAGGCCTGCTCATCCAGCAGGCTGAATACAGAGTCTGTGAGAGTCTCTTGTTCCCACCGACACTCTCCTCCCCAAGGGTCTGGACACAGCCCACCCAAGCCCTGCATGCATGTGGGCCACTGGAATGAAGACTCCAGCAGATTTGGGAGCAGCTTGCTCACACACCTCCTACTATGGACCCGGCGGTGGTGCTCACAAGGTGTGCATGTGGAGAAAGGGAGGCAGGAGGAGCTGGGACTCTGCTGGGAGTGGGTCTCTAGGGGACAACGCAGCCCAGCCTCCCTTCCGGTTCTCAGGGGGCCTGGGACCCATGCACAGCTCTCTTTGAGTCCAGTCCTGCCGGAGTGGAAGCCACCAGAACTCAGCCCTCCCATGGGAATCACAAGATGGGTGAGATGCAGGGTTCTCCCAGGCCTGACCCGGCCACAGCCTCCATCCTCTCCCCACACCCTGTTTGCTAGAGACAGGAGGCCCTCCTTCTCGACCCAAAGACCACTCACTTTGGGAGGTGGTCCTGTCCTCCAGCATCCCGCACGCAATGGGCCAAGCTGCCTCCATGTGTCCCAAAGGGGATGAGGGCATCGCCCGGGATGGAGGGTAGATGGGACCTGTGAATGATGTCAAGTGTGACTGTCTGACTCTCAGAATAGAGGGGAGGCCCAGCGAGGCTGTCTGCTTCCTTCACTGAGTGACACTTAGTGTGTCCAGAAGTCCTGCTCAGAGTAGGTCCTTCATAGACATTGTTGAATGACCTCCAACCAGAACCACCCCAGGTGTCTGAGTGGGCCTGTGGCCCCTCTGTGGCCCTAGAGATCCCTAAGTGGCTACACCAAGGACGAGCACCAGGCCCAGCTGGATGGCATCTCAAACTCCTTGACAGGGTGCTCTCCAGGTGCTTTTCCAAACTCAAAAAGCCACAAGCCAGTGAAGGGAGAGGAAGACTACTTTCCGTGGGGGACAGAGAAATAATCACCACCAGCAACCACAGCATGGCCCACCACCCTCTCTGCAGAGCCGGGCACCAGGGCAGCACCTGGAGGGCTGATCCCATTCATCCCTGGGAGAAGCCTAGCAAGTTCATCCTCTCCCACCCCACGTTTCAGAGGAGCCAACTCAGGCTCAGAGAGATGTGGTGACATTCCCAAGGCAAGACACACAGCTGGCAGTGGGCAGAGTCACCACTGTGCTGAGGAGGAGGAGGGCAGTCACCTGGGAAACAGCTGGTCCAGCACCTGGTGGGCTGTGCTGGAGCCTGAGTCGCTGCAGAGGGAGGTGATGACACTGCAGAGGACTCTGCTGGGGAAGGCTGGCAGCACAGACTCTGAGAGCCTCTGCATCATGCCTGCCTGGAGGGCACGCATCCTACAGGCCTCAGTGACAGACAGAGTGGACTCATCTTCACTCTGGGTGGGACGAGGAGGGATACAGAGTCAGGGTCACCACTGCGAACCACCAGCGTTATCGAGGTCTGCAGCTGACCCAGGAACTCCTAGCCCCTCCCACACATCTGCAACAGGAGACACAGGAGCTCCCACACTCAGCAAGGTTCTGGCCTCTCAAAGTGCAATCTGACTTTGGGCGTGCGAAGGATTCCACGTTGACCTCCCTCGAGGCCATTTGCTCGCTGAGGGACAACAGAGCTCCCTCTGTGAAGAGCACCAGCCCAGTGAATCCTCAACAGACACCCTCTCTCTAGAGAGGAGAACAGAGGCTTAGGCATGCCAAGTGGCTTCTCTAGGTCCTGTGGGTCAGAACTGAGAACCGCCCAAAGTGAGGGCTGAGGGCCGGCCCCTCTAACTGCCTGAGGCTTCATCGGGCCCCCACCTGGAGGGAAATGTTATGTGGCCGCCCCACCCCGCCCCAGTCTGTTAACAGTGTACAAGGCAGTGACACGTTCTGAGAATCCCTTTGACTTCCAAACACGCTGATGGTTATTTCTTTTACATTAAAGGGAGTTTGGAGATCCTCATTATCGAGGTTTCATTTTCCAAAAAAGGCAAAATTCAAAGATACTCAGGGCCTATTGGGAAGTGACAACGACATCAACGTTTTCTCTAATCTTCCTAGGGAAATGCTAAGAGTGCCCTCCTACCCTCCTATGCAGCTGGTGCGGAGGAGCAGAAGTCCAGATTCCTTTGGGAATGGGACTGTGGGACACTCATGGAGGACAGCCCTGTTAGGGTCCCAGGAGAACGGCAGTGGGATGTTGGATTCTGGGCTGGCCCTCGTCATCTCATGGTCCTGGGTGGGAAGACCCCTCCGTGCCCACTCTCACCTCAGAGCAGCCCTGGTTATTGATGGTGGCGCGGTGCAGCTGGTCCCTGTCCAGGGAGATGGAGTACCCGAAGCCATCCGCCAGCTCTTCCACCACCTCCTGCGTGCAGCTCTGCAAAGACAGTGCCCGAGAGCCGGGCCGGGAGGTCTGAGGGGCCTGCCTCGACTTGGCCACAGGAGGAAACCCCAGCACAGATCAGGTACCGTGCAGCATCTGCATAGACCTCCAGCCAGGGAGGGAATGAGATGACACCCGGAGGGCTCGGGACTAACCTATGGGTAGAGGAGCTTGGTCCCCAGCACCCACTCTCCCATCCTGCTAGCCACCACCTAGGCTGGGAACATGACACACTGCCAGTCTTCCAACACTGAGCAAATGGCTCCTGCCCAGGGTGGGTCCCCGCTCAGCCCTGCCGTGCCTCTCTCACTCCCCTCCGACATACAAGGAGCCTCAAAGTGGTGTGCGGGTGGCATCCAGCTGTGGCCTAACCCGGTTGGCTTTCCCTGTGTTACCTGAGTGCTCCTCCTGCCAATTGGACAGAGGCGGTGCAGGTGAGGGCCAAGCCAGTGTCTATAGTGACTGAAAAGGCTCTTTTTCTTGGCTTTCCTGAAGCCGGAGCCTCCACAACTCGGGAGACAGCAGGAGAACATCCTCTTGTCTTCAGTGTCACCACTCAAGTGGGCTCAATAGGATGCTATGTCTAGAATGTGGGCGCCTGGAGACCAGTGTGCTAAGTTCTGTTGGGGTCTGTCTCCAAGGAAGTGAGGTCACTTCCTCAAGGTTCCCTTACCTGGGCCCCTTCCTTCAATCACACCCACCCAAAACCCCTCTGGGATCTTGGCTGCTCACCCTCCTTGCCCATGTCACCTCCAGAACTGTACACAAATAGCCAGCACAGATCCCAACACAGGACCTTAAGATGGAACCAGGGTTCCAGCTTGAGGACATGCAGCTGAGTTCAGACCTCTTTTTTCCTACAAGCTCTGTGTCCTGGAAATGCCAATTGGCCTCCCAGGGCCTCCTCCATCACCCAACCTGCACGATGGGGACGAGGCCAGAAATATCTCCCTTGGGACATCCTCAAGTGTAGAACAGACAATAGCGACAACACCTGTGGTCTGGTTTCCATGTGTCTGATGCACACACTTAGAGATGAAAGAATGACAAGAAGGGGTGGGATGTAGTGTGGAGTACCCCTCAAAACAGGACTGGGTTCCAGCTCTGTGACCTTGAGCAAGTCCCTGCCCCTCTGGGCCTCGTTTCCAGGTCTGCACCTTTAAGAGGTGGAAATTAGGGGAAATTCAGATACTTCCATTCACTGGCATGAAACCTTGCAGGGTCTTCTGTTTGACTTAGAATCAGACCCAAGTGCCTCGTGTCAGCCTATGTAGTGGGCAGCCTTCACTATGGCTCCTGGTGCTCACTGTCTTCTGCTGTGCATGTCCTTGTGGAACCACAAGTGGTCAGGAACTGCCTTCTGAATAGAACGCAGCCAAGGTGATGGGATGGCCTGCAACCCAGGGTTAAGAACATAAAGCCTGGCCCTTCCTTCTTACTCATTGGCTTTAGTCCCCTCCGTCTTTCCCTCCTTCTGTTTCCATCTCTCTCTCTCTCTGCATCTTATATCTCTGGAACTGGGGGAGCAAGTGTGCATGTTTTCAGTTGCCCTATGAAGATGTTCCATAGGAGAGAATGGAGGGAATGATCGGCCAACAGCCAGGCAGGAACTCAGACTTTCAGTCCAAACAAACCCGTCAACATGCATGTGAGTGAACTTGGGAGCAAACCCTCCACAAGTCGAGCCGCAATATAGCCGCAGCCCCTGCTTCACAGAGACCTTGAGGCGGAGGCACCCAGCTAAGCTGTGCCCCATTCCTGGCACTCAGAATTTGTGAGATGTTAAGGATTTGTATTTTCTAGGTGCAATGTCTTAGAGCAGTGTCATCAGAGAGCGACGGGAAAAGCACAGTCTGCCAGTTCCTGCCCTCTGGCCCTGCCTGTCCCCTTCTACCCTCCTCTCTCTTCTCAGGCTCCTTCCAGCTACACTGCCTTCTTTCGGACATTGTCTGGTCAGACCCACTTCTTCCTGTGAGCCTCTACGCCAGCGGTGCCTTCTCCCTGACACTCAAACTGTTCCCAGACACAGGCAGGCGTGCCTCTCATCTGGCACCCTGCTGACAGCAAATGTCACCCCTATGATGCCTTTCAGAGCCTCCCAGGCACAGGCTCCACTGTCACAGGTCTCCCACCTGCAAGGGCATCACATGATGTCCTCCTTCTTGGTCTCATCTGGATAAAGTGAGTCCATGAAGGAGGGCTTTCTGCTTGGCGGACGAGGAGGCAGCTTCTTCTGGTTTCCTCAGGATCATGACTGTCTCTTCTGGGCTGAATGTTTCCCCTCCCAAGTCCATTGTGAAAGGAAATTCTCATTCCCTTGCTTTCAAGGGTCTGGTTTCCCCAAGAACACAGGGAGACTCCCATCTCCCTGGAATGCGGCACCAGCCCCTACACCCAAAGCCAGAAAATTAGCACCCAGCTTGAAACACCACCAGATCCTGAAGTCAATTCCTGCTGAGGTCCCCCATCCATTTTGTAAGCCCATAGTATCTCCTGATCTCACCTTTCCCCTAAGACCCAGCTCCCAGCCTGCCCTTGGCTTCTTACAGGAACAGTGGGATTTCCCAGAAGCACTCCCAGCCTGAGCAAGAAATGTTTTGAAATGTTCTCTATGTATTTTCCAGGACATGGGGTATGGGGAGAAGTCATTTTGGTTGTGTATGTGCAACAGTTTTGATGCGAATAGCATCTTGTTCAGACAGAGATCAAAGAGTGGGGCTACCAGGTGTAACAAGAAAATGGATACACTGAGCCAACGTCTTCATGGTGTGAAGTCATAGGGAGCAAAGAACATGGTTAAGAGCAGAGAATATGGAGCCACAACTTATGTTCAAATTCCACCTCAATCACTTCCTAGATATTGGTAGAGGGCAAAGTACTTACCTCATTGGTGCCTCAGTTTCTTCATCTGTTGTTGGCAAGAAGGATAAGCATACCTAATTTGTGAGGATATGGAGAGTGCTAAAGGAGTTAATGTTTCAAAACACTTGCAACATCCAGCACATTGCATGCCCTGTACGCATACATTATAAATGAAATGTAAATGTTCTTCTGACGCTGTCTGTTTGCTCCAGACGGGAGACTAGGGGCTGGAAGGATGTAGACAGCACTCCCTGAGACAGGATGAATTGATGAATGAACAACACTGTTGAAGGCATTACCAATGGCAGATCTGCCTCCCTATGGACATTCCCAAGGACAATCACACCCAAGCATCCCTCCTCCGTCCTGCATCGTCTTCTGGGATTCTATCCAGGAATCACGGGGGCTTCTTGAACCCTGGGACCCACACCCACCACAGGTTCTCTTCTGTCTGGCAGCAAATGCCAGGCCTTGTCCTAATGGCTGCAACCCACAGGCTCTGAACTCAGATCCTTTTCTTCACTTGAGGGAGACGTGTCATTCCCAGAGCTGGGCACACAGAGTGTCAGCCTTGGAGGAAATGCCTCCCTGGCCAGTGGCAGGTGGAAGAGCGCCGTGACAGAGTAGGATTTGGGGAGAGTCCTCCAGGTGTGGTCAGAAGGGGCCCAGCCAGGGCATTTGTCAGCAAGGTCTGGTTGGTGGACCTTGGTGGCAAAAGAGTGGTGGGGACAGCATGTTTTAGAGTTCCTGGCATGAGACAATCCACAGGATGGTCATGAAGTCAGAATCAGCCTAATGAGGTCCAGCTCAATCCACTGTCATCTGTTCCCTGACTGGCTCACTAATCCAGGAGTGATTTACAAGGGCGATATTCGTGTTCTACCATCTTTTCGTTGATTGGCAGGAGCTAGTATTCTTTATAAAACTTGTGTATTTTTACATAGGAAAGGATAGGTGAGTTCTGTAACAACCCTTCTTGCAAAGTTCTCATTAACGTATTGAGTCTCTAACAGAATCCACCGCTGGGAACTTCACAAAAGATCCTGACCTTTACTCTCTGGTTTTAGATCTTCCTGGTTGGTAAATTTTCTTGACTCCTGGCTCCTTTCCTGAGGTTCGTCCACTTAGAACAATGTAGGACTGCAACCTCTTGCCACTTGAGAAGTAGTGGTTCAACTCTATGATGATGTTGGTCTTGCTTACTAAGTGTGTGTGTGTGTGTATGTATGTGTGTATGAGACTGTTTTCTGCATCTTGCCACGTGGGTCAGATTGACTCCTTTCCTTGGAAAAATTGTCCCTAACCACTTTCTCTGGGCTTTATTTTCACGTCTTGAACAGTGCTGTCCAACAGTAGAATTTCACACTCTATCTAATCAAATTTAAACTTTTTTTAAATACTGACATTTAAAAAAGTAAAAATAAACAAGTGAAACTAATTTTTAATGGTATATTTAAACCCATTATAACCAAGATATTACCATTTGTCCAGGCAATCTATATAAAAATTAATAGTGAGGTAGTTCACTTTTTTTTATTGGGATCAACAAATCCATTTACATAGTCTCCGTTTGTAAGTTGAAACTTTTTACATATGTGGTTTCTGTGTCCCCCACTCAGAACCTGGGCTGACTTGTTAGAGAGGAAATAAAGCAGAACAGGCATAAGTAACGATCACTGTCAATCCAGCTCAGCACAAACACTCACAACTGACAAAAAGGCTGTCCCTGACCAGAGAGTAGAGGTCCCTCGGGGTCACATGGTGGATCAGCTGGTTCAGCACCCAGGAATGCTGCTCTCTGTCACATGGGGTCTCTGTCACACTCTCCATCATGAGCCATGGGGTCAGGGTGGTAGGTGCAGACAGCTTCCATGCTGGAGGCAGCCCCTTCCTCCGCAGGCCCGGGGAGAGAGGAATGTGGGGACTGTAGAGAGATGTCCTGAATCCTCTGATAATGGGGGCCAGAGGGAGGGAGGAGCAAATTGGCAGTCAGTGGGAAGAGTGAAAATTGGGGTGGTCACCGAAAGTGTTCATGACTCTCAAATGCTCAGAAAAGGGACTTCCCTGAGGGAGATCAGTCTACAGCCCAAGACAAGGGGCCCAGGCTGCTCTTCTTGAACAAGGATCCAAGCAGGGGAGGAGGCAGGAGGAGGACGAGCAGGAGAGACAGCAGGTGGGGTGCGGCTGGCTGGGACTCATCCTGCCGGGAGCTGCTGGCACCAGGGTCTCATCAGGTGCTGCAGGACTCTCTCAGTGGAGTTCAATGTGGCTGAGCCCTTGCTCATGTCTGTCAAATACTGGATGTTGGAGATGGTGGAATTGAGTGTGAGGGCCTTCAGGTCGTGCCCCTTGGCTGCAAGAAGAGAGGGAGAGAGATGGCCATCACTGAGAGCTGGCCTGAGACCAGATCAGAAGCCTGAACTCAGTATCATCTGTTGCCTTTGCTCCCAGTGGAACCACCACCCCACGCTGTGCTCATCCAAGTCGAAGCCAGCATATCTCTCAGCTCCTCCTCCCTCCCCTGCCAGTAACACCAATTGCACCTACAGATTGCTCCTCAATGCATTCTTTCTGTTCATTCACGTCCCAGGTAGGTCTGATCTTTTCTCACCGGAACCAACACTCTAACATGCTCACTGGATGCATTGTCTAAAGGATGTTCTCTGCCTTGAACATTAGAAGCATTTTTCTGAAATGAAGATCTCACTAGAACACTCCTGCTCTAGCATCACCCATGGCTCCCTAAGGCCTTCAGGGTTAAGTTCAAACTTCTTGACCTGGCACTCAAAGCCCTTGCACATCTGGCTCCTGCTGACTCTTCAGCCTCATTGATGCATTCACTCTGAGTTAGGCTTTGTGCTTCAGGCAAACCAAATTCCTGTCACTTCTCCCGTACACTATGCTGTTTTTGCCTACAGGGCCATTGCTCATGCAATTTCCTCTGCCAGGAACACGCTCGACACCTTATTTCCCTATATAACTCCTACTCCTTCTTAAAGACCCCAATTGGGCAAAACTCCCTCCAGAGAGCCCTTCCCACCCAAAGGATGCCAGGTGCTTCTCCTCAAAACATCCCACCTTGTATTAGAATTTTCTGTGACTTTCACAAGACCAGGGGCTCTCTGAGGGCTGAATCAGATTGAAATATTGGTATAATCCTTGTGATCAGCATGCTTGCCCTCAAAGCAGAATTGCACACCTCGGCTTCCCAGCTGCCCAGTAAGAATTGGTCAGTTGAGGTGTGGGGCTGGAGAGCTCCTCTGGGGAAGGAAGAGGGGCCCCCTAGGCCTGTGGTGTCTTCTGGTTGCTCAAGCAATGTGGAAGTAGGCAGGAACATGCTGCCCAGCTCAGGAGCTGTGGAAAGGGCTGTCGTCTGGGAGACACAGAGACCCCACACAATGGGTGAAGCCCCACAGGCTCATCTGCACTCCAACAGTGGCTGTCCCGGGACAACCATTCACAGGTGAGCCATAAATGTGAGTGACAGAAGGAGGGATTGTGTGAGTAGAGGGATGTTCGAGCCTGGGAGAGAGATGAACCCAAGAGAGACAGTGTGCTTGAAGAAGAGAGACACACAACAAAGAGACAGGTAGAGGCACAGATAGAGGGGATACCTGGATGGACAGAGGAAGAGCGGACAAATTGAGGGTCACAGGGAAAGCAGGAAGAACAAAGACAAGGAAGAGAAGTTGGAGACATGGGAGGAAAGAGGATGGAAGGAGAGAAGAAGGACAAACAGGCGAACAGGCAGGAGGACAGTTGGACAGATTGATACCTGGACAGATGCTCGGGTGGATAGATGGAAGGAAGGAAGGAAAGAATGGAGGGAGGGAGGGAGGGAGGAATGAAGAATAGAAGGAAGAGAGGAAGGAAGGAGTCTGAGAGGAGGGAGAACTGGGAAAATCACCTGCCCAAGTTCAGAGGGTGCTTTAAAGGGAGGGTAAGGCTGAGAATACAGGACCCCTAACTCCCAGGCTTGTGTCCACCTGTCCCAATGCTGCCTGTTATTACTCGTAGAGATGAGCATATGGATGTAAAAGAAACCTTGAGCCCTACCCTCACAACACACAAAACTCAATTCCTGGACACTTTGACCTAAAGGGGAAAGGTAAAATAATGAAACTTCTAGAAGACAACATAAGAAAACATCCTCGGGACCACAGGGTAGAAAAAACTTCTCAAAGAAGACACACACACACTCTCCATACAAGAAATATCGGTAAACTGGGATTCATTAAAATTTAGGCTTTCGGTTCATCATAAGACACATTACAAGAGGGAATTTGCAAGTCACAGGATGCGAAGAGATTGTCCCAGTTCCAATATTCAACAAAGGATTCACATGCAGAATACAGAAAATCTTCAGCATATTTATTAGATAAAATGCAGTGAAAGAGATACATATTAATGCTGGTTATTTTAATGAGCCACATTTATTTTACAAGGACAGTGAACAAAGCAATCTGAAAAGCAGGGGGTGAAAAACGAACAGTAGATAAACAGAATCCCAGGAGGGTTTGGAAAAAGCAAGAGAAGCCCCTTACATAACAGTTCATTGGCCTTAGAAAAGGAAAGTACTACTGGATTCTGTTAGGAAGTCAGAAAGATTGAAATATCTAGTGGCTTCAGTGGAAAAATAAGATAGGAAAAAATAACTATGATAGTTATTTGATTTTCCTCCAAATGACTTTATCCCTTAGAGAGCAAGGCACTTTCCTTTTCAATCATCAACACATCAAAGTTTAATTTCCCTCCATTTAGCCTTTTTCGTGGCCATAGGTTAGAAGCAGCAAAGGGGCTCAGCAGGCTGAACCAGTCTGCAGACATACTCTGTCCTGTTCCACACTGGCTCACACACGTGCAAAGTGGGCGCTTCTCACAGGGGAAAAGCCTGCAGGGCTGAGGGGCAGCCACCCCTTGGACCCTGTTTGTTAGTACCATTGGAAATTTCTCCTGAGTCCCTACTCAAAAAGGAAGTGGGTGGGGGGTAGAATAAGAAGGCCATATATTTGAAGGAAATAGAAAATATTTCATTGTGAAAGTAATAAATGTTGCTTTTCAGAAGTCATGTGTATGTTGAAAGTCTATGTCTTAAGGTACCATAATGAAACAATGTACACCTCATCTTCTCCCTCTTTTATCTGAGCATTAGGTTAAAATCCATGAAATTCCTAAGCTTAAAAAAACACACAAAAATCACAAGGAAAATTTTGGAGGTCATGGATGCATTCAGCACTTGGTTGTGGGGATGATATGATGGGTGTATGCATATGTCCAAACTAATCAATACACATATAGAAAACGTGTGCATTTTTTGTCTATTACTCATACCTCAACAGAGCTAAAAATTCAAATAAATTCCTAAGTTTACTTTTTGAGGGTGTATAAAAGTCAAAATTTCTAATAAAATTCAGATTCTTAATTTCTGAACATAAATAGCATTCCTGCTTTGATGGGTGACCCCACAACTCTCAAAAAAATCAAGAGCAATTGCTACTGTCAATCTCAGTGGAAGTTATTTTCAACACCTCACCCCCTCCTTTACACCTCTTTATTTAAAAACCAAGGAAATAGTCTTCAGCTTTTAAAATGAAGGAGTCAATGAGTCAGCTTGACATTATACTTTATTCAAGATTTAATGTTAAGTAAAGGAAATAACTGAGCATGAGCAGAATCCCTTCCATAACTCATCTTTTCTCCTATGCTGATAATAAAAATGACACTCTACTGAAACATAGTTTGCATGATATATTCTCAAGTAAATATACTTAACTGCTGGGCATTTTATTTTGAGATTCTTACTCAATTTCTTCATATTTATCTATAAAACTTATTTGTCATCTTTCATCTTTTTACCATTTTCATCTTTTTAACTTTCGAAGGTTTAACTTTCCAAGAGACTATTTTTTAATGACGAGCTAACTGATGAATTTATGCACCAACTGTTTTTTTGAGACTGAATATACAAATGGACAAAGGCCAGATCATATATGACAGTATAACTCTGACCCCCAACGTGGGAAGCAAACATCCCAAGAAGCCAAATCACAGCCCCAGCAGCATTCAGCACAGAACAGTCAGCACTTGGTCAGTAACTGCCAGTTTCCAAAACTCTCGTTCTGCTTTCAACACAGGACCTCCAGAGAAAGCCACGTATGCTCCCTAAACCATCACATAGGATGCCTGCCTTCTACTTAGTGACCTCCGGCTTCCCCATGTCAACAACTTCCAATCAGGCCACCCCTCCCCCACTCCCCTGACCTCTGCCACCCTCTCCCCTCCCTTTCCCTTCTCTCCTCTTCTTGTGCATGCAACAATCCTCTCCTGTCGCATTACAGTCTCTGCAATATTTTTAACGTGTGATAGAACAGCTCCTCCCTCAGAGTTCTTCCTGGTCCATATTTTCCTAGCTTAGCTTATGCGTTTATTTTTTCCATGTAGGATCATTTATCTAACTCAACAGAAAAGCTCGTTAAAATTTTTATTGGCATTGTCTTCAATTTATAAAGTAATGGGACTGACCATTTAATGAAACTTCCTAACTTAAAACATAGACTGACTTTCCATTTGCCAACTATTTTTAATTGAAATTTATAGTGTGATCGTTGTAGATTCTACACTGCTGTAAGGAATAACTCCAAAAGTTCCAGTGTACACTTTACCCAGTTCCTTACAATGATAACATTCTGCAAAACTATAGGACGATACCACAGCCAGCTTGTTGGCATTGATGCAATCCACTATCTTATTCAGATTTCTCCAGTTTTACTTGTACTAATTTGTTCCTGTGTATTTAGTTCTGTACAATTTTATCAGATGTGCAAGTTTCTGTATCCAACACAGCTAAAATAATGACCAGTTTTATCACTACAAGGTATTCTTGTATTGCCTATTAAAAAATCAATGGATGTTATTTTTTAGAGCAGTTTTACGTTTACAGCAAAATTTAATGAAATACACAGTGTTCTCATATAGTCCTTGCCCCCACATATGCATAACCTTTCTGTTGTCAATATCCCTCATCAGAGTAGTATACTTTTCACAATTGATGAACATACATAGGCACATCATTATCACTCAAAGTCCATAATTTACGTTAAGGTTCACTCTTGGTGTCAGAGATCACTAAGGTATAACTCTGTGGTCCATTTCTGTATTCTCTACTCTGTTGCATTGATTTATGTAGCTGTCCTACAATGAAAATGATGATGCTGTGATTACAGTATGTACAAGGCAATACTAAATATTGTTAAAGTGTTTACTGCCTCATTATTCTTCCTGTCATGATTGTTTTAGCTACTCTCAGCTATGTGCCTTTCTATATAAATTTTAGAAAAAGGTGTCTCTGTCTACAAACTGTGGTGGAATTTTTATTAGAATAATATTAGACCTATAGATCAATTTGGGGATAATTGAGACCTGTACTCATTATTCTATCCAGTAACATGGTGAGGACTGCAGAATTCTCAGCACATAACAACTCCTTCCAAACCCCCACACCAGGAGGAGACTCAACCAAACTCTGGCGTGGCTTCTAGCTGCATAAGTCTGTGTAACCGGAGTGACTCCAGCCCACCATTAAAATGCCTTCCTGAGAGCTCAAAGCTGACAGAAAAATTTGCTATTTATTTTAGTCAACACCCAATTATAGGCCTCTGATACCCCTTCTTAGAGTATTTACTAAAGAGGGCTTACAACTGTAGATATGTATCTCTCACAATTCTCTAAAGGACCTAAGAGCCACTCCTTTGAAATACGATCATTAAGACAGATAGAGCCTCTTTCTCTCAACTTCTGAGTGAGGATAGAATCCTAGCTTTGATAACTGCAAAGTAACGAACACAGTGGGTCTAATCACAGTTACACTGACCAACCTTTGTACTTTTCCACTTCTTTGACTCTACTGAGCCCCTGAACCCTGCTCCTTCATTCCCTCTTTAAAATTCTAGATTCACCTCCGTACAAATCTGAGCGCAGCTCAGCTTCTGTCAGCTGTTACTGAATAAAATCTGCTTTCACCACTTTAACTAATTTCTGCTGCATTTGTCTCTGACAATAGTAAGGCTCTCAATTTATTTGCATCTTCTTTAATCACTGTAATCGGTATTTTATAATTTTCAGCATCAGATCCTGTACACATGTTCTTGAATTTATGCCTGAATATTTCATGTTCTTTGGAGTGGTTTTAAATAATACAGCATTTTCAAGTTTATCACCTGCAGGTTCATCATTAGTTGTAGAAATAAAATTGTCTTTTGTGTGTTGATCTTGTACTTTGGACTTGGTGAACTTTTTGTACTTATGTATTAGTTCTGATTTTTCTTTTTTTGGAGATTCCCAGAGTTTTTTTACACAGACAACAATGAAACTAGGAATGGTTACATTTTTTCCTTTCTAAACTCTATGGCTTTTATTTCCTTTACTTCTGTTATTGCCAGAAGCTTCAGTATTTTGTTGAATAAGAGTAGTGAAAGTGGTATTCCTTTCCTTGTTCCTTATTGTGGGGAGAATCATTTAGTCTTTCCCTGTTAAGCATGAAGTCAACTGTGCATTTTCTGTAGATGACCTTCAACAAGTGAAAGTAGTTTCCATCTATTTCAAACTTGCTAGAAAATTTTATGACAAACAGGAGTTGGATTGTATCAAATGTTTTCTCTACATCTCTGGCTTATTAACAAGTCTTGCCCTTAAACAAATAGACAGCCAGTTATTTCTCTGGCAAAAATTGGTTTATCTGGGATTAGCAAAGAATAGCCATTTGGAGTGTGCAACCATGGCAAGCCATGCAGGAGCACCCAGCAAGGAAGAGAGGAGAAGCTCTTTTATCTCAGAGTGGGGAAAACTGTGGGGGCTATTGGACACAGTCTTGAGGGCAGTGGCTTTTCATCGGCAGAGTTGTGACTGTCTCTCCTTGGCTTAGTTTCTGACTGGTCAGGAAGAGAAAGTCTTTATTCTTCCTGTTGCACTGCGCCTTTGACATAGGGCATGAGAACTCCCTCTATTAGCCTTCCAACACTATTTCAACTACGTTTCCGTTTATTAACTTTCACATGTCCCCATTTTGATTGCGATCTTTCTCTGAAAGCACTGTTGATCTGCAGTCAGATTTTTCCACTTTCAGTAGCCTCTCGTCCCTCGATGCCAGGAAGGAGCTTCTCTGGGAGTCATGTCCCAGGTTGGAGGAAAAACACACAGATTGGAAACCTATTGTGGCCACATTAGAGGAACACGGAGTGAGAGGAGGCAGAACTCTCTGGCACTTTTTACCTGAAGTTTGCACGCTATCAAGATCAGAGGCATTGGAGATGATCTGAAGTGTCATGTCATCCTCAAAGGTTTGGCAGACAAACTTCCAACAGACCTGGTCCAGACACCTTGGAAACCTTCGCATCAGATACTGTCTGCTTCCATTTGGAGAAATCTTTATTTTTAAGTCACCAAATGATGTGCAGTTCCCCCCAGAGTTTGTGCTTTCTTCAGGTGTGTCGCATGAATCCAAGTCTTGAGTTTTGTGGCAAAAAGCTTGGCTAGCAGCGCCCGACTGAGGAAAATACTATCACCTTGGTTGAGTTTTGTTAGTTTGAAATTTTTGGTAAGTTGTTCCTTGTTTTCAAGTTGTTAAATTTATGAGAATGGAGCTGTTTATATTATTTTCAATGGCTGAAGAACCTGCAGTGATCTATCCCTCTAGTGTGTCTCAGGCCTTTGAGGGTGAAGAGGCTTCCCCAAAGCTTCTTGAGGCAGAACCCTGTTTGCTGTTGGCCCCTAACAGCTTGAGTGCATCTGGGTTGGGGAGGAGACAGAGACTTCCAAGAACAAGTTGTTTCTTCTTGAAGGAATGCTGAAGATGCCCAAAGTATGGTACTTTGACATACAAATTATTTGGACCCAAAAGCAATCGAGAGCCAGCAGATGCAGGAAAAACTCTTGATCTCCACCTTGACTGCTTTAAATGAAGGATAGACTTCCTCTTTGGAAAGGAAATTTATGTTTACAAAGGAAATTTCCATTAGTAAAAGCATCTGCACCAGAAAGAGAATGACTCTTAGAGAATTTTTTTTTGAGGAAGATTAGCCCTGAGCTAACATTCCCCACCAACCCTCCTCTTTTTGCTTAAAAAGATAGGCCCTGAGCTAACATCCATGCTCGTCCTCCTCTACTTTATACGTGGGATGCCTGCCACAGCATGGCTTGATAAGTGTTGTGTAGGTCCGCACCTGGGATCTGAACTGGTGAACCCCAGGCCATCAAAGCAGAATGTGTGAATTTAACCCGTGTGCCACCAGGCCAGCACCTACAGAATTTTTTTTTTTTTAGGAAGATTAGCCCTGAGCTAACTGCTGCCAATCCTCTTCATTTTGCTGAGGAAGACTGGCCCTGAGCTAGCATCCACGCCCATCTTCCTCTGCTTTATGTGTGGGACACCTGCCACAGCCTGGCGTGTCAAGTAGTGCCATGTCTGCACCCGGGATCAGAACCAGCAAACCCCATGCCACCAAAGTGGAACGTGCGCACTTAACCAGTGAACCATCAGGCCAACCCCTAGAGAATTTTTTTAACTGAGAGATTTATCTGCATAACAAGGCAAGCTTTATTTATTATACATTTTCTCCCCTCATCTTCCCATAATTTTTCTTCAGCCACTTCCTGCTGCTGCTCACCCAGATGGCTTCCTGCTTCCAAGCTCCCCCATGTGCACCCAGTGTGGACTGGACTTGCAACTGGCAGCTGGTGTGGAGCTGCCTGCTCGAGGGCTGCAGAGCACCATCCTAAGTCTCATCCGCAGCATGACCTACCTGGCCAGCAATACTCAGGATCTGCCACCACTGCACAGGATTGGGGCAGCTGCACTGATGGTTCAGATTGTGGGCAGTACCCAGTCCAATTCCCACTCACTTTTGTTGACCACACGCCTGTGCTGTTTGCAGATGGTACAGATTTAAAAGAGAAGTCATATCCTGCTGTTAAAGTGGAACTGTTGGACTGACTTGAGGGATTTTTCAACACCTGTAAAACTAAAGAGAAGCTGGTTGAATTATCAGAAGAGTTCTACAAAAATGAACTACTATCGATTGAAATGTTGAATATACATGTGCCTGCAGTTGCTAAATTGAGATGTCTTTTAGATAGTTCTCCTAGGGAAGATTTACTAGACATTCCGACATCACTTATCCAAACAAGCAACAGAAATGCTCCAAATTTTAGATACTGTGACTCTGGAGGAAACTGTCCAAGATGATGATACCACTGCTTGTGAAACCAATGCAAGAATTGAAATTGCTTTAATAAAACAGAAAACTTGGGGCCGGCCTGGTGGCACAGTGGTTAGGTTTGCGTGTTCTCCTTCAGTGGCCCGGGGTTCACCGGTTCAGATCCTGGGTGCAGACCTATGCACCACTCATCAAGCCATGCTGTGGCAGGAGTCCCACATATAATGTAGAGGAAGGTGGGCATGGATGTTAGCACAGGGCCAGTCTTCCTCAGCAAAAAGAGGAGGATTGGTGGTAGATGTTAGTCAGGGCTAATCTTCCTCAAAAAAAAAAAATTATAACAATAAAACAGAAAAAGCGAGAAAGATGATAATAAATGCATTATATGAATATGCCTCAATAGGATTTCACACATCCTAGGTACTTTATTTTCTGGCACATTGTTATGGGATATCATGCAGGTGATTTCGACATATCCTGTGTGTTTTCCATGCGTGTCCGACACCTGATTCTGGCGTGTCCGGCAGGTAGTTTCAGTGAATCAGGCACCTGGTTCCGGCGTATCCAACAGGTGGTCCCGGCATGTCTGGTAGGCGAGTCCAGCACATGCGACATGTGGTTCCGGTGTATCCAGCAGGGGATTTCGACGTGTCCGGCAGGTGGTTCCAGCATGTCCAGCACCTGGTTCTGGCATGTTTTGCTGGTGGTTCCGTCATGTCGGCACCTGGTTTTGGCATGTGCGACACCTGTGTCTGGTGTATCTGGCAGGTGGTACTCACAAGACTGGCAGGTGGTTCAGATGTGTCTGGCACCTGGTTTTGGCATGTGCGACACCTGCGTCTGGTGTATCCGGCAAGTGGTTCTCACAAGACTGACAGGTGGTTCAGGTGTGTCAAGCAGGTGGTTCTGGCATTTCAGGCACCTGGTTCTGGCCTCTGCTGTACCTGTTTCTGGTGTATCCATCACATGGTTCCAGCGTGGCTGGCACATGGTTCTGGCATATTCGGCAGGTGGCTTCAGCGTACTGGGTGCCTAGTTCTGGCGTATCTGACAGTGGGTTCCATGGTTTCTGGCAGGTGGTTCCTGCGTGTCTGGCATGTGGTTCCGGTATGCTCTGAATGTGGTTCCAGCGTGTCCGTCAGGTGGCTACCATGTGTCCAGGACCTGATTCCATCGTGTGCGGTTGGTACTTTCAGAGTGTCCAGGTGTTGGTTCCAGCATGTCTGGCCGTTGGTTCCCGCATGTCCAGGGGTGATTCCGGTGTGTCCGGCAGATTGTTCCGGCCTTTTCCAGAAATTGCTTCTGGTGTACCCAGGACCTGGTTCTGGTGTATCCGGCAGGTGATTTTGGCGTGTCCAGCAGGTTGTTCCAATGTGTTACACTGGTGGTTCCGGCCTCCGTGGCAGGTGTTTGTGGCATGTCTGGCACCTGATTCTGGCGTATACGGCAGGTGGTTTCAGAGTATCTGGTACCTGGGTGTGGCACATCCAACAGGTGGTTCCGAAGTGTCTGGCAGGTGGTTCCGAAGTGTCTAGCATGTGGTTCTAGTACGTTCGGAAGATGGCTCAGGCGTGACCGTTGGGTGCTTCAGGCATGTGCGGGAGTTGGTTCTGGCGTGTCAGAGTCATCGTCCCAGCATGTCTGTCATTTGGTTCCAGGTGGTTCTGGCTTGTCTGGTGGGTGCTTCCAGTGTGTCTGGCGGGTCGTTCTGGCATGTCTGTGTGGTGGTTCCAGAGTGTGTGGCGGGTGGTTACGGCATGTCTACCAGGTTTTTCCAGCATCCAAGGTGCCTGGTTCCAGCGTATCAGGCAGGTGATTTTGGCGTGTCCAGCAGGTGGTTCAGGTCTGTCCGGGAGATGGTTCCGGCGTGTCCAACATGTGGTTCTGGCATATCTGAGAGGTGGCTCCGGTGTGTCCGGCAGGTGGTCCCGTTCTGTCTGGCACATGGTTACGGGGTATCATGCAGGTGATTTCAACGTGCCCTGTCGGTTGTCGAGGCCTGTCTGACACCTGGTTCTTGTGTGCCTGGCAGGTAGTTTCAGTGAATCAGGCACCTGGTTCTGGCATATCCAACAGGTGGTCCCGGCATGTCTGGTACGTGATTCCCGCCTGTGCAGCACATGGTTCTGGCGTATCCGGCAGGTGATTTTGACGTGAGCGGCAGGTGGTTCCACCATGTCAGGCACCTGGTTCTGGCATGTCTTGCAGGTGACTCACTCGTGTCTGGGACTTGGTTCTGGCATTTCTTTAAGGTGGTTCATTCATGTCCAGCACCTGGTTTTGGCGTGTGCAACACCTGTTTCTGGAGTTCTTGGCAGGTGGTTCTCACAAGACTGGCAGGTGTTTCAGGCGTGTCCAGCAGGTGGTTCTGGCATGTCGGGCACCTGATTCTGGTGTGCCCAGCATGTGGTTCCAGACTGTCTGTCAAGTGTTTCAAGCTGGTCTAGCAGGTGGTTCAGGTGTGTCCAGCAGCTGTTTCAGGCGTGTCCGGCACCTGGTTCTGGCCTGTGCTGGACCTGTTTCTGGTGTATCCGTCACATGGTTCCAGCGTGTCTGGCACATGGTTCTGGCATATTCGGTAGGTGGCTTCAGCATACTGGGAGCCTGGTTCCGGTGTATCTGACAGTTGGTTCCATGGTGTCTGGCAGGTGGTTCCTGTGTGTCTGGCCTATGGTTCTGGTACATTCGAAAGGTGGTTCTGGCATGTCCAGCAGGTTGCAACAGTGTGTCTGGGACCTGATTCCATCCTGTCCGGTTGATGCTTTCAGAGTGTCCTGGCTTTGGTTCCAGCCTGTCTTGCAATTAGTTCCCACATGTCTGGTGGGTGATTCTGGCGTGTCTGGCAGATTTTCCAGCCTTTTCCAGAAATTGGTACTGGCGTATCCAGGACCTGGTTCCGGTGTATCTGGCAGGTGATTTTGGCGTATCCAGCAGGTTGTTCTGGCGTGTTAGGATGGTGGTTCCAGCTTGTGTGGCAGGTGTTTGTGGCGTGTCTGGCACCTGGTTCTGGCATATTTGGGAGGTGGTTTCAGTGTATCTGGTACTTGGTTCTGGGATATCCAACAGGTGGTTCCGAAGTGTGTGGCATGTGGTTCTGGTAGGGTCAGAAGATGGTTCCGGCCTGTCCGTTAGGTGCTTCCAGCATGTCTGGAAGTTGGTTCTGGCATGTCAGACTCATGTTTCCAGTGTGTCCAGTGGGTGGTTCCAGGTGGATCTGGTGTGTCCGGTGGGTGCTTCCGGTGAGTCTGCTGGTTCGTTATGGGATGTCTGTGTGGTGGTTCCAGAGTGTTCGCCGGGTGCTTTCGGCATGCCTGTCGGGTTTTTCCAGCCTCTAAGGTGCCTGGTTCAAGCATATCCAGCAGGTGAGTTCTTTCTCAGCTTCCTAAAGAGCTGGAAGCAAGACAGTTTGTGGCTTGTCTCCGCTTGAGGGATGGAGGCAGTGCTTTGTGCCATCCACCTCTCGAGCAATATAGGGCATGGTTGAGAGCAAATGGGCCTTTCTGACATAGGGGCTTTCTGACACTCTCTCCACGAATGCACAAGGACAGTTGGTTAAAAGCCTCTTGTCTCTATCCTCCTAAGCTTGTGGAATCACAATCATTCGGGCCTTGGCCCCATTGCTTAAGGGGAAGATGTAGCCATTACCCCTGAGCCGGGTTGGCAAGAGGGAAATGTGGCAGAAGCAGAAGTTCTAAAGCAGCGAGTTAAGGGCTGGGAGGAAATGGCGTTCAGCTGCCTGTGTATGAGAGGTTCCCAATATGCTGTAAGAGCACTGTGGAAAGCAACTTCTTTCTCAGCTTCCTTAAGAGCTGGAAGCAAGATGGTTTGTGTCTTGTCTCCCCTTGAGGGATGGAGGCAGTGCTTTGTGCCTTCCACCTCTAGAGCAATGTAGGGCATGGCTGAGAGCAAAGGGGCCTTTCTTCCATAGGTGCTTTCTGACACTCTCTCCTCCAGTGCACAAAAGCGGTTGGTTAAAAGCCTATTGTCTCTCTCCTCCTAAGCATGTGGAAGCACAATCATTCGGGCCTCAGCCTCCTTGCTTAAGGAGAAGATGTAGGCATTTTGTCTGAGCCGGGTTGGCAAGATGGAAATGCCCCAAAAGCAGAAGTTCTAAAGCAATGAGTTAAGGGCTCCAAATAAACAGCATTTCAGGTGCCTTTGTATGAGATGTTCAAGGTACACTATAAGAACAGTGTGGCAAGTGAGTTCTTTCTCAGCTTCCTAAAGAGCTGGAAGCAAGATGGATTATTGCTCATCTCCCCTTGAGGGTTGGAGGCAGTGTTTTGTGCCTTGCAATTTTAGGGCAATGTAGGACTCTGCTGAGCAAACTTGGCCTTTCTTCCATAGCTGCTTTCTGAACACTCTCTCCACCCATGCACAAGGGCGGCATGAGAGGTTGCCAGTATGCTGTAAGAGCACTGTGGAAAGCGAGTTTTTCTTAACTTCCAAAGAGTGGTTGGTTAAAATCCTATTGTCTCTCTCCTCCTAAGCATGTGGAAGGACAATCATTCGTGCCTCAGCCGAATGATTTGGGCGGGACTTGTGTGACGCACCTGCCTTAAATGCTGGAACCAACTGTTGGACACTTCAGAAGCATCATCTGGAAACGGTGGAACCACCTACCGCAGATGTGAGAATCAGGTCCAAAACGTGCCAGAAGCACCT
This sequence comes from Equus caballus, assembly GCF_041296265.1. Lineage (NCBI taxonomy): Eukaryota > Metazoa > Chordata > Mammalia > Perissodactyla > Equidae > Equus > Equus caballus. Next base: position 53,741,839 of record NC_091685.1, read on the forward strand.
GCAGGACACACCAGAACCATCTGACTCAAACGCCAAAATCACCTGCCGGATACACAAGAACCACTTGATGGACACTCCAGAATCACATGACGGGCATGAAAGAACCATCTCTCAGAGTGCTAGAACCATGTGCTGGAAATGCCGGAACCACATCACTGACAGACATGAACCACCTGCTGGACACGCCTGAACCACCTGCTTCACTCGCCGGAACCACCTTCTGGACAAGCCAAAATCACCTGCCGGATACACTGGAACCAGGCCCCTTAGAAGCCGGAAAAAGCCAACAGACATGCCAGAAGCACCTGCCGCACACTCTGGAACCACCATACAGACATGCCTGAATGACCCGCCATACACACCAGAAGCACCCACCAGACACGCCAGAACCACCTGGAACCACCCGCCGGACACACTGGAACCATGACACTGACACGCCAGAACCACCTTGCAGACATGCCAGAAGCACCCAAAGGACATGCTGGAACCATCTTCCGAACGTACCAGAACCACATGCCAGACAAACAGGAACCACCTGTCACACACTTCGCAACCACCTGTTGGATATGCCGAGACCATGTGCCAGATACACTGAAACCACCTCCCAAATACACCAGAACCAGGTGCTGGCCATGCCACAAACACCTGCCAGACAAGCCGGAACCACCAGCCTAACACGCCAGCACAACCTGCCGGACATGCCAAAATCACCTGCTGGATAAACCGGAACCAGGTCCTGGATACGCCAGAACCAATTTCCAGAAAAGGCCAGAGCAACCTGCCAGACAGCCTGGAATCCCCCGCCAGGCATGCGGGAACCAACTGTCAAACACGCCGGAACCAACACCTGGACACACTGAACGCACCAACCAAACACGAAGGAATCAGGGTCTGGACACATGGTAGCCACCAGTCGGACACGCCGGAACCACCTTCAGAACATACTGGAACCATATGCCAGACACACAGGAACTACCTGCCAGACACCACAGAACCAATGGTCAGATACGATGGAACCAGGTGCCCAGTACGCTGAAGCCACCTGCTGAACACGCCCAAACACTGTGCTGGACATGCCAGGTCCATATGATGGATACACCAGAAACAGGTCCAGCACAGGCCAGAACCAGGTTCCAGAAACAGCTGAAACAGCGGCTGGATACACCTGAACCACCTGTTAGACCAGCCTGAACCACTAGATGGAGAATCCTGAACCACATGCCAGGCACACTGTAACCAGGTGCCCGACACACCAGAACCACCTTCTGGACACGTCTGAACCACCTACAAGTCTTGTGAGAACCACCTGCCAGATACACCAGATACAGGTGTCGCACACACCAAAACCAGGTGATGGACATGACTGACCACCTGCAAGACATGCCAGAACCAGACATGCCAGATGGGGAAGAGGTGATTTTGGGGGAGAGGAGCTTTGTAGATTTCTCACTTGGGCACTTACCTGTTTTGTTCTCCATCCAGGTTTTTTCTGGGAGCAAGTTCTTGAGAAACCTATAATGAAAAGTATGAGCTATCTACATAGGGAGAACTCAGACTTCGTTCAGCAATTCCCTGGGCGTCTGGAGACTCGATAGAATACTTTTTTCTTTTTCCGTTGCCAACACCCATGCCCATTCAGGCCTATGTGAGTTTTTACAATGCTCCTCCAACTGGTCTCCAAGCCTCCAGCGTGCCTCATTTCTCTTCATCGTAGAGGACAATAGCAGATCAATGTTTCTGAGGCATGGCTCCACCAGTGCCCTCTCTGATGCAGAAACCTACCTCTCACTGCCTACCTGATAGACTCCAACTCTCTGCCTTAGCACTCAAGGGCCCCTCCGCCTTTCATGTATCCCACAGTCCTGCCAAACCGAACAGTACCCACTACCCAAAAACACACATTGCATTCTTCTCTTTCACCTCTGCCTGATCAGATGATGGACTTGAAACAAAGCCATCATTTGCTAGTTACGTGACTTTTGCACAGGTCATTTCACCTCCCTGACCCTCAGTTTCTGCATATATAAGTGATGAATACTAAGATTCACCTCATATTGTTCTTATAAAGAATTAAAATTGACTTAGAGAGCATATGCAAAAACAGCTGGCTCCCTGCCTGACATGCTGCAGTCACCAATAATTATTCGGATCTAAATATTGGCTCATGCCATGCCCTGCTTCTTTTCCTATTAAAACCTTATCCTTCAAAAATCGGTGTGTACCCTTCCTTGAAAACCAGCCCAAGGTGTAAACTGAAGTTCATTTTCCTAAGCTGCTCAGTAGCATTTATAACGCAAAGTCTAATGCGTTAGATCGGTTTCTTTTTTAAGCAAAAGAAGCTAACTCTGGCTAACTTCAGTTTTCTTATTGAAGAAATTGACTAGAAGGATTTACGGTAACTCACATAACTGAAGGGAATTTTTGAAAAAATCAACAAACAAAAAGCAAAAATAAGCTTTGGAAGACACAATAGAGCACAGTGTATAGTTATTATTACTGCCGTTCACCAAATATTGTCGGCTCTTCTCTGGCACACAGAAGGGTTGTATCTTCTTGGCCCCTTAAAGTCAAATGTGACTTTGTGAGCCTTTGGCAAATGAAACTTGAGCAAAAATGAGGCTGTCTCTTCCAGACAAACCTTTGGCAAACAGTAGGAGTGTGTTTTTCCTGCCTGGCAGTTGTGCAAGAAGTGGGATCGAGCATCTTTTAGCTGCCATCTACTCAATCCTCCAGACTGAGCAAGGATAATACAGAGCCAGCCCCTGATGACATGGAGCATGTTCGAGAAATAAACCTTGGTTATTTTTACCTGAGACTTAGGAGTTTGTTGTGAATACAGCACAACATGGACTATCTGACTGATGAAAACATATGTAGGGGAGGAAGACATTTCCTCTTCCCAAATGTGGGTTCGTCTGGCTGGAGAACGAATTAAATTCACATGAGACAGAAAAGCAAGAGAAAATTAAACAAAGCTTTATGAGGAACCGTGGCCCAGTGCCTTTCTTCCTGAAGGAAGAAAGGGCACCAAAGAAGTGGGGTGCACATAGTGGTTATATACCACCAAATGGGGTGTTTCACATGTGATTGAAATGTCCCTCCCACAATAGTCACAAGATTGCCCTGTCGGCACTTGATGGACACAGCAGGTAGTGGGTCTGCTATCTCAGTGGGCATAGCAGGACTCAAGTCGATTGTCTGGAGCTGGGCGGTCACAGGTGAGCTCAGCAATCAGTTCCGAGCCTAAGGAAAGATGCTTAATCCTTAAGAAATGCCAACGTTGGGAGGGGGAGGAAAGTCAGTTACAGGAAGTTACCAGACTAGCACAATAAAATGCAGATTTAAGTCCTTGCCTTTGGTATTGATTAAGAGTTTTTAGAGAGAAGGTCATCTCCTTTCTTCTTCCTGGTACAGAGAGGGAGGCAACTTTTACAGATAGAGATTTACCTTACAAATGTAAATGTGCCCTAACAAAGGGCAAGTTCCATTCCTCCTTCCCTGTCCCAGTTTATCAAAAGCAATCAGCCTCAAATAATCCTGATGCCAAAGAGACATATCTTGGGGTGGCCATTTCCAGGTCCCCACACATACATATTACCAATTTCCTGTGCTGTTGACCAAAATGACTTCAGTGAGCCAATATTAGAATTCCTTTTCACAAAGGTGGATAAGTGACAGATTAGAAGTCTACACTGTCCCAGGAGTGTAGACAGATACCATGCTTATATATAGCAAAAATATTTCCTCATTTTGTCCTTTACCTGTCAATAAAAAAGTATATCTATAGAAATCTGGAGGTAAAGCTCCAGACAAAACCAACATGGTGACAAGGAGGAACATTACATACTTGTAAAAGGAGCGACAGATGAGAAAATAATAATAATGGCTGGGAACTTATAGAACCTTGCATTGAAAGGGATCTCATATGGAACTCAGGAAATATTTATAGCTGAAAGCACTACATGGCAAAATCTGGTGGATGGAATTAAACAATACTTAGAAGAAAGATACCTTCAACATATGTATCTAAAAAGAAAAATTAGAAACCAATGAGCTACTTGTTCAAGAAGCTAGACAAAGAGCAAGACAGTAAAGTCAGGAAGAAAGGAAATGCGGAAGAGAAATGCCAAACCTTTGTTTCTATTTATTTGCTCTTTATTTATTGCTATGGACTGAATTCTCTCTCCCCACCATTCATATATGGAAGCCCTGACCCCCCTTGTGACCATGTCCACACACAAGGTCTTTAGGAAGTAATTATGGTGAAAATGAAGTCATAATGGTGGAACCTAAATCAGATAGGACTGTGGCCTCATCAGAAGTGGAAGAGATCTCTCTTTCTGTTTCTTCACACGCATATACACACCCCGCCATCTGAGGACTCAGTGAGAAGGGGACCTTATGCAAGCTGAGGAGAGAGCCCTCGCCAGAACCTGACCATGCTGGCATCCTGCTCTCAGGCTTCCAGCCCCCAGAATGGTGAGAAAATAAATTTCTGTTGTTTAAGTCACCCACGCTATGGCATTTTGTTATGGGAACCCAAGCTAAGACGCTTATCTTTCACAGTTTGTTCCTAGGTTCTGGTACCAATTCCAATGTGTGTGGGGTTGGGGGTCGGGGGAGTCCCCCCCACCAACAAGCAATTCTTGGGACACCAGCTGGGTGTCCTACAATTCAACTCGATTCTGACACTATGCACCCAGAGACAGCATCACATCCCACAGGTTAAGGGTTCAGTCCCCAAGACTGCCCCCACTGCGGGTGCCAAGAGCAAGTCTAGGTTGTCGCCTATGCTTCTGAGCAACTGGCTGTCAGTAGGAGGTTCTCAAGACTCTCTACTCCGGTTCGACGAATTTGCTAGGGCGGCTCCCAGAACTCAGAGAAACCTTTTACTTACTAGATTACCTGTTTATTAGAAAAGGATATGACTCGGGAATAGCTCGATGGAACAGATGCATAGGGCAAGACATGGGGAAAGGGCACTGAGCTTCCACGCCCTCTCCAGGTAACCACTCTCCCAGAACCTGCACATGGTCACCAACCTGGATGCTCTTGGAAATCTGTCCTTTTGGGTTTTTATGCATAAGCCGTTTATTTATTCTCTTACCCTCAGCTGCTGTTTTTCCTTCCCCATTTATAGCCCAAAGCCAATCAAAGAAGGACATGTGCAGTGTGATGCTGTTCCTGTACATTTTTTAAGTGCATAACAATGTAAGAATTTGTTAACGGAGACATACACATGTATATCTTGACTATGCATAAAAATGTAATCTTTTGTTAATGGAGCCATGCACATGGATATTCTTGGAATCATAAAGAATGTAATTAATTTTAGGGTATTGATACCTATGATGAGGGAGGGAGGAGAACGGGATGGAAATGTGAATTTTAGGTGTGACAGCAACATTTTGCTTCTTAAAAACAGAGATATCGTTGTGGGCTGAATCATGTCCCTGAAAATTCATATGTTGAAGTCCTAACTCCAGGACCTCAAAATAGGGCTGTATTTGGAGAGAGGGCCTCTAAAGAGGTAATTAAGGTAAAGTGAGGTCACATGGGTAGGCTCCAATCCAATGTGACTGATAGTCACGTAAGAAGAGAAGATTAGAACTCAGACACACACAGAGGGAAGACCGTGTGAGGACACAGGGAGAAGCGGCCAGGGAGAGAGGCCTCAGAAGAGACTATACCGGCCAACGCCTTGATCTTGAACTTCAGCCTCCAGAACCGTGAGAAAATAAATTTCTATTGTTTAAGCCATCCTACGTGTGGTATTTTGTCATGGCAGCCCCAGCAAATGAATGCAACATCGGAAGCAAATAGGGCAGAATTGAACGTCTGTTCTTTCTGGGTATTGGGGCCGGAGATAGAGGTCATACTATGTACTCTTCTGCATATTTGAAATATTTCCATAATAGTTAAGAAAATAACAAGCAGATCCCGAAAAAGAATAACCAGAGAGTAGAAATTTATGTGTGATTACCTTACAGGCCAAGGTGGGTTTCGTGTTGGGCAGGTGGTTCTCTTCCACAGGGTGTGTCAGTCACCCATGAATTCCCGTCTCTTGGCTCTGCCATTCCTGATGCCTGTATCATTGTCTGCAACCAATCTGCACAAGGAGAAAGAAGGAACACGGAGAAGACACACCTGCTTTCAAAAGTTCCAACCTGGAAATGGCACACACCACTTCCACTCCCATTGCATTGGCTGAAACATAGTCACACGCCACACCTCACTGCAAGTTGCTGGGTGACTGCCTTCCTGGGCACCCAGGACAAGGATGTGGACAAACAGCCAGTAGTCCCACCCACAATGTCATCAGGTTGACCCTGGTCTTCATGCTGCTGCTCAGTCTACAGCGTGTCTGCCAGGTATATGGTTAGGGTTTAGATATTTTATAAAGGCGCGGGGTTGGGGGTCATGGTTTGGGACTTCAAAGAGGAGGAAGCCAATTCACAAGGAGACAGAAAACCAAATGTTTGCTGGGCCATCTCTAAACAAATGAGAGAGAACTTGTGTAAAATGGGCCCGGCTAGGTACCTTCTTCTCTACCACATCTAGAGTTCCCTACGTTGACAGCTCCTTCCTGGAACAGGCCTTCTGTCTTAAATTCTTTTAGGCAGTTAGGGGCGAGGCCAAAGTTTCTTTTATATATAAATTTTATGTGTATATATGTAATTTATAGAACTAAATAAATGAATTTAAATATAGATACAATGGATTATATATTCTATTATATATCACTATTAATATATATTATATATATATAGATAATCTCCTTGGTTCTCCAGAGAACCCTGACAAATACAGGAGGAGTTAATATTCTTTTATCGATGGCATTTACATTTAATCACTTGAAATTCTTAGTTATGACATTGTTATGGCTTGCAAGGAAGTGTCCTTTTCAGTGTTTCATTTAGAGGCCTCAAGATACCAATTTTAAAAAGTTTCCCATTTTATTTGTTTGGTTTGATAGGCTTTTTCCAATTGAGTGCACAGATAAACCAATTTAGGAATTTCAAAGGAGCCCCATTTAGGCCAGTGAAGCTTTAAATCACCCTGAGTAATCTGAGCCCAGTGGGACACAAATCTACATGTAGGTCTGTATTCTTTAAAGACAAAACCAGCAGGAGTCCCAGAGTGGGGCTGTTCTTTGGTGGTCCTCTTAGAAAATGGATTTCTCATTTGTATGAACTTACCAAAGGATCAAAGGCCCAAAAAAGGAGTGAAAGAAACAGGAGTTTCTAACAAAGCTGACAATGGAAGGATGGCCAGAACCACTATCAAAGGACGCCTACATAAAGAGTCTGGACCTCTACCAAAAATGGGAGGTCCAGGCCCAGGAGGACTTACCACCAGGAACCAGAGCCACCAGGAGGAGACGACAGAGCACAAAAGATTCTTTGCAGACACCTTGCTTGTGTCTGTGAAGTGGCACCAGAATTGAAGGTCAGTAGCTAGGGATCCCACTTCTGTCACCACGTAAAGTCAGCAAATAAGAGGCATAAACTGCAAAAGAACCAAAAAGTTTATTTGGGGTCTCAAGAATTGCAATTCAGGAGATGTAGATTCGAGTAGAAGCTCAAATGTGCTCCTAGGAAGACAAAGGAGGCAGGGGTAGATAAAAGGAAAGGACACAGGCTTACAAAGGTCTACAGTGAACAGTTAATGACTGGTTCTGGCATGGGGTGAGCTGACTTGCCAGAACATAGTTGGTCCTAGGCAGACTGCCCCTTCTTGGAATGAGGAAACACTTCAAGATGTGACCTCTGCTGTCAGGTAAAGCTCAAAAGTTCAGTTAACATCTGGTGGTGGATGTGGTGTACAAGCATAAGACCCACTTCCTTAATGGCCTCCCAGCTCCATTTTAGAAGCCTTGAAAATGGTACTCCATTTTGTCATTGTCATCCACCACAGTCACACACCATGTAACAATATTAACGATGTTTCGGTCACTAATGGACCACATATATGACAGTGGTCCCATACAGGTAGCACCACATAGCCTGGGTGTGTAGTAGGCTCTACCACTTAGGTTTGTGTAAGTACATTGTGTGATGTTCACACAACAGTGAAAGTGCCTAATGATGCATTTCTCAAAACATGTCCCTTTCATTAAGTGAGGTATGCCCGTACTGATTTTAGTCTTGTGAATGTTGAATAATGAATCATTCATTTCAATTATTTGAGTCAGCCCCACTGGCTGAAGACGGTAAAGGCTGACTGAAGCAAAAAACTAAAATTTGTTATTCAACATTCACAAAACCAAATGAGTAAAGAACTTTAAGTTCTATATCAGGGTTCATGTAAGGCAAAAACATTCTAAAGGAAAGATGGATTTGAGGACATATATGATTCTGAGTGTAAATGTCTGGGTACAAGCAAAAATTCCAGGGAGCATTTCAGACTTTCGAGGCAGTGGAATTGGTGAAACCAAAGTCAAGCTCTCCAAACAGTAAAGGGGGCCCAGGTAATATCTGGAGTACAGGTGGAACAGGCAGAAAATTCCATTAATGTAATTGTATGATATGATGAACGGACAGAGTTGGAAAATAGGATGGCAGGGTAGGGCAGAGGGACCTGGAGGGCCCAGGATGGATGGAGAGATCAGCTGGGCTGGTGCGGGGAAGGGGCCATGGGCACACCCTCTTCATGTCCCCTCCCCCACCCTCTGAAACCCTTTGTGACTCTTCAGTGCTCTGTGATGCAGGCCTGGGATTATAGGCAAGTGTGGACACTCTCAGAGCTCAGTTGCCTCAGGCAGCCTTGCGATTCAGAAAATGGAGTTCAGTCAATGGAATGTTCTCTCATTTCTGAATAGCCATATTGAGTTGTTTTTGAGCATCTCCTCAACATTCTTAGATAGTGACCACAACCTCACCATCGTGTGTGGGTTGTGGTTGCTTCTTCTGTTCCTGTGCTTCCTGGTGGGGATTCCATCTTTACCAACCTTCTGGAAAACCAAAATCTACCAAAAGGTAAGGATCCCTGGGCAAGCCACCAACAGGGATTTTTTATTGTTGTTTCCATTTCTAGTCCCACATTTTTAAATGAGTTGGTCCAGAGAGACTCCTAAGATGGCAAGTCTGAATAGAGGATAGAACATCATCCTTCTAGGGGAATAGGCCAGGCAGGACTAGGGGTTCAGCTGGGACTGTTTCCCATTTAAAACTCACAGACCATCTGGGTGTGGTGGAGGATTCCTGGATAAAATCCCATCACTGATTTCACGGCCCTGCATTAGGTTATTTAGAGAGTTTGGGATCTGTGTAGGAGAACACTGTTCCCAACACTGGATCATGAGTCACATTCCCATGTCGGGCGTCATTCGACCAAACCGTCCTTTGTATTGGGCAGATCAGGAGAGCAGGGCTGAGCCTCTGAGCAGACACTGGAGTGTGAGCTCTGTCCCAGGATACAGGGTCCTATCTGAGGAGGCACAGATGTGACTGTGGGCCTCAGAGTCTATGCCCTCCTTGAGCAGAGGACTTCTGACTGAGAATATCAAGTGTGGACTCTAGCCAAAAATCCTCCTTCGAGTTTTTCAAAGAAGGAAAAATTGAAAGTATCTTATCACCTTTAGAAATTCAGAAAGGGAAAGAACACAAAGTGCTAGTAATAAAAATGGAGAGTGACATTAATCTTGGATGAATATCTGAGTTTCCTAGAGAGAGGAGCAAGCCAACTAAGTCCTCGCTCCTCATTCTTTTCTTTTTGTTCTCAGCGTCAGGGCAGAGCCAAGAGGAGAAGAAGAGGTGGAACATCAAGTGGTAAGGTTCCACCTATCCCACCTGAGCTCTCCAAGGGTGACCCTTCCTGTCCTCTCCATGAGGTCCCAGGTCCATAGTCTCTGAGGATGTCAGTCGTTAGATAGAGTCCCTCTCAGAAGATAGAGGCCTCAGAGGAAAGGCTCATGGGAAGGTAGTCAGAACCCGAGACATTTCTCAGATTCCTGCTCTGCCCAGCTCTGGGCATGAAGCAGTGATGGGCCTGGACAATGGGTGTTGCCCAGTGGGTGGCCGTGGGAGACGTCAAGAGTCAGAACTTCTGTCTCCTGACCTTGTGAAACTACGTTGACTTCCTGGATGATCAGACTCCTTGAGGTAACCATTGACCTATGTTCCTCACATGGTGGTTTTGAACATCCCATGGGATAATGTATGTGACAGTACTTTATAAATGAAGCAACAAACACATGTGAACCTTATTAATATTATCATTGACCGTTTGACCACATCTATTGATTCTTGGGGCTTTCAGAGTTAATATCCCGTTAATATCCCAAGGGTCTCCCCTAAAGGGACTCCTGTGTAACACCTACGCTTCTACCTTTATTACATGTAATTCACTCTTCTGGTTTCCCAGGTTGGAGAAATTACCAGAGGGAAACAGAGGAGAAAAGGAGGCTAATTTCTATTCTGAAAAGGTGACTAGTCTTTTCTTTCCTGATCGCTCTTTAACATGTTCTCTGCAATTCCAGGGATTCAGTACAGCCTGCAGTAGTCATGGGAGGGGTTTGCCATAGGAACGGGTATGTGAATGAAGGCCTTGGGGTGAGGGCTGCTGAGTGTATGGTGAAGTCATAGACGTGGGGCATTGTGAAGGGGCAGCAGGCTTCAGGTGGCCCCTCCCCTGACAGGCCAGCAGGTCCTCCTTTCCTTGTTCTGGTCCTGCCTACAGTTTTCTACTTCCTGTCTCCCGCAGGCCCCTAGGCCGGCCTCTCGATACCACCCGCTTTCGTCAACTATTATGCCCAGACCCCTCCTGTGAGGTGTGTAATAGCACAACTGCTGAGATCAATCGGCTCCTAGAGGACCTGGAAGATGATACCGCCTCTGTGTCCTCTATGGCTTCCACAGCTTCTGGGACTGAGTCATCATTCACTCTGTCCTCTGCCTTCTCAGAAGTCCCTCCAGGAGACCTAACACCATCCCCTCCACCTGACCCTTCCCCACGGCACCCCTCCGTCCTCTCACCTAACCCAATGACACCCTTAGCTGACTTTCTTTCACCCTCACCACCGGGTCACTCTATGCCACCAGAGCCTTTTCCTCCCTTGGAGTCCAAATTCCCAGCAGACCGTTCCCCACCCCAACCCCTTGCCCTTCCCCCTCTCCCACCACATGACACCCAGGCAACGGGTCCTATTCTCCAACCAGAGGCCACTCTGTCTCTGAATACGATCTTCTCTCTTGACCGCACCCTTTCCCAAGATATTAACGCCTTACCAAATTTGTCCCAGATAATCAATCCCACTGATTCACTGGCTTGTCATCACACACCACCAAGCCTGTCTGTCTCACCACCGACAGACCACCCTTTAACTGTGACTCAATCTAAATCGGTTTCCATCTTATTGAAGTCTGTTCCAGAGAACTCATCTCCAGATAGCCCTGGTGGGTTGTCTACTTATGTCCCAACAATCAGAGGCACTGACCATTCAAGCCTGTCAATTTCAGAATTATCCTGGTGGCAAGCTTGTGCCAAAGACTTGTTCTTAGCACCTTCCACCTTGGCACCATGTGAGTTTAATCGAGAGTTTCTTGCCTTCTATTCTTCAGAGTCCTCTCTGGAGAGACACCCTACAGCTACCCTTATAGAGCCTGGTAACCTCTCATTTCTCAGCCCTCATGTCTTGGCACTCCTGGAGAGACAAGTCCGAAAGAGGAGTGATTTCCTGATGTGGAAGGAAAATGAGAAGGAGAAGGGTTCTTTTCCAAAAAAACTTAGGCCAGACTACCCACTAAATCCTTCGGGGAAAATGTTAGAGTCAAATGCTGATGAGTGTGACTCAGCATTCTCCCTTCCTTTTTGGAGCAGTGCAGGCAAACCAAAGGAGCTGCACATGCATGAGCAGCCCCCATATCCTAAAATCTTGGAGGACCATTTACAGGAAAAATGTATGCAGCTCTTCTGGGGTCTCCCATCTCTGCACAGCGAGTCCTTGCCCTCTGCTATCCATGACTCAAGTGACTGCACCACAATCTTCCTTTTCAATACCATCTCAAATGCCTCCACGGGCCAAGAATCCCCAGTACCTCTCCATCGCCCACCTCCATCCTTGACTGAGATCCAGCCCCAACCCTTGCCTCAAACCCTGCCCCAATCCCAGCCCCTACCTCTCACTCAGGTCAAGTCCCAGGCCCACCTTAAATCCCCACTCCCAATCCTACCATCTGGTCCTCTACCCCAGATAAGGATCTGTGGAGTGTGTCACCATAGACCCCAGGATGAATCAGAGTCTCTCACCTCATCTGAAATTCAACAAATGGAATGGAAAGTGTTGCAGAAGCAACAGGAAAGTTTGTGGGGTTCCCCCTCTGTAGTCCAAAGATCTCAGGAAGAATTTTGTTCTTCAGCTCCCAACTTTCCTTACCATCAGGCCTCCCAGGCCCATGCCTCCATCTCCATCCTTCCCGTAGAGTTTCCTCTCAGTGATGAGCTAAGGAAGAAACTGGAACATCACCTTCAAAAGAGGCTCATCCAACACCGGTGGGGCCTGCCCCGCAGGATCTGTGAGTGTCTGTCACTGATGATGCCTCCAAGAGATTTCTCAGAGATAGCTAAGGCAGAGAGCAATCGTGGACTCTCACGGATCTCGGTGAACAAAGATCTAAATGTTGGATTGAGCCAATCCAAAAGCTTCCATGAGAGGGGTTCAGAACTGCTTCAGGTAGAGAAGGAGATGGGGAAGGATCAGGGGCATAGCCCAGAGAATGGCCCAAAAGCTCATCTGTTGAGTGACCCAGAGAGCTCTTCAGATAAGGATCCGGCATATGACTCTGAGAAAGACCTAAATAGTCATGTGGCAAGTCTGTCAGGGAAAAATTCAAGGGCCTTGGAGGAAAGTCTAGATCAGAAACAACTTGAAAATGTCCTGAAAGCACATTTGAGCAAGAAGTTTGAGGAAATCAGTGAGGCTCGGCTCCCTGGGACGGTGCGCAGTTCATGGCATGCCAGCAAGCAGACATTGCTGCTTTCTGACAAATCCCGCACCCAAATAACACAGAGGAGTTTGCCACCTTCAGTGGGTGGGGACTCCTCCCTGAATACCTTCCAGGAGCTTTGCTTCATTGATTCCAGTGCACAACAGATGATGGAAAGCCATATTAAAAGCTTTCGTATGAGAATGGAGTGGGGCCTTCCCTGCAGGGTCCTTGAATCCATACAGGCGTTTAAATTGGAAGATGCTGCATCCCAGTCCTTGACCTATTTCTACTGTTCCCCCTCAAATAACCCAACTTTGGAAGTGGACTCCAAATCCGAGGGCTTCGAGCCCCATAGAGGAAGCTCTAAATCTGTTCTTCAAGAAAAAGCGGAAACAACAAATTCAGCCCTGGTCCTGGATCGTCTTTGCCCTGCTACTTCACCTATGGGCAGGCAAGGACAAGGGGTGCCGAGACAATCACCCTCTGGTATCAACCAAGAGATTGCAGAGGTTGTTCAGAGGAGTAAGGGTGCCAGGCAGACTCATCTGCCTGTCACATGTGGCATCACAGGCAAAGCGAGTTAGAAATTTACTCAGCTAGTCAACAGATGCCCCCCAGAGCTGCCTGCAAGGCAAGCTGGTGCCAAACATAAGACAAAGGATGAGAGAGTGAGTCCCAGTGATAGAAGAGAAGGGCGACAGGACAAAAAGATGAAGTCAGAACCCTTTTCCGTGCACAGCACGGCCAGGGACATATTCAGGGCCAAGGAGCTCAACGCTCTGCAGTCAAAAACTGGTAATGTGTTGACAACCAGCAAGCCAGGAAGCTCCCAAAGGATACGTGAGAATCACAGTAAAATAGAAATTATTGGGACCATTGAAAGCCCTGCACCAAAAAGACAAGTTCCCCAAGACCCGAAGTCATCGGATCTTAAGGAACATCTGTTTAGGGAATTAAAGTCGAAACTAGAGAAGAGGAATCAGAGCCAGGTCCAAGGCCAACACACTGACAGGTCCCCTGCCTCAGAGAGCTTGACGTACAAGGCCTCACTGACTCATGCCCGCGGTGTCTCCAGTGGGGACATGGGAGCTTCCCAGGTGCTGCATGTCCATCTGGAGGACACTGGGATCAGCAGGCAGCAGCGGCAGGAGCCTTGGGTCCCTAAGAAAGACCGAAAGAGGTACGAGGATAAGAAATTCCCACCAGCTACAATGAGAGTGAGCCCTCCGGGCACCAACAAAGAAGAGCTTGGTGGAGGGGATGCAGGGTTGGGGACATCCCAACCTACAAGAAAGAGTTTCCCTACTCAGATCACAGCATCAGAGGAGACGCTTGGGAGCAAGTCTTCCCAGACCTCATCACAGACGGCACAGCCTCCTCCTGAAAGTCTGTTCAGAAAAAAGATGAACCACATTTTTCAATGGCTTCGTCCTGGGACAAAAGGCAAAAACCAAGAACATCCCCAGGAAAAGGGCAGCCCCATATCATCTGCACAGAGCAGAGGCCTGGTTAAAGGGAGAGCTGCCGTTACTGGGACCACCACGGCTCAGAAGACCAGGAGGGTCCCTGGGAAGTTCCCAGTGGAGAAACTGGGGCAGCAGTGTGCAGCAGAGGTCACCCGCCCTCAAGAGCCCCTTCCTTCCCTGAGGAAGTTTGTGAAAACTGACCAGAAGGCAGAAGAGCAGGCCCAGGCAGAGCCCGTCCAGGGGCATCCTTCCAACTACAGGGCTCCCTCCTGTAAAGTGCCAAGCACCAAGTCCTGCCACCAAGAAGTTGTCTTTGCTGGCCAGAATTATCCTACATGTTCTAGACGGATCAGAGACCAGAACAGACACCCTCAGAAAGTCATGGCGTTTAAAGATCAGCTATTGGATCAGAAGCGTCCCTTATCTGTGCCCCGCAGGGAGCATGTGCCCCATCCGAGCTCCACCTGCAGGCATCAAGCCGGCCCAGGGGCCTCCAGCTGTTCTCACCACTGCTAAAGGCACTATATTTAGGGATCTGTCTCTATGTCAACAGAAAACGCTTTTCCAGCGTTTCGAGAGTGGAAAATTTCCCACCGCAAAATAATTCCTTCTTGTGGAGAATATTAATTCTCCCCAATAAATGATTCTCTAATAATAGTGATGTCTTTTCTGTGTCCTGTGTTGGGGGCATGGGTTTCAGGTAACTCAGGGCTTGTGCTTAGGGAAAAGGAGGAGTGAGTTCAGCTCTTACTGATTGCTTCCTCTGGCTTCTAAAAGGTCACCAGTGCTCTGGAGCTCTTGTTGACAAAGAGGTATCACGTGCCCCCAAAAGCCCATTTCCTCCCTGATGAAGTTTGAGGAGGTGGGCTCTGCCTCCTGCCTCTTCGCTTAGCCTTAACGAAAGTGTAGAGCAGCCCACACCTTCCGCTCACTGAATGTTTTACATCCTTCAGAGAGTAGGGAAGACAGGTGTTCTCTATCCGAAGACAGTCAAGAATAGGTATGCAATTCATAAAACAACAATGAAGAAAAAACAGTGGCTTCATCATGATTTAGAGGTCAGTGACCAGAGGACCCCACAGGTGGGTGAACCCTGAATGGGATTTGGGGGGTAGGGGAGGGTATTGCTGCAGTGGATCCTGGGCTGGTGGGGGAGGGGCTAGGAACAGCACAGACACGCCTTAAGAATCTGTCATGCGAGTCATATTAATGTGTTAGGGAAGAATACTTTAAACTTTACATTGAGGTTTCCCTACTGGAAAGGCACCTGGGGGAAGTGGTTCCCCTCTGTAGGTATTTCTTCAGACTGCCAAATGATATTTTGTTGCAGAGCAAAAGCATCACTCAGCTGCCAGTAGTAACAATGTTGACCAGGTAGCCACCTACCTCCCAGGATAAAATAAAGCTGAGAGTAAGGAAAAGATGACTTGGAGTAAGCAAGGAGGGAAGAAAAAATGAAGAGGGGAAAGAAGGACCTTGCTGGTAGAACAAAGCTTTATGCCTCATCATCCATATGGTGACCCTGTCCTGTTCCCCCCCGCCCCCTCCTCAATCTGATCCAGGCATCACCACCTTGAGGCTGATCCAGGCACTGCACAGCACACTGATGCCTTATTCCAAAAAGGCACTGGGCTGTTCTTTGAACACTAAACAATATCTGCAGGGAGGTCATCAGGCATGGCATCCCCCTCTTTGGGGAAGGTGATCTTGCTGCCTTCCTTCCATCTATGCTTAATAGGAATATACAAGATCTTGCCCTTAGTGTGTACAGTTCACCTATCAGGATGGAAGTGCCGCCTCTGATATTCACGGCCTTGGTGGAGCCATGGCTGGTCTCCCCCAGAACACCTGCAGCTCATGAACCAGAGGTGAGTCCCAGACTATGCACCAGGTTACAGATATATGGGGGTCTCACCATGGACTGCACACATACCCACCCTTACAATAGGGGTTTGGAGGAAAGGCAACTCCACTTAGACAGTCTGGGACTCAAAAATTGGCTGAGTGTCAACTGGGGCAAAATTCAAAAAGCATTATGATGGTGAGCGTTAAATACATTAAGTTGTAGACGTCTAAGTAAAATAAAGATGGCTACAAGGGTGGAAAAATAAAATACCAATTTTGTTTTCTAAAAACAACATGATTTTAAAAATGGAAGGGAGGAGAAAAAGGGAAAAATAGAATAAAATGATTGTTCTATAAGTAATAAGAGGGGTTCAAGATATAGGTGACAAACGAAATAAGACTCCGAGTAAGGGAAAGGAATTTGAGGACATTAGAAAAGATACAAGTATAATGGTAACTATTGTAACAAAACCGAACACGCAC
Organism: Equus caballus; assembly: GCF_041296265.1. Classification (NCBI taxonomy): domain Eukaryota; kingdom Metazoa; phylum Chordata; class Mammalia; order Perissodactyla; family Equidae; genus Equus; species Equus caballus. Next base: position 53,758,562 of record NC_091685.1, read on the forward strand.
GCGCGCACACACACACACACACTACACAAATGGGGTGAGTATCCCAGAGGGCACTGGAGGTAGTTTTCCCAGAAAGGCTTGTGAATGCTAGGTGTTAAAACAAAAACCAAAAACAAAACCGGTGTCCACTACAGCCTCTCTCACTCCACACTTGTATCTTCTTGTCCAGAGTTATGCCATTGAACCCACAATGTCTGAAACTTGAGGTCAAAGAAAGAATGCAGATTCTGTGGAGGTCCTGGGAGGGGGATGGGGCCCAGGGCAGGAGACTTGAAGAGGTGAGGAGGCCATGGAGGGCTCTACCATCGATGTGGATAGACCAGCCAAAGACCAGCCTCTCAGTTTCTACATCATCTCATCTTAGGGTCCTTTCCTTCCATTCCAGTGTAGTTACTGCCACACTCCAGAGCTTATCACCAGGAACACTTCAGCCATCCAGATTATTACAGTCGGACATTCCACCCCTTGGCCTCGTCTCTCATTCTTCTGATTCATATGCCCCTTGTTAACTTTTCAACTCCAGGCCCTTCATTTTTCCACTTACTCCTTGTCTGTCGGTCAAGCTCTTGTTTACATTTCCTCCCTCTCCGGGGTAGACTCGATGGTCTGTCAGCTAACCAACATTTAAAAAGCTCCGCTACTAATGGGCCCCATCCAATCCCTTTTAATCCTTCCTGTCTGGCAAAATCCCATCTCTCTGCCTTTCCCAGAAATGCCTTCCTATAACTAATTGATCACTATTGGATTAAATCTCACAATGGAGTCTACCGATGCCACAGTAAATTCAGCCCCAGCACTAGCTGGAAATCACTCACTCATTCCACAAAGAATTATCCCATGCTTACTAACATGAGAACAAGACAAATGGAGCTTAGGTCGCTGTTTCCTTATTCCATTCTCTCTCCAGGGACACTCAAATGTATTTCAAATCTCCTCCACTTTCCTCAAATTTAGGCTGTCTCCATTTGCTCAGTAGCTGTGCTGGACCACTGATCACAGAGGAACTAGAAGTCAGGAGACAGGAACTTTACGTCAATAAACCTTCACAAAAACCTTTTCCCGTTCCTCCTTTCCTTCTTTCCTGTTATATGAAAAGAGGTTTCCTTCCTAACCTCAATGATTACACATCCTGAAATGTCCTTATTGAGAGAGCTGAACCCTCGTCTTGACGGACTGAGCCCCCTTGCCAGGTATCCTCTCGTCCCCTCCCTCTCTTTAGGAGGCACCCAGCTTCTTTCATTATTTTAAGCTTCTATTACAGAAATGTTTAAACACGCACGAGAGCAGTGGGACTTCCCATGCACCCCTCACCCCACTTTCACAGTTATCATCTGGCACGTGTGATACGGCCCGTCTCCTACACTACGGTTAAGGGGCAAAAGCCCGTGGGAACATCCTGCCACCCGTCTCTCAGGTGTATGCTTTGTGCCCATGTCACAGCTCTCACGTTTCTTTGACATTTACTACCTGTGGAGCTCACTGACCCAAAACAGATGGACAGAGCCATGGGGAGGAAACGCACTGAGCTTTCGATGCTCTGGCCATCAGTTCTGCTCAGCCCTGTAGTCAAGCCTGAGAAGTCACTGAGTTAACTCCTCCCTCCACCCCACGCAGAAAGGAATCTTCCTAAGCAAATGCAGTGCACGGTGTTGCAGTCCCTCAGTCACACAGTGACTGCAGCACGTAGAGAGCACAGAAGGAGAAAACTGTACATGTGATAAGGACTTCACATCACCATGCAAGTATTTTCAAAGATTTAGAAGAAAGTTTCTTTCCTGTAATACATTTAAAACGAGCTACTGTATGATGAGTTAAACACAGGAGATCAAACACTTTTTTATCTCCTCTCCTTCCCCAAAAGTAAAATATTACATGAAAAGATGCTCCACAGCATTAGTCACCAGGGAAATGCAAATCAAAACCACTGTGAGATAGCACTTCACACACAGGATGGCTAGAATCAAAAAGTTAGATAATAGCAAGTGTTAGAAGGCCGAGAAACTGAAACCCTTCTATGCTGCTGGTGGGTATGAAAAATGGTGCAGCTGTTTTGGAAAACCGTCTGGCAGTTCCTCAAAAGTTAAACACAGAATTACCATATTACCTAGAAATTCCACTTCTAGCTATACACTCAAGAGAAATGAAAACATATGTCCACACAAGAACTTGTACACAAATGCCCATAGCAGTATTATTCATAACGGTCAAAAGACGGAAACAACCTAAACGTCCATCAACTGACGAATGGGTAAATAAATTATGGTATATCCACACAATGTAATATTTTTTGGCAATAAAAAGTACTGATACATGCTACAATATGCACAAACCCTGACAACATTATGCAGAAGTGAAAGAGGCCAGTCACAAATAACCTCATATGATTCCATTCATACAAAATGTCCAGAACAGGGAAATCTAGAGCGAGAGGAAGTAGACTAGTGGTTGCTTAGGGCTGGGGGGATGAGAGGACAGGGGCATGACAGCTAAAGGTTATGAAGTTTCTTTTTGAAGTCATGAAAATGCTTTAAAATTGACTGTGGTGATGGTTACCCATCTGTGAATATACTAAAAATCATGGAATTATACACTTTATATGGGTAAGTTGTATAGTATGTCAACTATATTTCAATAAAGCTGCTAAAACAAGTAAAGGATTTAAAAAGAATAAGGCCCTTGAGGATGACAAGAAGGGGAGAAGATATGACAAAAGACGTCAACACATTTTTTGAAGACGGAAATCCGGTGCAGGAGTGGTAACTGACTAGCAGAGCAGAGGAAGTGCCGGCAAACCAACTCACACCACAAAACCCCAGAAGACGGACGACCCAGTGGCACCAGATAAGGAAGAAATTAATGGTTTCATGCTGTACACATGTTGAATATTTTGTTCTTTCCTTTGGTTCTTGTTTTATATTATGTATAATTTTTTTAAAAAAAATTTTGGGGGGGGATGCTCTTTTCCAGTATTTTGTGAAACCCTGTTGAAATGTTAGCACACTTTAAATGTGCAAAGAGGATCCAGGGTTTCTTGCCTGGGACAGAACCTGCGACAACTGTTTTAAAGTCACCATTGCACACTTCCGGGGTCTGGGTAGGCTAGCGATGGCAGGTGCGGGAATAAAAGCCAGAAATTTCAAAGGTTAGGCAAAATTTGGGACAACAGCCAACAGTCCATTTTTAAAATGTATTTATTTAAAGATAAACTTGTGGAAAAGTTGCATGGATGGTAAACAACCTTCCCCCCCCCTTATCCAGGTGTACCCATTAGTATTTTGACCCATTTTCGATATCTCTCCATTTTGTCTCTGTCTCCGCTCCCTCCCTCCCCTTTCTCTCTATATCAGCACACACACACACACACACACACACACACACACATGGATGTCCATGAATGTGCCATGTTCGCGCCCGGGATCCAAACTGGCGAAACGCTGGGCCACCAAAGCGGAGTGTGCAAACTTAACCACTCGACCACGGGGCCGGCCCCACCTGAAACTATTGTTGGTGGAGCTTATCTTGCTCAGACTTTAAAGGATGATTTTACAATCATGAGTCCTGGGGACCTTAGGGGCAGTCAGGACCAGACTTGCTATAAAAAAAAACAATGCCAGAGAAGCAAAGATACATAGAGGGATTTGTCTGAACAGAGACCTCCTGTAGTCGACGGAGGGTACATGAGAGGGGTGGGCTTGAAGTGTACCTTCCTTTTGGGTAGAGACGATGGTGAAGCTGTGGATGAGGGAGAAGACAGGGAAAGAAAGGAGCTGTCATTACTGGTAAACCCTCTCACATGGGAGGGAAAGGATTGGGTGTCTGTGGCCAAGATAGATTCATCAGACTCAGCGAGGGAATGCGGGCAGGCAAAGGGAGGACATGACACAGGGCTTCATTCCAGCAGTTTAGCACTAAACAATGAAGCTGTAAAAGTTATACCTATTAAATGACTAGCTAGCGTGGGGGGAGATGAAATAAATATATATACACCATCAACAAAAATGACATTATTGTTTAAAAAGGTACAGAGATGTCAATGGGAATTTTGGGGAAAAGATAGAAAGTAGATGGGGAAAAAAATCATAAAACCTTTCATGGAAGAAGTAACCATAGGTGTGATTCAAAAAAAATCTAAAGGTACTGTCAAATATGATTACAACTGTGCTCACTAGAAGTTATGCTAAAGAGAAGCCTAGTCCCTAAATCAAGATGAGTTTGACCCTGCAGGTCATGGTCCAGCACAATTGCTCTGTAAAATAATGGAAAAGTTTAAAATTTTGCTGGGAGGAGGGGATTTGGCAGAGAAAAAGAGGGAGCAGCAGGGTGAGACACCGTATGGGTGGAGGGGGCCAGATTTGAGAACCTTTAGAGGCTGACTAGCCTAAGAGGGATTCGGGGAAAAGAAGAACTACCAAACATTTTCAAGTTGTTTGCCCTGGGTCCACGGATGTGCCACGCCCTTGTGGCCCTCTTTCTCATGCTCTCTGTTGGTTGATACAGGCTACTCTGTTCTCTCATGCTTTTTGGTGATAGTGGATTCTTTTGAGGAGATAACGGGAGGTGGGGCTGCTGCTGAGTGTATTTCTGGTTTCATACAGGTAAAAACACATTATGTATGAGGGGAAGTTTTAGTTGAAGGCCGAGTAGATCTTGGGGATGTAAATCCCTGGGCACAGGACCGACTTTCAAAGATGACGTGGGGGTCCAAAAGGAGTTCACCAAGCAATAAAAGGCTCTTAGGTAATAGCTGGGTAACAGAATAAATAGAAAATTTCACCAAGGTGAAATATATGCTATGGTGAATATGTGGAGTTGGAAGGTAACTTGGAAGGATCTAAAGGGCCTCAGGGGTGGACTGATTTGCTGGCCTGGATGGTGGGGGAAGGGTTGTGGGTTCATCACTTCTGTGTTTTCCCCTCCCCGACCATCAAGAACCTTTGGTGTCTATGCTAAAGCTCTGTGATGTGGGCCTGGAACTCTAGTCTAGAATGTGCACTCTTAACGCCCAGCTGCCTGAGGTGGCAGTGCACTTCTGGTGATGCAGATCACCCTCTTTGTCTGAGGAATGTTAATGCACCACGGCTGAGCTCCAGCTTGAGTTCCTAGGTATTCCCATCCCTGCCTTCCTGTGTGGGGTGGGGCTCCTTCTTCTGTCACTCTGCTACCTAAAGAGGAGTCCATGTTTCCCAAAATTTCGGAAAGAGAGAGACATCAATCAGGTAAGTAAATCAGGTCCCTCAGAAATATCAAATCTTTCTTTTCAAATAGATGCATTCAATGCTATCAATTTCCCCCTAAGTACTGCTTTTGCTATACCTTATAAATTTTAATAAGTTCTATTTTAATTTTCATTTAGTTTAAAATACTTTGAGACTTCTTCCTTGACCAATGTGTTTAGTAGCGTGTTGTTTAATCTCCAGACATTTTAGGATTTCCAGCTATCCTTCTGTAATTGATTCCTAGTTTAATTCCATTATGGTCTGAAAACATATTTTGTCCAATCTCTATTTATTTTTGTTAAAGTGTGTTTTGTGGCCAAGAACGTGGTCTATCTTGGTGAATGTTCCATGAGAGTTTGAGAAGAATGTGTATTATCGGATGAAGTACTCTACAAAATGTCAATTAGATCACGTTGACTGATGGTGCTGTTCAGGTCAACTGCATCTATACTGATTTTCTGCCTGCTGAATCTGTCCATTTCTGAGAGAGAGGGTGAAATCTCCAAACATAACAATGGATTCAACTATTTCTCTTTGCAGTTCTACCAGATTTTGCCTCATATTTTGACACTATGTTGTTCGATGTATACATGTTGAGGACTGTGTGTCTTGTTGGAGCATGGACCCTTTATGGTTATGTAATACCCCTCTTTATCCCTGATAGTTTTCCTTGTTCTGAAGTCTGCTTTGTCTGAAATTAATATAGTTACTCCTGTTTTCTTTTGGTTAGTGTTAGCAGGGTACATTTTTCTCTGTCTTTATTTGTAATCTATCTGTATCTTTATTTTTAAAGTGGGCATTTTGTATACAACATTTAATTGGGTCTTGTTTTTTTATCCACTGACAGTCTCTGTTTTTTAATTGGTGGATTTACACGATTTATATTTAGCGATTTTTTAAAAATACGGTAGGACTCATACCACAATGTCTATAACTGTTTACTATTCATTATATCTATTCTTTTTTCTTCTCTTTTTCTGCGTTTTCTGGTTTTAGACAAGCATTTTCTATGATTCCATGTTCTCTCATCTCTTACTATATCAATTGTTCTTTAAAAAAAATTTCAGTGGTTGCTGTAGAGTTTGTAATATACGTTTATAAGTAATGTAAGTCCTCTGTAACATTGTTTTCATTCCTTTCACTTATCCATATACTATAATCACCCAATACATTGTCACTATTATTATTAGCTCAATTGAGAATAAGAAAAATAAAAGTTTCATTTTACCTTAATTTATTCCTTCTCTTCCTCTTTTTAATGAAGATCCAAGTTATCATTTTCCTTCTCCCTGAGGAACTTTTAACAAATATTTATTGCAGAGCAGGTCTGCTGCTGATGAATTCCCTCAGTTTTTGTTTGTCTGAGAAAGGTTTTATTTCTCCTTCACTTTTGAATGATAATCTCACTAGATATAAAATTCTAGGTGGGTGGTGTTTTTTCTTCTTTCAACACTTTAAATATTTCACTCCACTCTCTTCTTGCTTGCATGGTTTATGATGAGAATCCCACAATTCTCATCCTTGTTCTTCTAGATGTAGGGTGTTTATTTTCCTCTGGATTCTTTCAAGATTTATCTTTTGGTTTCCTACAGTTTGAAGACGATATGTCCAAGTATAGACTTTTTTAGTATTTATCTTGTTGGGGTCTTTTCTGAGCTTCTACAATCTATCGTTAACCTGTCATTAATTTTGGAACATCCTTGGCCATTATTACTTCAAATATTTGTCTACTCTGTTCTTTCTCTTTTCTCCTTCTGGTATGCCAATTACACATGCGACATATTTTGAAACTGTCTCACAGTTCTTGGATAGTCTGGGCTTTAAAATTTTTTTCTTTTTCTCTGTGCATTTCAGTTTGCAAAGTTTCTATTGACATATATTCAAACTCACATATTCCTTCCTTGGCCATATGCAATCTACAGATGAGCCAATCACAGGCCTTCTCCATTTCTTGTAGTGTTTTTGGTTTCTAACATTCCTTTTTGATTCTTTCTCAGAATTTCCCTGTGTCTGTTGACATTCCTCATCTGTTCTTGTGTGCCATCTATTTTTTCCATCAGAGCCCTTAACATACTAATCATGGTTATTTTGGATCCTATGTGTGATACTTCCAAAACCTGTGTCAATGTGAATGTGGATCTGATACTTGCTTTGTCTGTTTAGACTGTTTTTTCTTGCCTTTTAGCATGCCTTGTAATTTTTGGCTGAAAGCCAGACATGCTGTATTAGGAAATAGGAACTGAAATAAATAAACCTTTAGTGTGAAGTTTTATGCTCATCTGGCTAGGTGTTGGGCTGTGTTTAATATTTACCGTAGCTGTGCATGTCAGAGGCTTCAATTTCCTCTAGTGTCCTTGTTTTTGTGTTTCTTGTGTCTTTAGGTTCCCCTAAATCTCCTCCTTAAACAGAGCCTATGCCTTGCAACTCTTTCAGCTATGATCCCATCACTATACTGCAGCCCTGGGGACACGGTGGGAAGGTGTTAAGGGAGGGGATATAATTAAATCTTTTAGTGGGCCTGTGTCCCTGGGTTGTGACCTTCACAAGTGTTTCTAAGCTTTTTTTTTCTTTTCTTTGAACTCTTTAGATGAGACAGGAAGGCTACAGAGGGCTGCAGTTGGGTAATTGCCCTTCACCCACGTGGGATAAGGCTTGGTACTCTTTTCCCCTGCTGAGGAGGCTTCTATTACGGAGCACACTCAGGGGATATTTCAAAATCCTTTCAAAATGGTAACCTTTCTCCCCCACCCTCCCGTGCCAGAAACATCAGAGTTTCTTCATGGTTCTTCACTGTGAGAACTTAGTAGGGTTCCTGGAAGTAAAACTCACGAGTAGGTGGGGCCTCCCCTTAAATGGTCCTCCAGGAGTTTCTCACTTTCATGCTAGCCCACATGCATCCTCAGCAGTTTGTCAGTGTCTTTTACGTGTTTCTACCAGTTTATGGCTCTAGTGGCTTCTGCTCCAGGTAAGCTATCTTAACTGTGATTCTCTGCATTCACCCTCTCTGAAGATTTTGGGTAGTAGTTTGCCCTGCAACCTCAATTCTCTGGTGACTTCAAGAAAAGCCATTGATTTTCAGTTTGCTCAGCTTTTGCTTCTCCTAAGTACCATAGTAAAGACTCCCAAGATCTTTAAGTGTTGGAGCTGGAACCAAAAGTCGCTCCTCAAAGGATAATTCTTTATTTTCCTGTTCCCTTTCTCACATTTTTAAATGAGTTTGGCTGGGCCAGAGAGACACCTAAAATGGGAAGTCTGAGGAGAGGACAGACCATTGCTCTCTTAGGGGAAGAGAACAGGCAGAACTAGGGCTTCAGGGAGGACTAAGGATTCCATTTAAAGCTCACAGACTATCTGGGTGTGCTGGTAGGTTCCCAAATAAAATCCCAAACAGTGATTCTGTAGTCCTTGATTCAGTTATTTAGCGTTTCAGATCTGTGTAGGAGAACACCGTTCCCAGCACTTGATCATGAGTCATCTTGCCATGTCAGGCGCCACTTGCCAAGCCTTCCTTCGTGTTGGGCAGATCAGGAGAACAGAGCTGAGTCTCTGAGCAGATGCTGGAGCAAGAGCTCTGTCCCAGGATACAGGGGCCTATCTGAGGAAGCACAGATGTGACTGTGGGCCTCAGAGGCTATGCCCTCCTTGAGCAGAGGACTTCTGACTGAGAATATCAAGTGTGGACTCTAGCCAAAAATCCTCCTTCGAGGTTTTCAAAGCAGGAAAAACTGAAAGTATTTTATCACCTTTAAAAATTAATAAAAGGAAGGAATGCAAAATTATAGGAATTAAAATAGAGAGTCATATTATTCTTGGATAACAAATATCTGACTTTCCTAAACAGAGAAGTGAGACCAATGAGTCCCAGCCCTTCCTTCTTTTCTTTTTGTTCTCAGCGTCAGGGCAGAGCCAAGAGGAGAAGAAAAGGTGGAACACCAAGTGGTAAGGTTCCACCTATCCCACCTGAGCTCTCCAAGAGTGACCCTTCCTGTCCTTTCCATGAGGTCCCAGGTCCATGGTCTCTGAGGATATCAGTCACTAGATACAGTCCCTCTCAGAAAACAGAGCCCTCAGAGGAGAGGCTCCTGGGAAAGCAGTCAGAACCTGAAACATTTCTCAGATTCCTGCTCTGCCCAGCTCTGGGCATGAAGCAGTGATGGACCTGGGCAATGGGCGTTTCCCAATAAGTGGCCATATGAGATGTCAAGAGTCAGAACTTCTGACTCCTGACCTTGTGAAAGTACTTTGACTTCCTGGATGATCAGATTCTTCCTTGAAGTAACCAGTGACCTATGTTCCTCACATGGTGTTTTTGAGCCTCACATAGGATGACATACATATATGAATGAAAGCCCTTTGTGAATGATAAAGCAACATACATACGTGAGCTTTATTATTATCATTAACCGTGTGATCTTGAATCCCAATTCTTGGAGCTCTCCAAGTCCAATCTACCAAGGGTACCATACAGGACATTCTACTCTGCCTCCTAAAATATCTCTTTGCTTCTGTCTTCATCACTTTGCTGGTTTCCCAGGTTGGAGAGCTTGCCAGAGTGAAGCAGAGGAGGCAAGGAAGGTGCTTTCTCTGCTGCAAAGGTGACTAAATACAATCCTTCTTTCCTGTATCCCGCTTCTTAGCAGGGTCTAAGAATTTCTAGGGCCTCAGTGAAACGTGAGATTGATAAGGGAGGGAAAATCCTCAGATTTTGAAATCCAGATTGTGAAAGTCTTAGGGAGAAGGAAACAACATAGATTGTGAGCTCAAGGAAGTGGGGGGATGTGAAAGGACAGTATGCAATGGGTGCCCCTACCTCTGTCAGACCAGGGCCCCATATATTTGTTCTGGTCCTGGCTGCAGCTATGTATATCCTGTCTCCTTCAGTCCCCGGGGCCAGTATCACGATACCACCTGCTTTCATCAACTGCTATGTCCAGACCCCTCCTGTGAGGTGTGTAATAACACAACCATGGAGGTCAATCGGCTGCTGTTCCTGGAGGACCTGGAAGATGATACTGCCTCTGTGTCCTCTCTGCTTCCACAGCTTCTGGGACTGAGTCATCATTCACTCTGTCCTCTGCCTTCTCAGAAGTCCCTCCAGGAGACCTAACACCATCCCCTCCACCTGACCCTTCCCCACCGCACCCCTCCGTTCTCTCACCTAACCCAATGACACCCTTAGCTGACTTTCTTTCACCCTCACCACCGGGTCACTCTATGCCACCAGAGCCTTTTCCTCCCTTGGAGTCCAACTTCCCAGCAGACCGTTCCCCACCCCAAACCCTTGCCCTTCCCCCTCTGCCACCACATGACACCCAGGCAACGGGTCCTATTCTCCAACCAGAGGCCACTCTGTCTCTGAATACGATCTTCTCTCTTGACCACACCCTTTCCCAAGATATTAACCCCTTACCAAATTTGTCCCAAATAATGAATCCCAATGATTCACTGGCTTGTCATCACGCAGCACCAAGCCTGTCTGTCTCACCACCGACAGACCACCCTTTAACTGTGACTCAATCTAAATCGGTTTCCATCTTATTTAAGTCTGTTCCAGAGAACTCATCTCCAGATAGCCCTGGTGGGTTGTCCACTTATGTCCCAACAGTCAGAGGCATTGACCATTCAAGTCTGTCAATTTCAGAATTCTCTTGTTGTCAGGCTCCTGCCAAGAACATGTTCCTCCCCACATTATCACACTCTGATTTTCAACGAGAGCAAGTTTCCCTCCGTCTACCAGAGATCTGTCTCTGGGGAGACTCTGCTACCAATCACATGGAGGCCAGCAGCCATTCTTTCCTTGGCCTTAACGGCCAGGCATTCTTGGCAAGACAAATAAAAAAGAGAATGGATTTCCAGATATTAGAGAAGAAAGAAAAGGAGGAAGGACTATTTTCAAAACAAATGTGCTCAGAAAACCAACGGATGTCTTCAGGGAATTCATTGCAGCCACTTGACGTACAAGACACCACAGCCCCCTAAACTGGCTGGGACATCACAGGCAAACCAGAGCAGCTGAGCATTTGTCAACAGCTACTGTATGTGAAGACTTTGGGAGAAAACTTGCAGCAGAAATATACCCAGCTCTTTTGGGGTCTTCCCTCTCTTCACAGTGAGTCCCTGCTGGCCACTCTCCTGGTTTCTAGTAGTAGTGCCCCACTAGGGTCTCATTTTGTCTTATTCAATGGAATCTGTAATGCTTCTGCAGTCAAGATGTGGGATCAAGAATCTCCACCACTTCCCCATTCTCACCCTCCTCCCCTCCCCGATGTACATTCTGCAACCCTTCTCTCAGACCAACCCCCAATCCCAGCCCCCACCTTTCACTCAGGTCCAGCCCCATGCCCACCTTCAATCCCCACTCTCAATCCTACCATCTTCTTCTCCATCCCAGATTAGGGACCATGGAGTGTCTTTCCATAGATCCCAGATTGAGTCAGACTCTCATATCTCAACTGAAAATCAACACCTGAAATGGCACATGTTGCAGAAGCAACAAGAAAGTCTGTGGGGTTTAGTCCCTGCATTCCAAAAATCTCAAGAAGCCACTTGTCCTCAAGCTGTCACCCCTCCTTTGGTCAGCCAGTCCTCCCATGCCTATGTACCAGTCTCTGTCCTTCCTGGCCATTTTCATATCACCAGTGAACCCCAGGATAAAATGGAGCTCCACATTCCAAGGAGGCTATTCTCACACTGCTGCCTCTATGCCAGTAGGAATCTAGAGTCTCTGTGTAAATGCACAGAAACATCTCAGCAAAAAGGCAGACATGCTCACTCACAGCTCCATCAGCTTCAGGGCCAGAGTAGCAAGGATCGAGCAGAGACTGAATTGAGTTTCCCAGGAAGCTTCCATGAGACGATCTCAACAAAGTTTCAACTAAGGCAGGACATGAAGAGGAATCTTGGATATATCCTAGAGAAGAGCCCAGAAGATAGTCCTCCAAGGGTCTCAGAATGCTACCTACTAAAGAGTCTGAGGGCTGCCTCAGAGACAAAAAGTAGCTGTGTGTGTCACTCAAGGAATTACTCAGGGAATGAACTCTTAAATGTCTCAAGGAAGGACACAGACCAGAATGAAATGAAAACCATTCTTAGATTACATCTAAGCCAGAAGTTTTGGCAGATCACTGTGGGGAGGAGCCCCCTTGGGGTGTGCCATTCATGGCTGGCTGAGGACAACCCATCCCCTCCTTCTGGGAGTTCCCAGAACAATATGGAAAACAGAAATTTGAAAAACATAACAGTAGGTGGGGTCCACCCCCAGATGACCACTCCAGAGCTTTCTTTTCTGGATCCCAACACCCGACAGGTGCTAGAAGCCCATATTATAAGGTTTCGTGTGAGTCAGAGGTGGGGCCTACCCCTCAAAGTTCTTGAATCCATAAAATCCTATAAGTTGAGAGAAGCCAAAACATGGCCTCTTCCCCAATTTGACTTTCTCTCCTCAGCCACCTATATTTCTGGGGTGGATTCCAAAGCTGAGGTTTCCAAGCCCCCTGAGGGAAGCTCTAAAAGTTTTCAGGGAAATAAGGTGAAAACAACGAATTCAGTCCCCATCCTGGATCTTCCACTCCCTGCTACCTCATCTGTGGGCAACGAAGGACAGGGGGCCCTAAAACCATCCCACTCTGATATCGACCAGGAGCTTGCCAAGGACATCCAGGCAATCGAGCATGGCAGACAGACTTCAGAGATCCTCACACACAGCTTTATAGACAAAGTGAGTCACAGTAAGACTGCACTAGACAATAACAGATGCAGCTGAGAGGTGCCCACAAGGCAAGCTGGGGCTGGACGTGTGCCAAGGGATGAGAATGTGAGTTCCAGTGATAGAGAGGACATGATTCAGGGCCAAAAGATAGTGGAGAAGAATTGAAAACATTTTTCCACATCCACATGAACTTCAGGGAGATATTCAAGGCTGAGGAGCTGTGCGTTCTTACATCACAATCTTGTGACATCTTGACAACCAACAAGTTGGGAAGCTCCCAAATGGTAAATATCAATGTGAGCAAAGTAGAAACTACCCTGACTAGTGAATGTCCCTCACCAAAAATACCAGTTCCCCAAGATTCCAAACCATCAGACATTAAAAAACAGCTCCCTACCGAGTTGAAGTTTCAATTGAAGAGCAAGGAACATAGCCAGCCTAAAGGCTCTCCCACTGACATATCCCTTACTTCAGATAGCTTGCCTTTGACTCCTCACTGACTCAGTCCCAGAGCGTCTCCAGTGGGGACATGGGAGCTTCCCAGGTGCTGCAAGTCCACTTGGAGGACAATGGAGATTAGCGGGAACCCTGGGCCTCTAAGCATGTCTCATGGAAATGCCAGGATAGGAATTTCCCACCAGCTGCAAAGAGAGTGAGACCTCTGGACGCCAGAGCAGGAGAATTTGGAAGCGAGGATTCAGGAGTTGGGACGTCTAAAGCCAGAAAGAAGAGCCACTCTATTGAGGACAGAGAATTAGAGGGCACTTCCCCGTATCTGTCACAGAATGAACAGTTTCCTCCTGAAAGTTACTTCAGAAAAATAATGAGGCAGTTTTTTCAGTGGATTAATTCCAAGAAAAAAATCACAGGGCAGGAAAGTCCCCAGCAAAAAGCCAAGTTCACGTCAACCTTTGCACCGCTCTGAGACCCAGCTCAAAGTGAAGCTCTCGTGAGCTGTGGGCCTCCTGAAGCTCATGAGCTCATGGCAGCCATCGGGAAGATCCTAGAGGAGAAACTGGCATGTAGATACGAACCTGAGGCTGCAGAGTTAAGTCAGCAGAAGGGGGAACTGCAGGCCCAGGTAGAGCCTGACGAGGGGCATCCCTCCAACTACGGGGCTCTCTCTGACCCACAGCCAGGGCAATGGGCAAGGACCACATCCTGCAGCCAAGATGCTGTCCCTCCTGACAAGAGTTTTCGTACAAGGGTTAGACAGAAATGAGACAGGATCAGACAGCCCTGGAAAGTTGTGGCCTTCAAGGACCAGCATTTATGCCAGAGTCAACCCCCTTCCCAACTCTACAGGGAGTCTGTGCCCCATCCAAGACCCACCTGCATGCATGATGTATGCCACGTCCCTCCGGCCACCCTCACCTCTAATGAAAGCACTGTGTTCAGAGATCTGACTCTTCTATTCAAACAGGAAATGCTTCTCCAACACTTCCAGGGAGGAAAAATGTCCCCAAAGAAATCATTCAGTCCTTGTTGAGAAAGCATTGCAGTTTTCATGAGAACACATCCTCTGATGAGAACCATGGTTAGCACAACCAAGGATACTGATCGTCCTCAATAAATGTTTCTGCTAGGAGAGAGTAGTGTTCTCTGTGTGGTGCTTTGGGGGAGTGGATTTGGGGTTCCCAGCGCTTATGCTCAGGGAAAGGAAGGAGGGAAGTCAGCTCTGACTGATTTCCTCTTTCGGTTTCTGCAAGATGACCAGTCCCTTGTAGGGGGCCTGACAGTGGCTTTCTCAGTTTTATCTTGGGTCCTGTATTTGACCTTATTCAGATGTCCTGTACTTAAAACACTTTACTTTTTCATAAAAAGTACAAAAAGTTTACTCTAAAAACTTCCGGGCCTTTTCAAAATGAGAAAAACCCTTCAAGTCCAGAACTTGGCTCAACTTGTCTTTCCATCTGCTCCCTCACTATCCTGAACTATACACAGCTGCGGGGTGGGATGCGTTCCTCTGGAAGGATACAGCCAGAATTTCCCCTTGTTGCCTCAGAAAGTTTTGGAATTGGAAGTGTGGGGGTGTTTAGGCCCTGAGGTGAGTGGCAGGGGGAAATGTTGCTCTTGGATCTCTTGGTGAGGAATGAATGTCACCTGCTCCTAAGAGCCTTTCTCTCCCTCAGGAGGTCTGGGTGGTGGGCCGCGTCCCCACGCCTCAGCTGACCCTAACGGAAATGGGGAGCAGTTCACCCTTCCCCTTCCTCTACCCTTCCTGGAGCGGAAGGGAGGAGAGAACTCGCAGCTCTGAAAAGGACCAGAGATAGGAATATTTTCCTGAAAACGGTAACTTACCTTCATTTAGAAAAAGTTGCTGATTCCTGAGTATCTCACAGGTGAGCAGTCAGTGCAGGTGTGTGTATGGGTGGGTTTTGCGATTGTGGACACTAGAGTGGCCAGGGCAGGGTCTAGGAACTGGGTGGGTCCCACCGAAGAATCTGTTATATGTGGGGTGGTAATCTGTCTGGAAGGCACATTCTGAGCTCGACAATGAGGTCTCCCTGCATGTGAGGACACCTCAAGGAATGGGAGGAGCCGCTCCCAAGGGAAACTTCCTCAGGAGGCCCAGCTTGGTAGAATTATTGCAAGACCAAGAGATCACCTGGCTATCATTTGTAGGAATGGTCGTCGGGCAGCCACCCAGAATTTGGGGCAAAAGGACAAAACAAGTAGGGAAAAAGGAATGGTGGAGTGAGTGGAAAAGGAAGGAAAAAATGAGGAGGGGAAGAATGACCTTATCATCACTCCTCATGATCCCTGAGGGTCACTTCGAGCTCACAATGTCCCTTCTAGACAGATTAACACCCCACATCCTGGCCATCCATTCCACCCAGCACTACCTTACCTAGGCCTCACCTCCTGGAGACTAATCAGGGCTGGGGGGAGCACAATGATACCACTGCAGCTAAGAGAATTGGGGATAGTCTTCGAGATTGAAGACAGTATCTCCAGGAATGTTGTCAAGGAGGCTGTCCTCTCATTTGGTGCCTGCCTTCCCAGCCATGCTACATCTTACACCAAGGTTACAGTAATTTAGGGGTGTGTTAGTTACTATATAACAAATACCCCAAAAGTTAGTGGCTTAAAAAACCAAGTATTTATTAATTCATAGTTTCTGTTGGTGAGGAATGTAGGCAAGGCCTACCTGGGTTCTCTGCTCCAAGGTCTCTCACAAGGCTGCAATTAAGGTGTCAGCTGGGGCTGGGGTCTCATCGGAAGGCTTGACTGGGGAAATACACACTTCTTTGCTCACTTCTATAGTTGCTGGCTGGATGCAGTTCCTCAAGGCCTGTTGGACTGAGAGCCTCAATTCTTGGATGGCTGTTGGCTGGAGTTGGCTGGAGGCAACCTTCAGTTCCTTGTCATGTAGGCCTCTCCAACATGGCAGCTTGCTTCATCAAAGCCAGGAGAGAGTCTGCTAGCAAGACACAAGTCACAATCTTGTAAACTAATGAGGGAAATGATATCCCATCACCTTTCCCTTATCCTATTAGTCAGAAGCAAATCATGAGGTCCAGCTTACACTCAAGGGGAGCAGTTTATACAAGGGTGTGACTAGCAAAAGAAGGGATCTTTGGAACCTTCTTAGAACTCTTCCTAACACAAGGGTTTCTTCTTGGACATCCCACTGAGTTCACTGAAGCAAAAGTGACCAAAGGGACCAAGTGGATCCTTGTGCTCATCCATATCCACGTCATCAAAGTTAAAGCTGTTTAATGGCTAAGCGGAGTAACGTCTGGTAAGAAAAACATCAAAGAGATTGAAGCATCCAAAGAAGGAGGGAAAGGTGGCATGGAGGTAAAGGCGGTGTGGGGTCATCATGAACGGTAAAGTGAAAGGAGCCCTTAGAACCACCTGCCTCACCACTGCCAGTATTCAGACTTAGAGGGGAGGAAAAATTAGGTGCAAGACGGCTCATCCTCACTCCGCCACCGTATCTCCACTCTGCTCTAGCTCCCCGATACAGGCCTAAAGAAGCAACCTTCAGTTCCCATAGAGATAGCCAGGCTTATACAGGAAGCAAACCCTACAGCTTGCAAGGTTTAACTTCTGCTCTTATTGATATATTTAATATAGCACATCCATCATTTCAAATTTGCTTCTCACAGCTTGAACATCAGAGAGGATGAATCACACAATCGATGGCAAAGCCAGTACTAGGGAATTCAGCATGTAGCTCCCATTCTGGGATGTTTTCCATGAACCCATTGCCAAAGAGCTTCTAACCAAGGGAGAGGTGGTGGCTCAAAAGGGCTGACTTACTGGCTGGGGTCACAAAACAAGTCATTCCTGGTGCCCAGATATTTGCTTCTATTCAGAGAAACACTGGATGAGGCAACGAGACAGAATTTGCACACTCAGCACATCTAGGCAGTGAACTGTCCAAATGAGGTGACAGTACCACCCAGGAGTGATCCCACACTCTTGTTCTGCTTCTAGTACTGTTTTCCTTTTTCCCAGATTCCAGTTCCTATGGGAAAGCAGGACTCTTACCAAAAGAAGGAAAACGTATTAGCTGAACAGTGACTGGAGAGATGAGGATGAATTTCTCTACAAACAGATTTCATGGGCTTGCTGCTTATACCCAGAGATCAGTGCTGTGCAGCTTGGGGGGCATGGGGGGTGGGGGTGGGGGTGGGGGTCTCATATTCACGATATTCTGTGGCACCTGAAGAATTTTCAGTGACATAGGATGTGATGGGAATGGGTTACCTGAATTTTTATACCCTCAAGCCCACACTCCAAACCTAATGTCAGGGCCAATAAAATGCATGAATTGACTGGTACCTTGATGTGGCTTGGGTATGGGAACCCCAGATCCCAGCTTCAGGTACTGTGAATTTCTCTGGTACCAGGTGCTGCCTAAGGGGATCAGCTTTCTTGAGGCAGCCTTCACATGGATTAACACTCAGAATTGTGCCCTAATCTGCAGCCACAATGAAGGGGCCAAGGCTATGAGAAGGGGCTCTTCTCTCTCTCTCTCTTTTTTTTTTAAAGATTGGCACCTGAGCTAACAACTGTTGCCAATCTTCTTCTTCTTTTTTTCTCTTTTTCTCCCCAAATCCCCTCAGTACATAGTTGTATATTTCAGTTGTGGGTCCCTCTAGTTGTGGCATGTGGGACGCCGCCTCAACGTGGCCTGATGAGCAGTGCCATGTCCACACCCAGGATCCGAACCAGTGAAACCCTGGGCCGCCAATGCGGAGCGTGCGAACTTAACCACTTGGCCACGGGGCTGGCCCTGGGGTTCCTCTTGAGGCCTTTCCTCTGGAACTTCCATTGGCCCTGGATCAGAGCCTAAATTAGGCTATTTTCCTGGGGTCGCAAGGACATGTTTGGTCTTCCTTAGGGAGGCCAAGTGGAAGCTCAGAGATTTGTGGAGGCTGCCTCCCTATCTCTCCCAGGAGACTCGGGGTCTGTTCCTTCCTTCTATGGGAGCCAGAAGGTAGAGAAGGAACTGAGTATTATGCAAGTTTAGCAATGCTTCACTGTGGGAGGGGGTTGGGCTGACAAGAGTAGGTAATTTTCCTTTGCAGGGATTCTTGCCCAGCTTGAGGCAACCTTCATTTGAAGCAGGATAATGCTGTTTCTACCCTCCACCTGAGGGGACTCCAGAAGGAATAAAAGTTACCTTTCCTCATTTGTCTTACAGGAAGTTCTGGGCTTCTGGGTTCAGGAGTTATTAATGGCTTTCATGTTTCCTGAACCCAAGGAGAAGTTGTGAGACACCTGTCGTACAGTTGTGGACACCTGTCCAGACCCTCATGTGGGAGGAGACTTTAGCTGGCTGCTCCAAGGAGAGAGGAGATAGGGGTTGACACAAGTGCTGGGGTGAGAGAAGGAGAGTTGCCTAAAGGTAGCAGTGGCTCCAAGACCCTGAGAATCAGGATGTAGACACGAGTCCCTTAGGTGGACGGGTTCTGTGTGGAAGTCCTCTAGGAGACAGCACAATGTTTTAAGGGATGAAGTGATGATGCTGAGATGACTAATCATCAAGCCCCATCATCTTGAGAGCTGTCGCAAGACACGGCATTGCTCACACTTAGCACAGAGGCTGTGCAGCCACTGGCCTTTCAATGGGCCCGAAGGGCTTGGGCAATGAAAATCCCAGGGGCAACCAAGATGGACTCAAGATCACAGGCTCTTACCTACATATTTGATGGTGAATACTTAACTAAATAGGCAAAATGCTCCCATTAATGACTACTATTGTATATCTTCCTACCCTTTAAAATGGGGTCTTTGAGCCAGATTTAATTTAATTTAGAAAAATTAAGTACTGCTTATTGTACTTCAATGTTGTGAAACAAATTTATGCTTTTTATGTATATTATCCCATTTAAACTTTACAATGCTTTGAAGTAGGTTTCTTTACCCTCTTTTATAGAAGAGCACGACCTGAAGGGCAGAGAAGGTAATATATATTCAGAGTGCTAGCACAGAAGAGGGAGCCAGGGATGGAGAGCCCCCTTACGCTGTGAGGGATTGTTTGGATGTAAATGATGGCAAGTACAATTCAACTGACTTTAAAAACAGGATCTGTTGACTCAGGCACCTGAAAAAGGTCTGGGAGTAAGGCTGCCCTCAGGCAGGAGGATTCATATTGGGGCTCAGCTGATGTCATCAAGTTTCAGTTTCTATCCATTTCTCTGCTCTAGATTCTGGACTGGCTACCTTGTAAGTCTGTCTGGCAAGTTCGTAGCTACATCTTCCAAACTAAAAGCACAGCTAAAAATGGGTTGTTTCTCCCACTAGTCCCTTCAAAAGTCCCACTGTGCCTTATTGTCTCCAGTTGGGTCACATGCCCATCCCTGACCAAACGCTGTTGCCAAAAGCATGGACCAATCTTTTTGGCCAAGCCTGACTTCAATGCCCTCCTTTAAATTAAGAGCGTTAGTGATAAACAACTCCACTTGACATGGACTGAAACTGACAACGGGGTTAGATCCCCAGAGGGCAAAAGAAGGACTATTTTTAGAAGGTGAGTGAATGCTGAGTGTCAAAATAAAAACAAAAACAAAACGGATGTCTACTTCAGCCCTCTCTCTTACCACCCCATTTCTGCCTTCTTGTCCAGAGTCATGCCATGGACTGAAGGTTAGAGTTAGAGGAAATGCCAATTCTGTGGAGGACAGGAAAGGAACTCAAAGTGGAAGGAATCAATCAGAGGCCCCAACATCCATGCAGATAGACCATCCAATAATCTGATCTCTCACTGTCTGCTCCTTCTCATCTTAGAGTCCTTTACCTTCATTCCAGTTCGGTTATGGCCATATCCTAGAACTTATCACCAGCAACACTTGTGTGTTCTGAAAAAATACAGTCTGACATTCCACCCTTTATCCTCTCAGCTTATGCCCTCAGCATGTTAATTCCTCAACCTATTCAGGAACTACAAGCCACTCTATACTTTCCCCTGCTCACCTGACAACCTTTGTCTTCATTTCCTCCCTCTCCAAGGAAAACTTCATGGGGCATCACTTAATCCTAAACCTAAATATACTGCTCTGCTCTAAACAGCCTACCCCCTTCTTTCATTAGTCCTGTCTAGCAAAATCCAACTCTGCCTTTTTTAGAACTGCCTTCAAATAAGGGCCTGCTTCCTCTTGGATAAAATCACACAAGTGTGTTTGTGCCCCATAAACTTCTGTTCTACATTTGTTGCTCAGCTCCACCACTGCCTCAGAATCCAGTCATTCCTCCTGTGTTACCATGTGCCAGACGCTCTTCCAAGCACTTGGGACACCCAGTGGAGGCAACAAACAGAGGCCCTGTCTCGGGGGAGCTTCTGTGATTGTTTTCTCAGTCAACTCGCTTGCCTAAGTTCTCAAAACAATTCCACTTTCCTACACCATGTCCACACTCCTCGCTCATTGATCATATGTGCTGGACCACCAGAGGGAAACAGAGAAGTCATCAGATGGGAACTTTTCTTCATAAAAACTTCAAAACAAAACAAAACCAAAACCAAAACCAAAACCAAAATGAGATCCTCCATCTCTTCTTTCCTCCTTCCTTCCCACCATACTGAAAGGTTTCTCTCAATGCTTTCCTTAATCCTCCCAACCTGGGATCTGCCCGCCCTTTCCAAGTCATAACACTTTCACATGTGTGGACTATCTGCCTTAATTATCTACTCTTCCAGAGGACCAAGACTACATTTACCTCATCACAGCTGGAAACACCAAGCAGAGCTCAGAATCCTCTGGAGGAATACATTGGCAATAGGAGGGATCTATGGGGAGGTCCTGCCCAGCATGCTCTGGGGCGGGGCCACGTCTTGGGGCAGGGCCTGAGAGACTCTGAGAGCCTGTTTGGCTTCTTGAGGGCGACAGCACCAGCAACATGGCCAGACATCTCACCTCAGCCTTCTGGAAGATATGAGTTGAGATTTAATTCAAAGACAGGTTCTGAGGAAGGTTTCTGGATGCCTGAGTGACCTTCCCCACTGCCCAGCATGAAGGATCCTTTCCTCCATCTGCCATTTCCATTACGGTGGGCAGGCCCTCACAGCCCCTGGGCCCCCAAACTCTCACTCCAGGCCCAGCCTTAGAAGGTGCTCAGAGGCCTGGGGGCAGGGCTGTGCCTGCCCAACACCACCCCCTTTGACGATGGCACTCTTAGGAACTCCACCAAGGTGAGAATAGTAATAAATAGAGTAACAATATTGACAACTGTTAAGGCTTCACCTTACACTGGCTGCCTGGCCTTGCACAAGTAGCCTGAGTCTCAGATCTCATCTATTATGCACAGATACTGATGTGTACTGATAGGGTTGGTCCTCGGAACTGGAATGAATGAGTAAAGAGTTTCGAACAGTGTTTACCTAACACTAGAAGTTTAATATGTGCTACCCATTATTATCACTCATTTAAAATGCTAGGCCTCCTCTTTATTATTTTAGAAGTATCAATTTACCACTCATTCATTCTTCCTTCCTTCAGAATGAATTTATTTAGTACCTAACATGTGCCAGACACTATGCCAGGCTCTGGAATACAATGGTAAGCAAAAAGGTAGAGTCCCTGCCTTCATGGATCTTACAGTCTAGAGGGGAGATCAGGCAGAAATTAATTATACAAGATTGTGTAAATGTCCCATGTTACATTCTATGAAGGGTTCATGAGCTGGTTGTCGGTGCCAAGGGAGTTTAAAACATGGGGATTTGGCCTAACCAAGGAGAAGAGGGTCTTCCTCACCCATCCCTCAGGAGCTGATGAGGCTTAAGAGGTAAAAGGTGAGTAGGAGACAACTTGGCAAAGCAGGGAGGGAGAAGTGTTCCAGGCAGAGGAATCTGGGTGATGAGAGCAGAGAGAGTGAGGAGGGAGGAATGTGATGCAACAAGAAGAGGGAAAAGCGTGGGAGGCACAGATTCAGCAGAGTTCTCTGGGCCAAATCAACTAGTTAAGTCTTTGGAGCAATGGGGAGCCAGGGGAAATTTTTAAGTTAGGATTTATTTATATGTGTAGGGTATTCAGATTTTAGTTGTATTATTTGAGTTTCCAAAAGATTACTGTGAATTAATACTGTGAATTAATGAATTACAGTGATTTAATGTGAAGAATGCTTTGGATGGGGTAAACAGGATGTGAGAGACCAGTGAGAAGGCCACTGCAGTAATCTACGAAAGAAATGATGTCAGCATGGACCACAATGGTGGTGACCAAAGTGGAGTAACGTGGACGGATGTGAGTGGCATGACTTCATTAATTCTAATAAGATGGAACATTTTTCCTTTTGTTTCGCTCCAGTGCCCAAGAGGAACAGGTTGGTGCAAGATGTGGGGTCTTTTATAGAGCTGGACAAGTCAGCAGACACGAAACATTTGAAAAGGCTGCTTGAACTGCTGACTAGCCAAAATCAAAGAGGAAGTTGACCTTCAACCCTTTGTTTTATTCCAGCTGCAGAAGTCATTTTCAGTTACTCTCTGACTCAAGTAAACACCACTCCCTGTCACCTTATCCCTTTGAGGGTTGGTTCACTTCTACATTTTCACTGGGACATGATTCTCACTGACAGTAGAAAGTTCGGCACCCAGACCTGCAGATGTGAAGACACTTGCTCCTCTCTCGAACTATTAGTACTTCTGGGAAACACGTCCCAGTGCCAAACTGTCCTGGTCCTGAAATGACCCCATTATTTGGGGAGGTAGTAAAGGAAATTGCATGTTTTAAACCCCGAGCGGCACTCTCTTTGGACATCAAAAGGTGTAAATGATAAAATACTTACTAGACTTAAAGACCAGGGAGTAAACGGGGGGCTGGATGCTGCCCAGACTCTCTGTGTCAGCAAAACATATCTGAGCTCAGCGAAGGACCAATACCAGGACCAAGTGTTTTCCTCAGTGGAATAATTAGACAACAGAGGTGGGCAATTTAGGAAAGATAACTTCTTCTGTCCCTGCTTTAGAATTCCTATTACAAACAAAACCCAATCCTTAGCAAGATTTAAGAGCATGGGACAAAGACTGCTAGATGTTGAACTGCTGGGAGTGGGCCCACGTTTTATTTATCTTTGTATCCAAGCACATCCGCAGTGCTTGCCACGAGGCAGATACTCAGTGAATGCTGGGTGGAACAAGGATTCCTCTGTGTTTTCATGGGGTATTTATATGGTATGGGAATTCAGTCATTTTTTGCCCCACTAGGTAGAGATGGATGCTTTCTGTTCTCCATGTTTACTTTGAACACCATTTAGCTACAGGGATGTTCTAAAATGAAATAATAAGGAAACCAGCTTTAATACGATTTTATATATACAGACAGATACACTTTCTGACCATGTGCAGATATGAATGCTCTCCCTGGAAGATGCTTTTGTAACCTAAATTGCACTAGCATGAGGTTAGAGATGGGGAAGAAAGGGAAAGTAAGGTAAAACTCACAGCTTAATTTCTAGACAGGATTGCTGCTTTAAAAATGAATTTCAGGTGCTTCTTGGCATACTTGGCCCAAGCACTGGAGATTTAACAGTGATTTGTGATTTGGTGTGACCCAGAACATGGCCCAATGGTCCTCTATCCTTTGAAGCCGTCAGTCTGTTTTCTTGATTGCTGTTCTGGACTTTCTCACCGTCACTCCCCATCAGGGCCCCATTCCTTCTGCTCTGTCCTAGTGGAGCAGTCCCTTGACCTTCATTCTCCCACTACTCTAGTCTCGACTTCTCCTTGTTGCTAGATTACTCTATTATTGCTTCTCAAATTGTGGTTCCCAGACCAGCAGCATTAGCATTGCCTGGGAACTTATTAGAAATGCAGATTCTCGGGCCTCACTCTGGACCTACTCAAGAAGAAACTTTGATGTGGGGCCCAGCAATTTTAACAAGCAAGGTAATCTCCAAGGTGAGAACCACTGCTGTATGTAAAGCTCAGTTCTGAGCATATCACCCCTTTGCCCAATACCCTTTATTGCTTTACTGCTGACAACCACACGAGTGTGTGTGTGTGTCTGTGCGCGCCCTTCTATCCAAGGCCTTCTGCAATCAAGCACCAGCTCATGTGTCCCCACGCAGGGAGGTGTGTTCCACAGTCATCCTAATGGGTTACCTGCTCTTCCGTCTGCTCTTCTGCCGCCTCTCTCTGTTAATGTTGGGTCCTCTGCTAGAAATACCCACCTCCTCCCTCTCCTTGTAGAAACCTTGCTCATTCTTTAAGGCTCACTGAAAAATTAATATTTATCTAAGGAATCCATACCTGTGCCTTTAAAACCAAATAGTACTGAAGGCTTTATAAAGAACCATGGCAGGCCCTCCCCCACCTCACAACCCCAATCCTTCCTATCCCCTCAGTTCCATTCCCCATGGAAACCACTTGAGCCATTTCTATCATAGTTGTTCTGGTGTTTACCTCTATTTATATAACTAATACGCAAATACTTGTATTTAAAAGTAATTTTAAAATATTAGACACTAACTTCTTGCCGTGGTAGATAAAATTTGAGTAGGTAAAATTGCAGGTGGATGAAATTTGGTCGACACCCCATTCTCCTCTTCACTCTTCTCAATCTGTCCTCACTTAAATCTTTATTCATGCAAAGTTCATCTTGGCATGGAAGGTGACCCCTTTCCTGGAACGTGTTCAGAGACTGCTCCTCCCCTGCTCCCACAGAGCTGTGTATCTCTCTTAGTGCACTGTCCCCCTTGCCCTTCCACGTTTGTATGTATGTGTCTCCCATTCCCACCAGCTTGTAAGAGCCAGGAAAGTCTAATCCGTCTTTTACTTTCTCTGAATCCTCCCAGGGCAAAGCACAGGGCCTGGGATATAGTACACACTGAGCAAACGTGGCCAATTTAACCGTAAAGTAAAATATCTGCCTGACCTTTGAAGCTTGCTGGTGTGACAGCAGTACTTGGAATGAGTCTTCCCGTTCCAATGTGGTTTTCCAACATTATTGTGGGGAATAATAAACTGGAGTCAGGAGACTTGAGCCACACCACCTTCTTGGTGACTTCTTTTAAGACCTTGGGGAAGGCACTTAATGGTTTTGCTTCCATTTTTTCATCTATAAAGTGGCAACAATAATATCTATGGACAGAGTTGTAGGGAGGACCAAATACAACAGCACAGGTTATCAGGTATAAGGCATTACATTGATTCCTTATGTTTAAAACAAAAAGGCAAACCATTTTCTGGTAGCACATCGGGCTATAACGAGCATTAAAACCAACCTTTAAGTAGAAAACTTTATTTTCAGATGATCCAGGGGGTCTTTCTTCCAAGATCAGCCTAAGATTTTTTCGGAGGAAACTGTATTCTCATTGTCCTGAAATTTGAAGCAAGAAAATTCAATCATTTAAGACCATTTGCCTATTCTGACTTGTTGATGAGAAATCACCACTACTGCCACCCTTTTAGCCTCTGAAGGGATTGTAAGCTTTGTCTTGATTTGATGGCTCAAAAATAAAATCTACCAAAGGCACATTTTCTAAGCCTTGTCTGGCTCTACCCATTAGAAAAGTGTGAGCTACTGTTCTATCAAAACTAATTATATTTTAAATCTACAACCAAGTCTCAATTACCAAGGTTAATGGGACTACATGCATACATAATTCTCTCTTACATTTATACAGTGCTTTTAACTTCTTCAAAGCACTTTTCACTGTACTGCATATATAAAACAGAGGCATTTTTTTAAATCCACAAATAAGGTAAAAAATAAATCTTAAGATCAATAATTTCAACTTTGTACCTGTCAAAAGCTATTAGAACTTGCAAAATTGTCTAATAGGACTTTCATTGCCCTACTCTCCTCTTGACCCCTCTCAACTAAGGCCAGAAAAGACCGAAAGATCTGGAGGAATCTCCAGAGGAGAGGAAGCCAGAGAGGGAAGGAAGCCAAGGACCTGGGCCATCCACAGCCTGGATCATTAGCTCCAGCGTAATTGAGAATAACTGACTGTATGTGTGACTATGGCCAGAAAATCCAGAAAGAGATGAAAAGGCAAAGAAAATGACGTGTGAGTAACAGTATTTACAGGGTCTGTCCTTGTCATTCTCTCAACAAGCATTATTGAGTGCCTACTGTAATGACAGGTACTTTCAACAAAGAGGATGGACACAGCAATGAACAACCCAGGCAAGACTGGTATTTTCATAGTGATGACCTTCCTGAATGGTGCAGACAGACAACAAACACAAAGACACACAACTTCACATAAACAGATAACTTCAGGTGGCACTAAGCTCTGTGGAGTCCATAAACACAGGAATGTGATAGAGCCTTGGGGAGGGGATGCTGTTGTAGATAAGGTCACCAGGGAAGGCCTCAGGGTATCTGAGCTGCAATCTGCGAGAAGAGCCCACCCTGTGCAGGTCTGCAAACCAGATGATGGAATGAGTGAACTCGCCAAGTATGCTAGAGGGAGAGGGGTCCAGGCCAGTTTCAAGGGGTTCCAGGAAAGTCACTGTTCTGTGGTTATTCACTTTGTGTCCTTTTGGGGATATTACTAAAACCTCTCCAGGACCCCGGATTTATTGCCTCTACAATGTGAGTTGCTAACACTGATCACCTGGACAGGGGAGCACTGAGAAATAATGGGTAAACAATTGTGAGGAGCCACATAAATGCTAAATAATGCTCATGGTAATAAGCTTTTATTAAAGTCAGCACCTTGATAGGCAGCTCACAATTGGATACCTTGGCAAATGTGTGAATTGACGTGGCTGCTCCCTGTGCACACCAGCACCATCCTTTAAAACAGAAAAAAATAAATGAGCCTATGGTCATGATATTCGAAGTAGTTAGTGATCAAACAACTGTCTGGAGAGAAAGCTGGTGTGTGAAGTGTACAATGGGAGCAGGAAGATAACGGCACATCACAGCCCAGCTCACGCAGAGGATAACTCATGAATTGACTGGATGCTTGCTGGTGCACACACCATCCACTCCAGGGTGGTATTCTAACCCCATCAGGACTAGGTGCTGCCACCAAAAGCCCCAGCAGACAGGAAGGGGAGTGAGAAGGAGCCAGAACAGAAGCATCTCTGGCAGCAGCCCTCTCTGGCCCTCTTGGCCTTGGAAAGCCACCCCCGGGGGAGGACTGAGAAGCCAGCACCAAGGACCCTACCTTGGAAGGGCACCAAGGAAGTGGTGGGGGGGGGTGTGAGGGAGGAGGAATGAGCATTGCATTTCTCCCTATGAGAATGAAATATCCCAACGCCAGGAGAGACTTCAGTTGTCGTTATAACTGAGCTTCCCCACACAGAGATATGAGTCCACCCCTTAGAAGCAAATCTTCCTCCCCCAAAACCTCCCCCCAAAATATAACATTAACATCACAAAAAATGAATTCTTTTTTGTGGGTCCTACCATCTCTTTGATATAAATACACAAGTGCCTAAACATTCTTTCCCATCTCCCATCCCACATCGGCAATCAGATTGTGACGCACACACACACACACACACACACAAGCACATGCTCACACAAATACCACACACACCCAAGCACATGCTCACACAAATACCACACACACCCAATTCCTTTGTTAAGCCCTGGCTCAGCTATTATAAGGTACCTGTGGAGTGTAGGTCACATAGCAGAAAAGTTTAAATTACTGTTGCTTCTACTCTGAAAAGCAGACAGGAAGAAAAGACAATAAAAAAGAAAACACTTATTTTAAGGCTGAGACTAAACACTCTACTCCACGTTGACTGAGGTCACTTTCCCACTGTGGGATGGGGAGAATCGAGATGATCTCTGAGGTGCTATGAACCCACAGTGCAGACTTCATGTTTTGAGGCTTGACTAGAAACGACGGGGACGTGAAAAAGAACATGGCGAGATAATCCTAGTCTTCAGGAAATTATGGTTTAAACTGGGCTGGAGAAAGACCAAGATCCTCAAAAATATCTAATTGATTTTAACCAAATGGAGTAATTTTAAAATGTTAAATACACTGGGATATCATATTAAAAGTATTCTGGGAGAGCATGCCGCATGGGACGTGGTAAGTGCTGAATTTTCTGCTGCTAAGGGAGGCATTCCTATCTGCCAGTGTCTCATGCTGCTCAGACCTGAGTCATTCATTTAGGTAGACCATTTGTCCAAGTGCATCATTTCTCAAAACAGCCAATGAAGGAATCCAGGGAGAACTGTCCTGAGGAGATGTGGTCATCCTCAAGGCCAAATCAGTCTAGACTAAGATGGTTTTTAGCAAGACTGCCCAAAGGGCTTCTAGACTTTGTTTGGTAAGTGCTGTTAATGCCTTGGTAACAATGGACTGTTGATAAGGTGGGAGATAATGTCAGAAGGAAGGAAGGTACCCGCTCACATCTTTTGCTTTTAACTTAAGCTAACCCATAAAATCCATTATCAAACCCCAAGGAATGCTCCCAATTATTGTCTTGGACCCTTCATTTTGCTTTGCTTTGTTTTTTTTTTTTTTTTTCAACTCTCTATTTCTGTTTTTACCTGGCACTGACTTGCTTGACTCCTCTTCTCCTCTCAGCTTCTGGCTCTGTGCTCCCCCTTTAGACTTGATGAGTAATTTTGGTTTTCCTGCTTTTCACCTTTGGCACCCCTTCAAAAATGGGTTAGGTTTATCTTCTGGCTCTTTCCACTTCTGACTGCTTGGAAGTTTGGATCACACTTAGCCAAGTTTTGATCCCAGGACCTTTCCCTGGCTTTGACCTGTCTCAGTGGCATCTGTGCTGGGCTTGACTCCTCCAGGTGAGGGCGTCGGCAAGAGGGAGGATCAAGCAAAGATCAAGCAAGGAAACAGGAAGAATACCTGGCTCAGCTTAAACTGTGCAGGGCACTGAGGCCTTGCTGGCCGTCCAGTCTCTGCCTCCTTCTTCCTCTGCTGCTTTCATTCCCTCCCGTCTCTGACTTTCAATTTTTATTAAGTTTCCACCTTCTGACTGGTCAATCCTCTTCTAGCATCCCTTTGTAAGATTGACATGGGAGTGAGAGTGATATCCATTAGCCAAAATAAGTTCGATAGCTGGGAGAAACTGCTGAATCTCTGGTGTCTTTATAGCACTTATCAAATCCCAATTAACCATATTAGTTGGCAAACTGCTCTGGCTTCCCAGGGAGTCAGCTGGTAGGTGAGTCAATAAATATCTGTCAGATGAATGGATGCACACACACTAGTTGTGTAGCATGGCATCAGGTACTTTAAATAATACAAAGTATAAGACTTCATCCTTGGCTGAAGAAGGACATCTTCTCATGGCCATTCACAAAAGGACTGTTTGGAAATATCACCAAGCGCTAGACCAGCTTCGCTATTTCTTCTAGAAAACAAGAAGAAATCTCTTGTTTCAAGACATGTTTGTGTCATCTCTTAATGCACAACTGGCTTCATGTGGGCAAAAGGGAACGTGAGCAAAGCCCTGGTTAAAGCATAACAGACACCCTTGGGCTAATGAACTGTCGAAGGTATTAGTGTCAGCGGATTTTCTACATACTGCTTTGTAAACAGCAACACGCATAAACCATAAACAAGGAGAATGAAGTGAGCACCCACAGACCCACCACTCATGTCAAATCATACAATGTTGATATCACCCCAGAAGCCTCCACTCTCCTGTCTGATAATCTTTCACTTACTTTTCTTTATAATTTCATCACCTTTATAAACTCCCATAAAACATTTAGTTATATCCAGTTTGGGGATCAAAATAGATTAAAAAACAACAATTGCAGGTGCATTCAACATTGGACATGAAAAAGAAAACTGGTTTTTTAATAAGATACTTGAAGTGTACACTTTCCGTAGGTGATCAAGACATTTACTCTTTCGTCCATTTTTATGTTTGCTGACTGCCAATCACTCTACTCCTTAATACTTCAAAGGTATTTTTCCCAAAGCTGCCTTTTGTCTTACACTAATGCTTTCCCGGACTCAAGTGAATTTTGAAGGAGATTGAGCTCATCATGATGAAATGGATGTTGACATTCCATAACCATCATTGTAATTATTCCTAATTTGTACTTTGCTTCAAAAACTCTCTTCCCTTGCCCCCTAAAGTCTGTACTTTCAGAATAGCATCTACAGCTTTAATTATACCTGACAATAAACTACTCTCACCACAAAATCTTGTTAATTACGGTGTATGTTACTATCTTCAAATATCCTGTTTCTTTAAAACTGCATTTATATGAGGTTCCCAAAGAGTTACAATATTAGCAATGAATGTTTTAACTGTTTCTGTAATTACTGTTTGTAATTACTACAAATCAAAGTTATACAAACTTTGGATTCGAGGCTGGTTGAATTATCTACCAAACTGGGGTGAATGGTCCTTTAATCAACCGTATACTGAACAAATCTACAGAGTAAAAACTGAGATGGAATTTGAGTGACTTGGTGTCCATCGAGAATCAAATCTGATGCTGTAGTGTTAACAAGGGACTTCAGGTCCAGAATAATTCTGTTAATCACACTTCTTCCAAATTAGTCAGTTAATATTGTGGGTCCTGATGAGACAGGATTTAGGAAGGCAGAGAGTGGCGGGGAATGCTCCTGGTGATAGGATCCTTAGAGCAAAGGACAGAAGACAAAAGGAGAAGGCTGTATTCGTGAGAAGTGATCTGGACCATAAGCGCTATAATTATAAGCTTATAATGTCACCACACTGCTTTCTGTAATGTAATATTTTTGTTGTCTGTTATTTTCCTTGATTCAGGTTTTGTATTTTTCATGATGTAATAGTGAGATCTAGTCTCATTTTTCTGTGTATTTGGATACATTGAGTAGAGTGCTCTGGCTGAGTAAAGAGTTTCACATATGGGAGACTTGAGAAACAAGAGTGGCAAGAAAAGTTAGGTCAGATTATGAAAATTCTTAAAATGTTTATATTGGACTTAATCCTTCAGAAGTCATTTAGTGTTCTCTTTTCTTTTTTTGTAATTGAGAGCACCAGGAGGAAAGGAGTGTTTTTGATGATCTATTTTATTTTATTTCTTTCTCTTTTCTTGGAGGAAGATTGGCCCTGAGCTAACACCCGTGCCCATCTTCCTCCATTTCATCCGTGGCTCGCCTGCCACAGCATGGCCTGATAAGCAGTGTATAGGTCTGTGCCAGAATGGGAACCTACAAACCCCAGGCCGCCAAAGAGGAGCACACAAACTTAACCTCTACACCACTGGGCTGGCCCCATTTTTGGTGATTTCTAACGGGTAAAAACTAGGCAGGGAGATTAGGTAAGATGATATAGCAAAAATTCAGGCATTAAGAAATAAGGTTAGACTAGGCTGGCGATGGCGGCCATGGATTGGAAAGGAAGGAAGGATGGATGCAGCATCATAAGGGAAAAATTTGCTTCTTTCCCTTTGTCTTTTCAGCCATTTGGGCTTAACGGTGTTCAGTGCTCCTGATTTATTTCCCTTCCCATTTATATTTTCCTTCTTCCCTTGATAATCTACTTTTGCTTTCCCATTTTTCCCTCTCTTCTCTCCTTTGCTTGCGTTCTTATCACCTTCCCTGATAGGACGATGACTGAATCAGGCAGGTAGACATCAAATGGGAGATCTGAGTAGAAACTAACTATAAGATTTACTAATTAGAGTATGTTGCTGCTTAAAACATTTTTTTAACCTTTCATCTGCAGTTAAAAAGAAGAAAAGAAAGGTGAGGAGGCAAAAAAGGAGTAGAGAGGAAAAGGGAGAGACCCATTTATCCATTCATTCAAGAAGTGCTGTGTTTCCAGAGAAAGAGAGGGTGCCAAAGAGATAGAGAAACACCACACAATAATTTGTGTTATTGTAGTTGTATCATCTATTTCCCCTTCTAACTCAGTTGGGTAAAGTAGAGATGCCAGATGGGAGGCTAAAGACTAAGGTGACATGGGCAGTCTCCCTCCCTCCCTTATTGCCTGCCGCTTCTCATATCAAAAGATGGAGTCTACATCCCTCCCCCTAGGCCTCAGTGACTGGCTCAACCAATAGGATGCTGTGGAGGTGACTTTCTGGGACTTCTGAGGCTAGGCTGTAAGAAGCCTGGTCTTTTGGAATATTTCCTCTTGGGATGCTTTCTTTTGGAACCCAGCCACCACTCTGAGAGATGCCCAAGTCACATGAAGAGGCCACATGCAGGCCCTCCAGTTGGCAGCCCCGAATAAGATAACAGCCAGCATCCTCAGCAAACACAGAAATGAACCATCTTGACATCCAGCACAATAGAGGCAAAGAGGATTTCAGCCCAAGATGACATCTGACTGTACTTCCTAGGAAACCCCAAGCAAGAACTGCCCAGCGAATCCCAGCGAATCCACAGAACAATAAGAGACAAGAATAAGTTACTGTTTCAAGCTACTCCACTTTGTTGTGGTTTGTTATACAGCAATAGATAACTTTTTTCATCCTTACATGAGACACAAAGAATATCGAAAGTTTGAAGATTCATAATGCCACCCGGAATGCATGTATATTTTTTACGTATTTTTTTTCCTTTTAAAGGTCACTTTCTTATTCATTAGCCTTGAAATTGGAATTTGAATTGACCTTGATCAGAAATCCTAAGAAAAGCTTAAGCAAATAGTTTAAGCACTATCATATTTTGAGTACTAGCTCAGGATAAAGTGGTATTGATGTGACAAGAATAATGGATGTGTAATTAGAAGATGGAGTTTAAGTCCTAGTTCTGCCATTTATTACTGTGTGGCCTACAACAAGTTATTTAACATTTCTGCTTCCTAGTTTCCAATGCTATAATGTAATCGAAGGTATTTAGGGATGCATGACAAAACACAGACATTCAGTGAATTTCCATTTCTTTCCTTCCTATGAAAGTCCTGTACTCATAAGTGCAACCATATCAGAGCCTATCATACTGCTTCCTAAAACTAAATATTTTTATTATGTATCAAGTATTTCCCTTGATAACTATTTCATAAGCTTCCATAGTGTTGCCTTTACTAGTGTGATCTGCCTCACTTTTCCTGTGGGATAGTTTACTTAATAGATTTTGGGGACTCATTCTGTTGCTGGATTCTTACAAAGACTCTTTTGTGATAACCTTCTTTGGTTTTCAAGGACATGACCCTGTTTCTCGAGTGTGGTTCCCTACTGTAGCATAAATGTTAACAAGTTAAATGCATATCACATAAGAATTTTAATTGTTCATCATATGTTTATGTATTGAAATATAGAGTCGAATTGATATAATTGGTAACATTACCCATTTGCTTTGATTTGAGATGTCAAGTGATTGAAAAAATTTTTAATTCAGAATTGAATTACCTTGCTTATTTGAATTTATCATTTTTGCATAATTAGGATGAACTAATTTAATTTGCAGTTATCCTTAAATGACTTAACTGATGTCTGCTGAGGTTCTCAAGGCCCCAGGATTATGGAGTCATGCTGAACATCACTCTGTCTCTCACGGTTGGAAGTACAAGTGCACCTTGTGAAGCCTGGAGACAGAAGTTACGAGCTTGAATTTTTCTCCATTAATGTTTTTGTTCTGTTTTGTCCCCCTCACCTCACTCTAGGCTGCTTCATGTTTCCCAGAAGGACCACATATTGCATTTGGAGGTGGTCCTCCTTTTCCAACTTTGTTCTGATTTTATGTCATTTTTACTTGGTGTTGAGCTCACATCTCAGTTCTGCAAAGGAAAGCTGGTTATTTATCTGGTAACTTGTGGTTGGAATCCCCAAGACAGTGCTCTTCATAGAGACTGAGGATCCTTTAGCAAATATTGCTTTTTGATGATGCATTTTAATAAGCCTTTTAAAAATCTGGATACCAGACTACTGGCTAGGGTACCTGGAAGCAATAATTTTAAAATAGTGCTTTTCAAACTGCAGGTCCTGACCCACTAGTGGATTATGAAATAATTCTAGAGGGTGTGACAAGCACTTAAAAAACAATGAAACAAAATGGAATAGATAATATTAGAGTGTATTACACGTAAAAAGGTAAGAACAGTTTCATAAAATTTTTATATTCTTTTGGTGTGTGTGCGTATATACTGATTTACGATAAAAAATAATTTATAGATTTATTTTGTGAGTTGCCATCAAAAGAATTTGAAAGTCACTGCCATGGATTTAAAGTTATCTGAAACAGTTTTGTAATATAGCGTTTTGAAATGAAGCCCCAACAATATATATAACAAATAAAAGTGTAGATAGGTTTTAGTTGCAAATTTAAAAGGGACTGGCAAGTTACTTTTCCTGAGAAGTCTAGCCCTGGGATGACTGGGTATTTTCCAAAGGGCCAGGAACCAGTTATCCCAATAAATGGTAGGGGCCTAAATGCTCTCTCCCTGGGAGGCTCTGAGGTAACGTTCCTCATCTCACTTGTAATGCTGCTGTTGCCCTGCTGCAGTGGCTGTTGGAAATACTGCATCTTCCCTAACCAGATCAGAAGGACCCAGTTTTCCCAAAGTCTTGGTCTGCCAGAAAGATGGCATTGCACTTCTCCCCGATTTGTGGGACCTGCACCCAGCTTGGAGAGCTGGAAAACTCCAGCCCTTAACTCCCCTCTTTGCTAGGGAACCACGTTTTCCTTCCCACTGGGTCCTTGGAAGATGGGAAGCAGCAGTAAGGTTACTTGTGTTTTATCCACACCATGTGAATCTGTGTTTTTGTGTGAAGGCTGACTCATGTGGAGGAAAGTTCTCTGCCTAGAATTATAAAATTAATGCTAATCAGAGTAATGCAGCATCCCACTTTCGATCTGCTAATGAGCTTTGGGGAGAGATGGCACATCTTCCTGCAGCTGATGGATGCCCCTTTTAGAGGATCTACAACATCCTCCCCAGGTCTTCACTCAGCTGGGCTAACACACTTCAGAGCAAAAGAATCCTCAGGGCAGGATGGGACCCCTTGCTTTTCTGGTTCTTGTCCCGTGAATTTTCCAAACTTCTCCTCACTTTCCAGTCTACTCTCTCTGCGACTAAAATGGCTGCCTATTAAACTCATCAGTGGAATCTGCCATACTGTGTCACTTAAACTTTTTCCATCTGCTTATGGTTTTTACTTTTTTTTCATAGAAAGCCCTGACCTAAATCTCTACGCTTCTTTTATAATGCTTTCATTTTGACCTTACTACTGCTGAAAATCAACCAAACTCATTCATCACTGTCCCTCCCCCCAATCTCCATTAACATTATCCTGTTATCCAGGTTTTTAACATACACTCAAGAGATTGTCAACAAAAATGGACTAAACCTTTGCATGGAACTTCTCTACCTCTACATGGGACATTTTCAAGAATAGGAGCTTTCAGATGAATTAACAATGTAGATAAATTTGTTACCAACACTAGAATCTCATTCTAAAATATTTTCTACAGCTCAAAACATGGCATAAGGCAGATTCCTATTTAAGAGAAAGGGCCTTCTTTTAAGTTGTCTTGAAGATTCTGAGACTGTCCTTAAGAGCAGTGCTATGAGAGGATATGAGGCACAATCTCAGTCACCCCAAGAGTTAATTTAAATGGAGAAAGTGAGATGGTTTCCCAAAGCACTGGAATTGATTTTTCCCTGAGTCTCTCCATAGTTGTAGATTCTGATAATCACAGAAGAAAGAGAAGGAAGAAACTTGGTGTTCCTTCTAACTGCCTCATTTCACAAACCAAGAAATTGAGGATCAGAGACATGAGGTCATTAAAGTCATCCAGTTACTTAGTTGCTTATTTCGACTAGGGTGGTTTCAGAAAGGATGCAGAAAAGTACAAGTATTTGAGAGCTACTTAGGGACTGTATTAATCAACACTGTAATAATCAGCTCTGTGTCCTTGGGTGCTGCGACAGCTGGGGGTCCACTGCTGCAGCTGAGAAATAAAGTGTGAAGAACAAACAAAAACTGAGGGAGTCCATTGCCACTAGACCTGCCTTATAAGAAATGTCAAAAAGAGCTCTCCTGTCTGAAATGAAAAGGCAAAGGATACAAAGCTTTAAACAAGTTGATAAATAGATAAAATCAGAAAACTGCAACTCTGTATCAGAACATGTTAGTAAACAATTGTGATGCAAAGGTTAAAGGGAAAGAAAGCATTAAAAATAACATTAACCATTCCAATTTGGTAACAAATTCACAATAAAGAAAGAAATAATTTTGACAACAAAAATAGCAAGGGAAGAAGAAAAGGACAGAACTTGCCTAGTCAAATGAAGGAAAAATGCTATCAGCAGAAAAAGAACTATCTCATCTGTGAGACCTTTTATACAAACCTCATGGTAACCACAAAACAAAAATTAAGGCAGAGTCACGAAACATAAAAAAAGAGGAAACTGAAAAACACATCACCAAAAACCGTCAAGCTGAAATTGTAGTGAGAAACATAAGGAAAAAGAAACAAAGGAAATATAGAGCAACCATAAAACAAAAGATAAAATGGCAATAGTAAGTCCCTATATATCCATAATCATCCTAAATGTAAACGGATTGAATGCACCAATGAAAAGACAGAGAGGCTGGACAGGTTAAGAAAAAGACCCAAAACCAGCCAGACTTACAAAGAAAAAAAGGGAGAAAGCTCAAATAAACAAAATCAGAAATGAGCGAGGAGAAATAACAACAGACTCTGCAGAAATACAACAGATTATAAGAGAATACTACAAAAAACTATATGCCAACAGAATGGATAACCTAGAGGAAATGGATAAATTCTTGGACTCCTACAATCTCCCAAAGCTCACTCAAGAAGAGGCAGACAATTTGAACAGACCAATCACAAGGAAAGAGATTGAAACAGCAATCAAAAACATCCCAAAGAATAAAACCCCAGGACCAGATGGCTTTCCTGGGGAATTCTACCAAACTTTCAGAGAGGATTTAATACCTGTCCTTTTGAAGCTATTCCAAAAAATTAGGGAAGATGGAACACTTCCTAACACATTCTATGAGGCCAAAATCACGCTGATACCAAAACCTGACAAGGACACCACGAAAAAAGAGAACTACAGGCCAATATCACTGAGGAACATAGATGCAAAAATTCTAAACAAAATTTTGGCAACCAGCATTCAGCAATTCATCAAAAGAATCATACATCAGGATCAGGTGGGATTCATACCAGGGACACAGGGATGGTTCAACATCCACAAATCAAACAACGTGATATACCACATCAACAAACTGAGGAATAAAAACCACATGATCATCTCAATAGATGCAGAGAAGGCATTTGGCAAGATCCAACAGCCATTTATGATAAAAACTCTGAACAAAATGGGCATAGAAGGAAACTACCTCAACATAATAAAGGCCATATACGACAAACCCATAGCCAACATCATACTCAATGGGCAAAAACTGAACGCCATCTCCCTGAAAATAGGAACGAGACAAGGATGCCCTCTATCATCACTCTTATTCAACATAGTACTGGAGGTCCTGACCAGAGCAATCAGGCAAGAAAAAGGAATAAAAGGAATCCAAATAGGGAGGGAAGAAGTGAAACTCTCGCTGTTTGCAGACGACATGATCTTATATATAGCAAACCCCAAAGAATCCATTGGAAAAGTGTTAGAAGTAATCAACAACTACAGCAAAGTTGCAGGGTATAAAATCAATTTGCATAAATCAGTAGAATTTCTATACTCCAGTAATGAACCAACAGAAAAAGAACTCAAGAATACAATACCATTCACAATCGCAACAAAAAGAATAAAATACCTTGGGGTAAATTTAACTAAGGAAGTGAAGGACCTATATAATGAAAATTACAAGGCCTTTCTGAGAGAATTGGATGATGACAAAAGGAGATGGAAAGACATTCCATGTACATGGATTGGAAGAATAAACATAGTTAAAATGTCCATTCTACCTAAAGCAATCTACAGATTCAACGCCATCCCAATCAGAATCCCAATGACATTCTTTACAGAATTAAAACAAAGAGTCCTAAAATTCATAGGGGGCAACAAAAGACCCTGAATTGCTAAAGCAATCCTGAGAAAAAAGAACAAAACGGGAGGCATCACAATCCCTGACTTCAAAACATACATCAAAACAGCATGGTACTGGTACAAAAACAGGTGCACAGATCAATGGAACAGAATTGAAAGCCCAGAAATAAAGCCTCACATCTATGGACAGCTTATCTTTGACAAAGGAGCTGAGGACATACAATGGAGAAAAGAAAGTATTTTCAACAAATGGTGCTGGGAAAACTGGAAAGCCACATGTAAAAGAATGAAAACTGACCATTCTTTTTCACCATTCACCAAAATAAACTCAAAATGGATTAAAGACCTAAAGGTGAGACCTGAAACCATAAGGCTTCTGGAAGAAAACGTAGGCAGTACAGTCTTTGACATCAGTATTAAAAGGACAGTTTCGGACACCATGCCTTCTCAAAGAAGGGAAACAATAGAAAGCATAAACAAATGGGACTTCATCAGATTAAAGAGCTTCTTCAAGGCAAATGAAAACAGGATTGAAACAAAAAAACAACCCACGAACTGGGAAAAAATATCTGCAAGTCATATATCTGACAAAGGCTTAATATCCTTAATATATAAAGAACTCTCGCAACTCAACCACAAAACATCAAACAACCCAATCAAAAAATGGGCTGGAGACATGAACAGACATTTCTCCAAAGAAGATATACTGATGGCCAATAGGCACATGAAAAGATGCTCATCATCGCTGATCATCAGGGAAATGCAAATCAAAACTACACTAACATATCACCTTACACCCGTTAGAACGACAAAAATATCTAAAACTGATAGTAACAAATGTTGGAGAGGCTGTGGAGAAAAAGGAACCCTCATACACTGCTGGTGAGAATGCAAACTGGTGCAGCCACTATGGAAAACAGTATGGAGATTCCTCAAAAAACTAAAACAAGAACTACCATACGATCCAGCCATCCCACTACTGGGTATTTATCCAAAGAGCCTGAAGTCAGCAATCCCAAAAGTCCTGTGCACCCCAATGTTTATTGCAGCACTGTTTGCAATAGTCAAGACGTGGAAGCAACCTAAGTGCCCATCAACAGACGAATGGATAAAGAAGATGTGGTACATATTTACAATGGAATACTACTCAGCTGCAAAACAGAACAAAATCATTCCATTTGCAATAACATGGATGGACCTTGAGAGAATTATGTTAAGTGAAATAAGCCAGCGAGAGAAAGATAATCTGTGTATGACTCCACTCATATGAGGAATTTAAAACTATGGACCAAGAACAGTTTAGTGGATACCAGGGGAAAGGTGGGGTGGGGTGTGGGCACAAAGGGTGAAGTGGTGCACCTACAACATGACTGACAAACATTAATGTACAACTGAAATTTCACCAGATTGTAACCAATCAATAACTCAATAAAAAAAAAGGGGGGAAGGCCCCTTAAAAAAATAAAATAAAAAATAAAGATGAAGACAAACACAAAAAAACCCCCAAAAAAAACAAGAAAAGAAAAAGACCCAAAAATGTGCTGCCTCCAGGAGACCCATCTCAGCTCTAAAGAAAAACATAGGCTCAGAGTGAAGGGGTGGAAGATGATACTCCAACCAAACGACAACCAAAAGAAAGTGAATGTAGCCATAATTCTATCAGACAAAATAGACTTCAAGCCAAAAAAGACAAGAGACAGAGATGGGCATTATATAATGATAAAGGGGATGATCCATCAAGAAGACATAACATTTATTAATATATATGCACCTAACGTAGAAGCACCAAAGTCTATAAAACAACTATTAACAGATCTAAAGGGAGAAACTGACAGCAACACCATAAGAGTAGGGAACTTTAATACCCCACTTACATCAATGGATAGGTCTTCTAGAGAGAAAAATCAACAGAGAAACGTTGACCTTAAGTGAAACACTAGACCAGATGAATTGAATAGATACATATATAATATTCAATCCAAAAGCAGCAGGATATACATTTTCTCTCAAGTACACATGAAACATTCTCAAAGATACACTGTTTGTTGGGAAACAAAACAACTCCCAATAAACTTAAGGAGACTGAAAAGATATCAAGCATCTTTTCCAACCACAATGGTATGAAACTAGAAATCAACCACAAGGAGAAAGCTGGAAAAGTCACAAATATGTGGAGCCTAAACAACGTGCTATTCATTAACTATTGGAACAACAACAAAATTAAAGGAGAAATGGAAAAATATCTGGAGACAAATGAAAAGGAAAATACAGTGTACCAAAATCTATTGGATATAGCAAAAGCAGTACTAAGAGGGAAGTTCCTAGCAACACAGGCCTACCTTGAGAAACAGGAAAAATCTCAAATAAACAATCTAACAATACATCCAAAAGAATCAGAAAAGAAGAAAAATGAAGTGCCCAAAGTCAGGAGAACAAAGGAACTACTAGAAATCAGAGCTGAAATAAATGACATGGAGAGTAAAAAGAAAATAGAAAAGATCAGCGAAACTAAGAGCTAGTTCTTTGAAAATATAAACAAAATTGACAAACCTTTAGGTAGAATAAGACAAAAAGAGAGAAGCCTCAAATAAATAAAATCAGAAAGAGAAGAAATCACAAACAATATAACAGAAATACACAGGATTACAACAGTATTCTTTATCAATGTTATAAACTACATTAACAAAATGAAGAATAAAAATCACATGATCATCTCAACAGATGCAGAGAAAGCATTTGACAAGATTCACCACATATTTATGATAATAACGCTCAATAAAATAATTATAGAAGGAAAGTACCTCAACATAATAAAGGCCATATATGACAAACCAACAGCTAACATTATACTCAATGGTGTAAACTGATAGCTATCCCTCTAAGAGCAGGAACAAGACAAGGATGCCCACGCTCACCCTTCTTAGTCCTAGCCAGAGCAATCAAGTAAGAAATATAAATAAAACATATTCAAACTGGAAAGGAAGAAGTAAAACTCACTACTTGTGGATGATGAGATTTTACATATAGAAAACGCTAAAGAAGCCATCAAAAAACTAAAAACAAACTAGCAGAAATAAAAAATCAAGAATATAATCCTATTTACAATCACAACAAAAAGAATTAAGTGCGTAGGAATAAATTTAACCAATGAGGTGAAAGACCTATACACTGAAGACTATAAGACATTGTTGAAAGAAATTATAGAAGACATAAAGAAATAGAAGGATATTCTGTGCTCATGGATTAGAAGAATTAGCATAGTGAAAAAGTCCATATTACCTAAAGCCATCTACAGATTCAATGCAATCCCTATCAAAACCCCAATGACATTTTTCACAGAAATAGAAAGAATTCTAAAATTTATTGGAAAAAACAAAAGTCCCCAAAGAGCCACAGCACTGCAGAGAAAAAAGAGCAAAGCTGGAGGCATCACATTCCCTAATTTCAAAGTATACTACAAAGCTGTATTAATCAAAACAGCACGGTACTGGCAGAAAAGCAGACACAGATCAATGGAACAGAATTGATAGCCAAGAAATAAACCCATACATTTAGGAACAGCCAATTTTCAACAAAGGAGCTAAGAACATACAATGGAGAAGGGAAAGTCTCTTCAATAAACACTTTTGGGAAAACAGACAGCCGCACACAAAAGAATGAAAGTAGACCATTATCTTACACCATGCACAAAAATTAACTCAAAATGGATTAAAGACTTGAATGTAAGACCTGAAACCATAAAACTCCAAAGAAGAAAACGTAGGCAGTAAGCTCTTTGCTATCATTCTTAGCAGTATCTTTTTGAATATGTCTCCTCAGGAAAGGGAAACAAAAGAAAAAATAAGCTAATGGGACTACATCAAACTAAAAAGCGTCTGTATGGCAAAGGAAACACCAATAAAATGAAAAGACAACCTAGCAATTGGAAGAAGATATCTGCAAATCATTTATCCAATAAGCGGTTGCTATCCAAAATATATGAAGAACTAAACAACAAAAGAACAAACTTAGTCAAGAAATGGGCAGAGGATTTCAACAGACATTTTCCCAAAGATATACAGATGGCCAACAGGCACATGAAAAGATGTTCAACATCACTAATCATTAGAGAAATACAAATCAAAACCACAATGAGATATCACCTCATGCCCATCAGAATGGTTATTATTAAAAAAACAAGAAATAAGAAGTGTTGGAGAGGGGCCAGTGCCATGGCCGAGTGGTTAAGTTTGTGTGCGCTACTTCAGCAGCCCAGGGTTTTGCCGGTTTGGATCCTGGGCCTGGACACGGCACCACTCATCAAGCCATGCTGAGGTGGCATCCCACACAGCACAGACAGAAGGATATACAACTAGAATATACAACTATGTACTGGGAGGGTTTTGGGAGAACAAGAAGGAAAAAAAGATAGACAACAGATGTTAGCTCAGGTGCCAATCTTTACAAAGAAAACAGAAGTGTTGGAGAGGATGTGGAGAAAAGGGAGCCCTCATACACTGCTGGTGGGAATGTAAATTGGTGCAGCCACTGTGGAAAACAGTATAGAGATTCCTCAAAAACTTAAAAATAGAATGACCAGGCATGACATCAGCATCACGGCGGAGTGAGCTCTTCCCTTAGACTCTCCTCCCTAAGAAACAATGAAAAGGACATTCATAAACCAACACAGGACAGGCACACAACACAAAAGACATCTGAGAGACCCATGCAGCCATATGTCTGAAGGTGGAGGTGCTGGACCCCCCAGGAGGAAGAAGGAGGAAGTAAGGGGATCTCCTCTCCCGCCCCAGCAATGACCTAGGGCACAGGACCATGCACAGCTCTGAGAAAAGACGGGCCTGGGGGGAGACTCTGTGGGAATGCCTTCGCTCTCCAAGTTCCCTCACATCCCATAGGAAAGCTCCACAGAGGAGGCTAAGCTATTGTGGGGTTGTCTTCATGAAGCCAGCATTCCAGGAGGACAGACAGCGAGGGCAAAGTGAGAACACTCACGGGATGGCACATGCAAAAGAAGTGCCCCCCCCCGCTGGGCTCACAAGCTCAGCCAGTCAGCCAGAGCAAGGGACCCCGTCTAGAGTGCCTGTGCATACATTAGCAAAGCAGCAGCTACAAGCAGGCAATCGCAGATGGGTCCTCTCAGCATAGATTCCAAAGGACAAGCACAGACACCAGGGATCACAGCAGGCTCAGAATACACAGCTCCTGAACCTCCTCCAGTGGTGGCAGGTGGAATCTGAAACCAGATACTATCTATGTGAAGGCACAAACCAACCCCATCAAATAGTATGAAGAAATATATTAATAGTCCAGACCAGAAGGAAAATGAAAAGCACCTAGAAATCAATCCTGAAGGCACACAAATTTACAATGTAAACGACAGAGAATTCAAAATAGCTAACATTAAAAAACTCAACGAGTTACAAGAAAATTCAGATAGTTCAATTAAATCAGGAATAAAATTAATAAACAGAGGGAATACTTCACAAAAGAGATTGACCCTATAAAGAGAAACCAATCAGAAATATTGGAGATGAAAAACACAATGAGATAAAGAAAAATCTGGATACCCTGAATTACAGAGCTGACATTATGGAAGACGGAATTAGCAATCTGGAGGACCGAAATATAGAAAGGCTTCAGATGGAGGAGGAGAGAGAATTAAGACTAAAAAGAAACGAAGAAATTCTCTGAGAAATATCTGATTCAATTAGGAAATGCAACATAAAAACTATGGGTATTATAGAGGGAGAAGGGAGGGAGAAAGGAACAGAAAGTCTGTTC
The DNA here is from genome assembly GCF_041296265.1 of Equus caballus. Classification (NCBI taxonomy): domain Eukaryota; kingdom Metazoa; phylum Chordata; class Mammalia; order Perissodactyla; family Equidae; genus Equus; species Equus caballus. The sequence continues at coordinate 53,802,582 of NC_091685.1, forward strand.
AAACCTGGGAAAGGAGCTGGAATTACAAGTAAAAGACGCTAACAGAACTTCTGATTACATCAATGTAAAAAGACCTACTCCAAGGCATAGAGTAGTAAAACTGGCAAAAGTCAGTGACAAAGAAGAAATATTTTTAAAGGCAGCAAGGCAGAAGAAAATAACTTACAAAGACCATATCAAACTTTCAGGAGATTTCTCAGCAGAATCTTTACAGGATATGAGAAGGTAGAATGAGATATTCAAAATTCTGAAAGACAAAAACCTTCAGCCAAGAATACTCTATCCAGGGAAAAATATCCTACAGATATGGTGGAGAAATAAAAACTTTCCCACATAAACAAAAGCTGAGGTAGTTCATCGCCACAAGACACCCCAAACAGGAAATGCTCAAGAAGACCTTCATACCTGAAAAAGAACAAAAAGAGTTCACAAAGCCTTGAGCAAGGAGATAAATAGGCAGCCAAAGTCAGAAAATTGCAGCTCTCTACCAGAACAGGTTAGCAAAAACTTAATTATGACATTAAAGATAAAGGGAAGGAAAACATCAAAAATAACTATAATCTTGTGATTTTAACCACAAAATCACAACACAAAACAGAATATGTTATGACCAACAAATCAGAGGAAGAGGAAAGGGATGGAACTGGCTTAGACCAAGGAAATAAGAGGCTATCAGAAAATGGTATATCTCATCTACGAGATTTTTTATACAAACCTGATGGTAACCACTAAACAAATAATCAGAACAGAGACACAAATGATACAAAAAAAAGAAAACTGAGGGGCTGTCCCAGTGCCATAATGGTTAAGTTCGCATGCTCTGCTTCAGCCACCCAGGGTTTGCAGCTTCAGGTCCCAGGCACAGACCTATGCATCTCTCATCAAGCCCTGCTGTGCTGGCATCCCACATACAAAAAACAGAGGAAGATTGCCACAGATGTTAGCTCAGCAACAATCTTCCTCAAGCTAAAAGAGAGCAAGATTGCTTACAGATGTTAGCTCAGGGCCAGTCTTCCTCACACACAAAAAAGAGAAAACTGAGAAAACCATCATAGTGAACTACCAAACTGAACTGGCAGTCCAAAATACACAAGATGAGAAACAAGGAAAATACAGAACTGGAAAACAAGTGATAAAATGGCAGCATTAAGCCCTTATATAAAAATAATCACTCTAAATGTAAATGGATTGAATTCTCCAATCAAAAGACAGAGTGGTGGGATGGATTGAAAAACAAGACTCATCAATATGCTGCCTCCAGGAAACACTCTTAGCTCTAAAGACAAACACAGGCTCAGAGTGAAGGGACAGAAGATGATACTCTAAGCTAATGGCAAACAAAAGAAAGCAGTTATTGCAATACTTATATCAGACACAGCAGACCTCAAGATAAAAAAGGCAATGAGAGACAAAGAGGGGCAGTATATAATGATAAAAGGGACACTCCAACAAGAAGACATAACACTTATAAATATACGTGTACCCAACAAAGGAGTACCAAAATACATAAAGCAACTATTAACAGACCTAAAAAGAGATATTAACAACAACATAATAATAGTAGGGGGCCCCAACACTCTACTTACATCGATGGATAGATCATCCAGACAGAAAGTTAACAAGGAAATAGTGGAATTAAACGAAAAACTAGACGAGATGGACTTAATAGATATATATATGGAACATTCTATCCAAAAATAGCAGAATACACATTCTTCTCAAGTGCACATGGAGCATTCAAAGGACAGACCATATGTTTTGAAACAAGACAGGCCTCAATAAATTTAAGAAGATTGAAATCACATCAAGCATCTTTTCTGACCAAAATGCTATGAGACTAGAAATCAGCTACAGGAAAAAAGCTGGGAAAGTGACAAATATGTGGAAACTATACAACATGCTACTGAACAACCAATGGATCACTGAAGAAATTAAAAGAGAAATCAAAAAATATCTGGAGACAAATGAAAATGAAAATACACCACACCAACTCATATGGGATGTAGAAAAAGTGGTCCTATGAGGGAAATTCATAGCAATACAGGCCCAGCTTAAAAAACAAGAAAGATCTCACATAAGCAATCTTAAAATACAGTTAGAAAATGAAGAACCAACAAAGCCCAAAGTCAGCCGAAGGAGGGAAATAATAAAAATCAGAGCAGAAATAAATTAAATTGAAACCAAAAAAGAAAAAAGAATAGTAGAAAAGATCAGTGAAACAAAGAACTGGTTCTTTGAGAACATATGCAAAATTGACAAACCCTTAGCCCGACTCTCTAAGAAAAAAAGAGAGAAGGCTCAAATAAATAAAATTAGAAATGAAAGAGAAGAAATTACAACACATACCACAGAAATATAAAGGATTATAAGAGAATACAATGAAAAACTATATAGCAACAAACTGGACAATCTAGAAGAAACAGATAAATTCTAAGACTCATACAACTTCCCAAAACTGAATCAAGAAGAAACAGAGAATCTGAATAGCCCAATCACAAGTAAAGAGATTGAAACAGGTAGCTTAGTGGGAAACTACTTACCCTGACAAAGTTACCCACTCAAAGCTAACAGCCAACATCACAATTAATAGTAAAACATGGTATATTTTTCCTCAAGACTGACTTGATTTCTACTATTTCTACTTCTCCTTTTCCTTTAATGCATGGATCCTGCTAAACCTTATAAATCCACTACAATATAAAATGGGGAATGAATAAAGAGCTCACCTGAGGGATGTTCACTCTCTGTGGCTCCTGGGCGAGTACAGAGGACTGTGGTTCAGCTGAGGGGACAGAAAGAAGACAGGGGTCCTGAGATTTAGCTGTCTTACAGCTCTTAGATTCACCTCCTCAAATCTCAGCACCCCAGTTGGGGATCATCCTCCCCATAGGCACAGGGCCCTCTGGGCCTTGAAAAGGCACAAGAAGGATCATGGACAGGCAGCAACACCTGTCTTTGTGTGATTCTGAAATGACCATGGAGCTGAAATCTGCAGTTTTTTACTGAGTGAACATAAACTTTACTCGATTGATTTAACAATAACGCATGCGTCCTTCTGAATAACAGAAAGAAATAAAAGCAACCGATTAGTTGAATTAAAGTACGCCAAACGACAAGACACTATTCCTTCATTAAAGTTAACTTAGCAGAAAAATACTCAGTATGCATCATTTATCTATTTTTCTCAGTAATATTATTTAACCCCTGGTATACACAATCCACGGAAAGCCTAGTAAAAGAGATGGGAGGATTTAAGGCAGGAATTTTTAATTGTTCATTTCAGCTGGGAAGTATTTCTCAAAAGGCCCTTTTGATAGATGCTTTTGGTAACTTACCTGTGAGAGAGTGAACTGTCACAAACTGTGTTTCCCTGGACAAGTCACTGAAATTTTCAGGCCCAATGTCTTTAAATCTTTCAAAAGAGTTAGAAGTAGGTGACCTCGGAAAACTCTTCACAGATCATCGTTCTTGGATCCTGTGACATCAGGATAACGTCACTAATGTCACATGTGGTGGTGGACATGTGTGACAGCAGCGCATCTGTAAATAGCGGGGGCCATTTAAGGGGACTGGAGACAGAACTTCCTCCCTCTGCCTGGTTGTCCCTTACCCCCAGACCTTGCCCTCACGGCTCTCCAACAAAGCAGCCTTTCCTGAGCAGCCTGCCCGTGGGCCACCCCAGCTCACCTGTACTTCCCAGGGACGGCCCAAATGCCCCACTGTCACACAGTGTGGTGGCTCCTGAAGGTGGCATCATCATCAAGTCTGGTTCATTCTGGGCAGGAGGATCAAGACCTGCTTCTGATCTTGCAAATCTAGCATCTGCTCCTTTCTGGGCTCTTGTCTCTGCTCTGAAGCTCTGGAGAGAGGTCTAAGGTCAGAGGGGCGCTCTTTCCAGGTAAGACTCCCTCACAGAGGCCCCCTGCTTCCTGCCTCACAAGGGCTGGTTTGTTTCAAGGCAACTGGGACATGGATCTGAGAAATAAATTCACTTTAGGGGCAAAAAGCCTGACTCTTGGAATTCATTATAACGTTAGACTTCAAGGACAGAAAGCCTGACAATGCAGAGGGGGCCAGGCACCTCTGTCTGACCCAAGGGACCTGAAGAGACACTAGAGATCCCAGGATACATGTGACATACGGTGGGATTCCATCCACATCCTTTCCTTTACATCCCTGGGGACACAGGGACAGGCCATGTTCCTAAATGCGGTGAAGGCTGTAATGCCAGTCTTGGGCAGGTGTGACAATCAGACAAAGCCTGAGACTGAAGCGAAGCACACCTGCCCTCGAATCCAAATTCCCTGGCTGGGAGCTCCTCACTCGAGCACATCGGGCCACCGACCCGAGCCTCGGTTTCTGGTGAAGTGGTTGTCAGGGTACATTAAACTATCCAGTAAAAAAACAAAGCATCCTCTAACTATAACAGCAGTTGTCAATTACTTAAGGCTTCCTACCTGGCACTTGTCTAAAATAGTGATCTATGTTTCCAAACGCCGCCGTGAAACAATCATTATTAATATTTATAGATGAGAACCCTGACTCTCGCCCAGGTTCCTTCTGTCGCCCCTGCTTACAGGTGACAGAGCTGGCACTGACCGGGCCTGTAGTGCTCCAGAGCTCGGGCTCCACCGCAGACCAACGGTCACCGTCCGCCTGATAAACGCACTCCTCCCTCCCGCACCCACCGCCGCCAACACGGGCTTCTCTCCGGTCGGGCTGCAGGCGGGCTGGTCACACGATCCTCGGGCACCCCGGACCGCCCCGAACACCTGCGCCCCGGGAGCCCGAGGGCCGGGGTCTCCCCCATCGGCCTTACCCGCTCTGACGGCCCGCCCGGGTTTATACACCGCCGCGGGGGGCGACGAGGTCTCAGACACTTTCTGCTCCCATCCCCAAGCACAGGCACACCCTTCCCAGCTAGTCCCTCGCCCTAGGTGCGCACCCTGCATTTTCCGAGCACACGCCAAAGTTCCCCAACGGTTCTCTGGAGTCCTGAGAAGACGAACGAGGAGGCTACGGCTGCACATGCGCAGAAGGAGCGTGGCGTCCCCTTCCCAGAGTCCAGGCGGTGAACCTCACCTATTTAAAACTACATTTCCCATAGGCCTCCGCGTCTACATTTCAAGTCACTCTTGGCCTTTCTGCGAAAGCGGGAGGACGGTGTCCTTAAATCTCTCCTGCCCAGGGTCCTCCGAGCCTGAAGAGGTTAAGGGTTAAGCCTGAACTCTGCTGTCAAATGCAGAGGGTAATCCGCTATTGGCTCCCGATTAAAATAGCATTTTTTTTCATAAGTCATTTGGAGGTAATTGGGGAAATTTGAATACGGATTGGATATGGAAAATATTAAAATATTACTTAGATGGTGTGAAAAAAATTTGGAGTTATGTAGGAAAATTGACTTTGTAAAAAGAAAAAGACATGATGACTGAAGTAGTTAAATTATATAGCTGTAAAATTATAATTTTACAATTTTTCAACCTGGGACCTCCACCCTGTTCCTTTACAGCCGCCGGACCCACCAACCCCTGAGCCCCATCCTGGCGCGCCTGGGGCCCAGCGTGCAGATTCTACTGAGGGTCTGCACAGGTGCTCCATGTCACCACAAAAGATGGCTGCACATGAGAAACACTCTAAGAGTCTTAGAAAACATTTGTCAGTATCCCATTAGAGGAAATACATATTTCATTGCTTTGAAATGCAACATGGGCTGCTCCTGAGTCCACAGGGAGTATACTCATATTGATTAATTTGAGCCTATCCAAACATAATTCATCCTTCCTAATCTAATATGGTAAGGATCCACCCCCTTATGTGCTACCTAGTTTCTGCTTTACTGGGCAAGATCTTGAGTTCCTTTTGTGTTTTTGGTTTTTTAATTTCTGGATTTCTTGCAATTCTACTCTGAACATAGCTGTTTTTTTATTCCCATTATGGGCCTGGAGCCAGTAAGGAAGTTTGGACAGGGCCTGAGGATAGTGTGTATCTCCTTCAGGGGTAACTTATACTAGGATCACCCCTTAGGATTTGGAGAGAGAGAGAGAAGTGAGAGAGACACTGTCAGAATTCAATTACTCTTCACTTCTTTTCCTAAGCTCCTCAAAGCAGTGACTTTTAGTATACCTTAAAGGCCTTAAAATTGCAGAGAGTGTGGCAGGTACAACAAACTTGAACTGTCTAATAAGCCTCAAAGCTGTGCAGAGGCAAGTGTACACCTGCCAGGCAAAGTGCACAGAGTATAGAATATCTGTTCTGACCAAGTAGTAGTATATGTTTGACCATATCCTTCTCCTCTGATAATAACTTTGGGCTTCCTAGATGCTCAGTAAATCCATGTAAGTGAAGGAATACAATTTATTCACCTTAATCTTGACCTCACACTGAGTCCATTCTAGCAGTAATTGGGGGAGGTGTACTTACCTGGCATTCACCCTCATATGGGTAGTGATCATTTTATAAAATATTGAGGAACTTAATGTCCCTCTTGAAGATATTCTTGTATTCAAGCCTTATCTGAGTAATTGAGGCAATCTATTGAGAGCCCCAGTATATTGGATCACTTTTCAAAGTGTTCAGACACCTCCATCTGGGAACTGTTTCTCTCTATGCCTGTCAATATTAGATTAGTTTTATCTTTTTAGGGTTTCATGCAAAAGGAATCATACAGTGTATTTTTGTGTGGCTTTTTTTTCACTCAGGATAACGATTTTGAGATTCATCCTATAGTTGAATACCAGCAATGAAGGAACAGCCTCACACAGGGAGAAACAACTGCTTATGAAATCAAGGGAGACTCATTGTGCCCAATGAGTTCAGCTATATCTGAATCCAAATACATGTAATCATTCCAATTTCCAGGTTCCTAGACTTTCCCAGTAAATGTCCCAAATCTCATCTAATATACCTCCTCAAATTGTGGATCTAATAGCTATTGTAATTTTTTGAAGAAATAATGTCCAAAACTTCCCAAAGTTGATGAAACAATGTTAATTTACACATCCAAGAAGCTTACTGAACTCCAAGTAGGATAAATACAAAGATATAGTTTTACCTAGACACATCATAGTCAAACTGTTGGAATCCACACACAAAGAGAAAATCTTAAAAGAAGAAAGAGAAAAACAACTGAACATATACAGGAGAGCATCAACATAAATAATATCTAACTGCTCATCAGAGAAGATAGACCCTAGAAGGCAGAGAAATGGCATATTCAAAATACTGAAAGAAAAAATGGTAACAAAGAATTTTTTTATCCAGCAAGACTATCCACTAATTATAAAGGTGAAATAAGGACATTCTTAAATTTAAAAAGACTGGAAGAATTTCTTGATATCAGAACTGAATTGTGAGAAATACTAAAGGAAATTCTTTGGGCTGGAAGAAAATGACATCAGACAGTACCTCGAATCAGCTGTAAGAAATTAAGAGAGCCAGAAGTAATAAATTTCTGGGTTTTAAAAAAAAGAATCTATAAATATATTTTCTCAGTTCTTCTGTTAAATTCTTTAAAAGACATGAGATTGTACAAAGAAATAATTGTAACATTGTAGTATTGGTTTGGTAACATATATAGATATAATATATATAAAAATAATAGCACAAAAGGGGAAAGTAATAGAGTTACATTGGAGGAAACATTCTATATTTCATAGGAATTAAGTTAATATTCGTTTGAAATAGACCATAGTCAGTTAAAATGCATATTGGAATCCCTAGCACAGACACTAGGAAAATAGCTCAAAAACAGTAAAAAATATTCAATAGAGGAATTAAAATGATATACTGAAAGATTTATTTAGCACAAAAGAAGTTAATAAAGGAAGGACAGAGAACAAAAAAGCCTGAAGACATAGAAAACAAATAGCAAAATGGCAAATGTAACTCTGATCCTATCAATAACTGCACTAAATGTGAATGATCTAAAAAAAAACAATTAGAAGACAGAGATTGGGAAAATGAATAATAAAGCAAGATCCAACTCTATGTGATCTACAAAAGACACATCTTAGATTCAAAGACAAACAGAAGTTGAAACTAGAAGGATGGAAAAGACATATCATACAAATAGTTACCAAAAGATTGCTAGAGGGTTGTATTAATACTGGACAATGTAGATTTTAAAACAAGAAATATCATTAGAAGCAAAGAGGGACATATCCAAATGACAAAATGTCAATACATCAGAAAGATATAGAAATTATCAATGCTTACAAATCTAACAACAGAGCTTCAAGATATGTGAAGTAAAATTTGACAGAAATGAAAGGAGAAAGAGACAATTCAACAAGAATACTTGGAAATTTCAACTGCCTCCTGTCTATAATGGATTAAAAAGAGGAAAGACAATCAGCAAGGTTATAAAAGACTTGAACAGCACTATCAACCAAATTAAATTAAGTGACGTGTATAGATCACTGCACTCAATGACTACAAAACACACATTCTTTTCAATAGCACATGGAACATGCTCCAGGATAGACCGTGTACTCAGCCATAAAATAAATTCAACAGATTTAGCAAGAATGAAATAATATAAAATATGTTCTCCAACCACAATGGAATGTGAGCTGTCAAGAATGGAATATATTTGGGATATCCACAAACATTTGGAACTTAAATGACATCCATCTGAATAACACATGAGTCAAAGAATAAATTGGGAACAAAATTTGAAAGTACTTTGAAGTGAATGAAAATTTAAAAAATAGAATATCAAAGTCTATGGGATGTGCCTAAAGCAGTACTTAGAGAGAAATTTATAGTATTAAACACCTATAGTGGAAGAGAGGAAAGTCTCAAATCAATAATTTAAGTTCCCACCCTAAGAAAGGAAAGAAATGAAAATAAACCAAACTGAAAACAAGAAAAAGAAAGGAAATACAAAAGATTAGAACACATGTCTGTGAAATACAAAACACAAAAATCAATAAAACCAGAAATTGGCTGTTTACCAGATAAAGTTGACTATCCCTTAGCTAGCATCCCCAAGGAAGAGAGAAGATAGAATTTACCAAAATCAGAAATTATAAAGGGCCACCCACAGAGAAATTAAAGGATTATAAGAGAATATTATGAACAACTTTATGCCACAAATTAGACAACTTATAAGATATTGGCAAATTCTTAGATCCAAATTTCCAAAACTGACTCAAAGAGAAATAGAAAATCTCCATAGATCTGTAACAAACAAGAAAATTAAATTAGTAATTAAAACCCTTTCAGGGAAGAAAAGCCCAGATTCGGATGACTCAACTGGTGAATTCCATTGACTATTAATGGAGCAAATAATCCCAATCTCCCACCATCTATTTCAGAAAATATCGAAGGAGAGAGCTGGTCTCACATCATTCTATTAGGCCAGAGTTACCTTGATTTCAATGGCAAGTGAAGACATCACATGCAAAGACAAGACCACTATCCCTCATGAATATAAATGAAAAATCCTTAACGATGTGTTAGTGAGTGATGTCACCAAGACGGGGGAGTAGGAGATCTTAGCCTCTGTCCTCCCAGAAAGATCAACAATTAGACTGCTACCTACCCACGATCAAAAAGAGTTCTGGGAGAGCTCTAAATCCCTCTTAAGAAACTTTAGCAACATAGCAGAACAAAAAATGTGAGAATAACCACACATAAAGAGAAAGAAGAACAGCTTCATTTTGCCTGCATCACCCCGTCCTTTAAGCTGGCATTACTCAGTGCTAAGAGGGAACTCCTCAGCTAGAAAGAGCTCTCCTTTCAGGGAAAGAGAGAGCAGAGTGAACGACCAGCATCCCAGCCTTTCAGGGCACACATGAAGTACCCACTTTGGTTTCCCCCCACCCAGAGACTGGCAAAGCAGAGAGATATAGAGATGGCTAGGGACAGGGAAGAAGAGCAGGGTTTACCAATATCGGGCACACAGCAGTAAAGACCACAGTTGTGTGACCTGTTCTATGGATAACCCCAACGTGGAAGGGCAAGGGGAACAGTGCACTAAGAGAGATACACAGCTCTGTGGGAGCAGGGGAGGAGCACTCTCTGAACACGTTCCAGGAAAGGGGTCACCTTCCATGCCAAGATGAACTTTGCATGAATAAAGATTTAAGTGAGGACAGATTGAGAAGAGTGAAGAGGGGAATGGGGTGTCGACCAAATTTCATCCACCTGCAATTTTACCTACTCAAATTTTATCTACCACGGCAAGAAGTTAGTATCTAATATTTTAAAATTACTTTTAAATACAAGTATTCGTACTAGTTATATAAATGGAGGTAAACACAAGAACAGCTATGATAGAAATGGCTAAAGTGGTTTCCATGGGGAATGGAACTGGGGGGATAGAAAGGACTGCGGTTGTGAGGTTGGGGAGGGCCTGTCACAGTTCTTTATAAAGCCTTCAGTACTATTTGATTTTAAAGGCACAAGTATGGATTCCTTAGATAAATATTAATTTTTAAGTGAGCTTTAAAGAATGAGTAAGGTTTCTACAAGGAGAAACTTGTAGTTTCTCAGTTTACTTTTCCTGCCACTCTAGTGCCTATGACCACAGGGCGTGGGAAAGCCCTGGCCACGGCTTCAGAGTGGCTGTGGCTTCACGGGAACATGGATGATCTGTCCCTGTGGTACCACAGCATCACGTCTGCCTGCGATCCTGCTCTAAACCAGCAGCCTCTGTTACTGCCAGAATCCGAGCATCATCCCCCCTGGCAGTTCTTCATGCCAGGCCCCACCCACTGGACCAGACTCCTGAAATGCTGAAATGGACCTGAATCCCTACTTTCTCCATCCCTAGTTCAGCCTCCCCTTTTTATACGTGGCCCACGTCAGCCTCTGGACAGCATCCACGATGCACTGATGGTCTCCCACCAGAACTCATTTGTACATTTCTGCCTGTTCCTCCTTCACCCGCTCTCTTCCTGCAGAATGGCTTGGCTGCTCCTTGGAGCTCCTGCAGGATCGATGTATCAGTTAGAGCAGCTCTAAGGAAACATCTGGTGAGGGGGAAACAGGACTCACTCGAGGCAATTACCAGACGTAGGAGGTACTGCCGATTTCCACAACCAAATAATGCACTGCACCAAGCTCCAAGGTAGGAAAGGGCAGAGATCCTAGAGCCAGGCTGCTGAGGTTGGAATCCCTATAACACCACTTACTAGCTGTGTGATTTGGGGCTCTTGATTGAACCTCTCTCTGTCTCAATTTTCTAATCTGTAAAATGGGGCTACTAATGGATCATGGAGGATCCAAGCCGAAGATACTGAAATTGGTTAAGAGGTTCTTGCATTAATCCAGACAAAAGACAATAAGGGTCTGAACTGAGGCAGTGACAGGGAGGATGAAGCTGAGGAGACCGAATTAGAAAGTTATTTCGGAGGCTGAATGGCACAATTTGGTACCAAGTGACCATGGGGGATCAGGCACGAGAAGAAGGGGACAGGTAGGAGGAGAGAGAAACCATTTAAGTGTAGCTCCTAATTTTTTTATGAGGGTAGCTGAGTAAATGTGGATGCTATTAACATTGACAGTTCACAAAAGAGACTCATATTTGCTGTGTGTGTGGCAGGGAGGGGCATATTCCAGAGAGTTCTGTTGTAATGATGACATATCTCCTTTCATCTTCATCACCACACTGTGGTTCCGATCCTCAGATGACGAAAGTGTGTCTGCAGCCTGACATTTGTTACCTCACTTAATCCTCACATGAGCCCCATGAGGTAAACGTGCTGCTATTATCTCTGTGACATAACAGGGTACTTGAGTCTCAGAGAGGTAAAGCAACTTGCCCAAGATCACACAGCACCTTGGCTGGGATTTAAATCCAGGAGGATTGGACTCCTTGAGCTATCAGCCTTCCAGTATTGCACACTGCCTCTCAAATACACTCTTCCAGAGAGGCGTCCTAGATATTTTCATCTGTGCAGTCCTCCTGCATGAAATAGTTCAGATTCTTCTACCTAATTTTCATTTGAAACTCTCCTTGTATACTCTAGAATTTGTCCCAGCTAGTGAAAAGGTGTTTTAACATATTATATATTTGTCACAGCTGATCTATAAACCTGCATGTGTGCACTGTGTTGGCACGGTGTGGTTTCTGTGTCTAATTACAGTGTTGAAAGCTACTACATGCACAGATAGATATGTATATAGAGATTAGGAACATAGAGCGGTTCCCCTTTCACATAAAAGTGCACGTGCTGTAGAGGAAGAATGGCATATTTTTAACTCTTGAGCACTATTTGCTTAGCTGATAGCTAAGTGAAATGAGGGGGTGTTAGAAAGCTGTGTATAATGTTCAATATGAATATTATAGGTTACCTGGGAAAAAGGGGTTTTACAGTATAAAATGATACTGCCAAAATCCAGCAAAAGGCTTAAAAGTCCAAACCACTCTAAACATTGATTTGACTCAATCATGCAAGTTAGAACATTCCATTTCCCCAGAAAGAAGTCATTCCTGAGAAAAACTGTGCAAATGAAATGTAAGAAGGAGAGAGAAGAAAAAGTAAGATTGCAGATCCACAATGAACAGCATCCACTTTCATCTTTTGGGAAATTTATTTCTACTCCTCAAAACAAGAGAGCCACAAATAATGGTTTTCCCGATGAAACCACCCCAGCTGGATCATGCTGAAAAGCTTTCAGGAGGGAAGCAGTAAGTAAATTCAACTGTTCAGAGGCATTTGGATGTCATCCTAAAGCAGCAGCCCCAGTAATCGCTGCGCCATCAACAACTAAAAGGATCCAGACTATTAGATGTGGCCAACAGAGAAATAATGGATGCTAAAGAGGTCGGAAACAGAAATGATGGCATTCACCCACTACATAGCTTCAAAGCGGATGAGGGGAAAATGGAGGCTCCATTTTCTAACTACTGAACTATTAAAACACACACACACACACACACACACACACACACAGACTGATAAATGCCAGTATCAGTTTTATCACGTAGGTGGTTAAACAGTCACTTTCTTCTTCAATATTTTGAAATATACAAGGACTTTGGTCTTCTACTAATTTCAGAGTTGAAGCGGCAGGACGGCTTCCTTCTCTGCCAACGTGCAGACTGGGAAGATGTGATGCTGGGGCATCAAAGGTTCCAGAACCTTGGAGGCAGGATGCTGGAACATAAGGCAGGCAGGGACGCACAAAATGTCTATCTGTGAGCTTAAAGAATTTTTGGATAAGAACCAGTTCTGCTTCTCCAGCCAAGCTTTCGCTACTTGCCAAGAACATTATGCTTCGGTAGCCCAGTGATTCTTGCAGTAAGGACCCACGAAGTCTGCTTACATCAGAATCAGCTGCATCCCTTGTTGAAATGCAGATGCCCAGGCCCCAACCTACTGAAGCAGAATCTCTTGAGGTGGGGCAAGGATTCTCATGCCACTGTCCTTGAGACTTAGCAAGGTAATTAATGTGACCAGATGTCGTGGTTTGACTGGGACAATCCGAAATTCCAAGATCTTCGAAGCATTATGATATAGACTAGGGGTCCACAAACTACAGCCCATGGACCGAATTTGGCTGCCATTTGTTTTTGTAAATGGGTTTTAATTGGAACACAGTCATGTTCGTTCATTTTTGTCTTTGGCTGTTTTGACCCTACAACAGCAAAGGTGGATAGTTGCCACAGAGACTGTATGGCAGGCAAAGTCTAAAATATTTACTATCTGGCACTTTACAAAAAAAGCTGGTTCACTCCCAATGTAGACCAAAGGTTTTCAACCATTTCTGCACATCAAAATCATGTAGGGATTTTTATAACACCACTCCCCCAGACCTAGTCCCAGAGTTTCTGAATCAATTGGCCTGGGGTAGGACTGGATATAGCTATCATTTAAAAGCCTGTTCAGGTGATTCTAATGCGTGGCCAGAAAGAGGCCAATTGCTCTAAGGGAGACTGCACATACTTTGGAACCAGGCTGAAAAGACTCTGCTCCGTAATCCCTCCCTTCATAATCCGGCTGAGTGTCCTTGGGCAGCCCGTGTAACTTGCATGAGTCTCAACTGCTTTATCTGTAAAACAGAGCTACCAATAGTCACTTTGTTGGGCGAGGTATTAGGAAGATGAGAGACAATATATGCACACCTCCCGAGACAGGGCTTAGCATCCTGTGAGACTAAATAAATGGTACTGGCAGTGATGAGGAGGATGATAATGATGATAACCACGATAGAGGGTAATGCCTATGGCTTCAATAATGCAATTGGATATACATTCATTAAGCACTGTCTGTGTGCTCTGGAAGGGGAAACCTTGATAAATAAGATGTGATGACCACCTGAAGGAGCTCACAGTCAAGTAAAACAAACAGGTACCTAAGATAGTGACAGCAAGAGAAAAGAAAAACGGGCCAAGAAGATGGAAAAACGAGTCACAAAAGAGAAACTAAATTCTAATAAATATAGACAAACATGTAAACTTCAGCAATAATCAGGGAAATGAAAAACAAAACTCGAATGAGACATTTTCTCCCAGCAAATAGGCAAATACTAAAAATATCCCACCTTCACAGAAGCATAATTTTTACAGGCTTTTTAAAGGGTGAATTGGCAGGTTAAAATCTGCACACTTTTCAAATCCTCTATTTCCCTTCTAGGTATGTAGTCTGGAGAAACACATATGCTCTAACAGACCTGTGTAGGAACTTTCACTGTGGCATGGCTGCAGCAATGTGAACCATCTAAATACCCATAAGATGGGGAATGGCCAACTAAATCTTCTTGCCTCCATTCTATCTAATTCAATGCTAAAGTATTTTTTAAAGTGATTTAAATGCATACCGGTACAAAACGGACAATCACACAAAGTACTCTGTGTCAAAGATGCAAATCATAGAAAATGCCAGAACATAGGTATAATAAAGCACACACATGCACACTCAAAACAAAATTTTACTTTTTTATCCATGTATGTGTATGTAAATTCCCAGACAAGATTCCTTCTGGAAAGGAAAGGTAGATTTTGAGAGTAGCCTAGAGGAGATCTTTCACTTACTATATTGTTTGAATATTTAATAAAGTGAATGTATTCATGTACTGCTTATGTACATCTTTTAAAAGAAAAAAACCACCAGACAATAATTGAATGCAGTGAGCATTATTACAGAAGTATGTGTAAAGTATGATGGGGCTACCAAAAACAATGCTGCTGGGGTGGGATGGAGAGGAGGAGGTGCCGCAGAGATAGGGTAATGCTGAGCTAGGCCTTGAAGGAGAAGATGATGGTGGCATCCCAGAAAGAGAGGGGACCATATGCAGGGGCTCAGGGGCATGGCATGTATGCTTTCATTCATTCATCCCATTATTCACTCAACAAACATTTGTGGAGTGTCACCTCTGAGCTCAGGAGTGTTTCAGGTGCTGGAGAGACAGCAGGGAACAGACAGACAAAAGTCCCTGCCCGCACGTTGCTTCTCTTCTAGTTTGTCTACATAGATAATATGCAAGAAACAATCAAGACGCATAGCGTGACGGGGAGTGCTGTGCGGAGAATAATGCAGGGAAAGGAGGTGGGAGATGCTGCGGTGGGAACGGGGTCCCCTACTTTAGTTGGGGTCACCAGAGAAGATTGTGCTAGGAAGTAGCATAAACAGAGAGCTGAAGGAGCTGAAAGAGCTAGCCATGGGGACAACCAAGGGAAGAATGTTCCAGCCACAAGGACAGCAGGTGCAGAGGACCCCATGCAGGGCTGAGCTTGACGTGTCCCAGCGACCACCAGAAGGACAGCATGGCTGGAGTGGGTCAGCAAGAGGACAGAGAGATGGTGGATGGAGGCTGGGAGGTGTCGTGCAAAGCTTTGTGAAATGTGGAAAGGATTTTGACTTTTCCTCTGGGCGGGGTAGGTGGGGGTGGGGAGCAGTCACCGTAGGCTTTTAAAATGGGAAGTGGCTTGATTCATTATATGTTTCAAAGATACCTCTGAATGCTTGACTGAGAAGACTCCAGGGGGCTAACGTGGAGGCAGGGAGACAGTTGGGAGCCTCTGGCATTTGCAGGGTCTGCTCAGGGCCTGGGCAGCTGAGTCACGGGGCACTGGGTCACTACATACAGGGGTGGGAACACGGAATCTCAACAGCACGTGGACATCACTGGCCTCTTCCTCGGGTAGCAGCATCCTGATGCTCTTTGACCGACCTGCCTATACCCTTGCAGGACCCAGAGGAAGAGTACAAATGAAGGGCCATATACCACATGCCCAGGGATTTGAAAGTTATAAAGCAATCTATTAAAGTGTCATTTAAAATATGTACTATCTTCCTATCTTCATAATGACTCGGAAGGCCAAGTTCAAATTTGGAATCCTCTGACTTCTCAGATTTTCTTGCCAGAATATAGCAGCATGGGGAGAGCTGGCTCCTGGCTTATGGCTCCCGGATCCCTACCCTCAGCCTGTTCCCCACTTCTCTTCCTACTCCCAGGTCTGCCCATCACTGTAGTGGCTTTTTGTACGTGTGTGAGTACATCATAATCTGCACAGTGAAAATGGGTGGACAGCAGTCTTTACATCCCCTCTGGCTTTAATGTGCCATGTGCCCTCGGGAGGACAGATCCAGGGAAGAGCCAACTTGGGCAGGGAAGTCCAGGGTCTCTGTGACCAAAAGAATGGTCCAGAAGGGAGGGTGCAGGTTGAGGTGGGCAAGTGCCCTTGGCCTGTGGCCTCCTTATCCCCTGGGAAGACGTGATGGGAGAAGGACTAGAGTGGAGACTTCTAGGGTGGATGACTCAGTGCAGGGATGTTTTCTGCATGGGCTTAAGAATGGCGCTGCCCTCCTCAGTCAAGCTGGCTGAGCTTAGGTCACTGCTGCTTACCCAAGGGATGTGGGACACCTTGGTTGGTATTTCCTCTAAGAAGCCACACAATGGTGGTGGGAGGTGGTTCTTAGGAATTTAAATCATGAACAGAGGGGCTGAGGGAAATGTCTTGGAGCTGGTTTGTACCAGCCACAGGGTCTTGAAGAGACTGTCGCTTAAGTCCTATTCTCTGGATTATTGGAGGTCTCCTGGTTCCAGTCCTTTCTTAGGCTTCTTTGATCAGCTATGCCTTCCATTCCATGAGCTTTCTAAGGCTTGCACCATTCAGAGATAGTTACTGTGCCTGTAACCAAGAAACCCCACAAGATGCAGGCTGTGTTACAAAGAATTCCATGTGCCACATTAGGGTGGTTGAACTTTAGTCTGCAGAAAATTGGAGGCTTTTAAACAGAGAGCTGGCTTTTTTTTTTTTTTCAATGTCTCTAGAGAGACACCGAAGATGGGCTGAAAGGGAAGAAACTCTGTCTGGCCTTCCTTGCTCCTCCAGCACTTCAAACGGTGGATTAAACAGAGGCACCTATTATGAAATATAAGTTCAACTTCAAGAAGGAAAGAAGAAATCTTCAGGGTAGGTAGGTGAGAGAGACACCAGGAGACTGGCGATGAGCAATTGAGCTCATTTTCAGGCAAGAACAAAGATTCAAGGCCGACTCCCAGGAATTAGAGATCGGGCAGTACAACATCAAATCCCAGTTCAATTCTAGAAGACATTATAGAACAGATGGTTTCTGAGCAGGGAGAAGCCAACGGAGGTTCAGTATGACCAAGTCATGCCAGAGTCCTGTCAGCCCCAGCCTGCTCCTGTATAGCTCCATGAACTGGAAGTCTTCAGCAGTCAGATGCATATTAGGTGCCTTGGCCTCACCACTAGTGTGGTCTTACTAACGCTGCCCTAAACTTGATATACGTGCCCTGATTCCACTCAGTCAGCTTTTCCCTAAGCCTATAAGGTCTCTTAGTCTCTTGCTGAAACCATTATCTCAGCCCACCTGTACAGGGTCTTGAAATCCTGTTAATCCCTTGCAAAGTTCTTCCTTGAGAAAACTCTCCCTTGAGAGACTGCCCTTGGGGTGGATGTCTGCTGTCTCTCCATGACCAGCATCCACTTCCCCTTGTGTAACAGCTTCGTATCTGGCCTTGATAAAGGACCCTTCCTCCACTCCCACTTCCGTGCTCAGCTCGGGGGAGCTCACTTTGTCTCCAGCTCTAGAGCCTATCTTTGTCATATGAGCAAGGAGCCGCCACTGAAGAGTTTTAGTATGTCCCTATGAGGACAGAGTCAATGGCAGGATGATGTGATCAGAGATGCATCTGGGTAGAATCCCTCTGGGTGCAGGGTGAGGAAGAAACTGCATGCAAGAAGACCAGATGGAAGACTGTGGGGAGTTTTGAGGAAAGAAATGGCAGTTTGGACTAGCATATTGGCAGGAGGTGGAAGAGAAGTAGATCGACTCAAGTGACTTTCAGGAATTAAAGTCAACAGGCTGGTGATGAATTGGATATGGGGGATGGAGGGAGAAAGAGATGTCACAAATGATTCCTAAGTTTGCGCTTTGTGCAAGTGAATGGATCATGGTGACTTCACCGATAGAGGGAAATCAGAAAGAGAAGCAGACTCGAGGAAGGGAGTCATGAAGAGCATGGCTTCAGTTTGGAGTATTTTGAAACACCTAAGAGAAAGTGTTAAGAGGCAATTGGATATACAAATATGGAACACTGAGGATGTATCTGAGTTGGAGATATTAACTTGCCAGTCCACGTAGAAAGCCAAAGACGTGCATTATATCAGTGAGGGGAGAAGAGCGAGCCAGAGACCAACCTCATAACTGTCCCCTCTGTGTTCCCTCCGACAACTCTTTCCATCTTACATTTATGCTCTTGGTTTTTCTACCTCTCAAAATGCACGCACCCATGACTTGTTCCTACTTAAACCCAATATTCCCCCCCTGCTAATTTCTGCAGATGGTATTTTGACTATGTTAAATATTTTTCATGGCAGAATCATAGCAATGCCTTGCATAGAGATGGCAAAAGAGATCTGGGCAGACGATGAGGCTAATTCTATTTTGTCTTTTATTTGTTCTTGAAATGGAGACACCAGGCATCTGGAATCTGAAACCCTGTACTCTATGCGTCCAGACCTCCTATTCCATACTTCATGAAGCATCTCCAGTTTGGGAGATTACACATTAGAACAGGAATGGATGAACTAGTTTATGTCCTGTGGACAAGGGTCTGGCACAGAGAGCAGGCTGGAAGCCATGCAGGATGGGGAGCAAGGTAACTTGGGGATATTATCTGACTTATTCCATGTGGTCCCAAGAATAAGGGCAGGATCCATGACTTACACCTCTTGTGTTCTTGGGCCAGGACAGGCCTGTTACAAAGCGGGCTTCAATAAATGTGTGTTAATAACTCTGCAGATGATGAATATATGGAGCAGTGATGAGGCCTGGCTGAGGATGCTGAAGATGTCATTCAGACATCCTGGCATATATTACCCTTAAGTGCTGCCTCGGTGGTTGGGCATCTGCACTTAGAACCCAGCAGAGTCTTGCCCCTGATATCAAGATATCCATGGGCCTGCCTCCCGCCGTACCTCCCTCACCCTACCCTCCTCCCAAGAACCTGTGGAATTCAGTCAGACACCAGAGACTCCAGGAAGGTCCTAGAGAAGAGGCGATCAGGGGTGAGACTCTCTCAATCATTTATTGCAGCTCTCATTGGCTTTCCTAGAATCAGCCAGAGCTGAAATCTGTTTGTGGAACCTGGGATTCTGGATTGCGGGGGTATGGACCCAGGGAACATTTATTAAGCAAGACTATATGTAATGTCCACTTAATTCTCACTGCATACTGGCGTTCTTATTACTTTTGCTTAGGGAACTGAGGCTCAGAGAGGCTGAGATTGTCCAGCCTGCAAGCAGTGGAGCATGCATCAAATCGAGACCAGCCCAATTCCACAGCCTGTGTTCATTCCACTCAACTTCACAGCCTCTCTTCAAGGTCTTGATGAGGGGGTCTCACCTCATACACACTCTCCAGTGAGTGTAAAGAGAACACCTGAGCTAGAGCCACTTTCTCCTAATGTATTATGAGGATATTCTGGCTTAGAGTCGAAATAAGAACTCAAACCACACCTTACTCTCCGCTGGGCCATGCTGCCGGTGAATCAGGCCAGCGCCCCTTGTTGACACGCTTTCTAAATGATCATTCTTCTCTTTCATTTTTTAAATTTGGAACCAATTTGCTCCTCTCTGCTTGATTAGGATCTAACACTTGCCTAGTCAAAACAAATGGAGTGATAATCAGAGCTTGCTTTTGTGCAGCGTGTTGCAGTGGGTGCCAGCCTTCCCCAGCCCCTCCCTGGCTGGAATACAAACACCTTCCTCAGGTAAGCTAAGCTCTACCATGATTCTAAGCTTACTCTGATAGAAAAGAGTGAGATGAGAGCCTCATCTCTGCCTGAGGGAGTCGGGGGGCATTCTTCCTGCTGCTGCGTAAGTGGAAACTGCCACGTGACCTACAGCCATCTCATTCCCCTTGTTCTGCTGGAGAGGTCCATGCACCTGGTTTTCACTTCAGCAACTCTGCTCATCCTTGCTTTGGCAGATCCCTCTTCTCAATCCCAGCAGCACGCCTGGGCAGGAGCAGGGACAGGCAGTCCTGCTCCAAATGGAGCCCTTGGCTAGACCCACAGTGTTCCCACCCACCTGACTTGAAAATATCCACAGCCATTGCTTTCCTGAGTGTCTGCTATGTAGGGGCCTGTCTCCATGCTAGGTACTTTACATAAATCATGCTATTTAATTCTCTCAACAATCCCTTTCTTCAAATATTTATTTTGCATTTCCTGAGTGCTAGGCACTGTCCGAGGGATGCAGCAAAGAACAAAGCAAGTAAACCCCTCTCCTTGTGGAACTCGTGTTCTTTTGTGGAGAAGCACCTCTCTAAATGATACTGCTACCCCCATTTTAAAAGAGAAAAATAAGGTTCTGGGAGTTTTCATAACTTGGAATTTCACACAGCTGGTAAAGAGAAGAGATGAAATGTAAGTGCTGGCTTCTAAGACCCGAACCTATGCTCCTTCCCTTACATCCTACCTCTTGCAGCTGATCGCAGGTCTTACTCCCAGAATTCCTATGATTGAAGGGGTAAGATCAAGATATAACAGCTTGTGCCTGGGTTTGCACAGCTAGCAAGTTCCCAGGGGCAGTTGCAAACTGGTTCTTACTAATTCTAAAGGTCTTTCAGTTAATCAGGTCACAGAGCGTGGAAAAGCATCATAATTCTAGCTTATGGACAAGAGTACCCACTCTGCAAAGGCATGGCTCCAGCTGCTGTGTCTGCATGGGTTCATCTGCTCCTCCTAGCTGACCTATGAATGTAGGTAATTTTAGTATTATTTCCTTCTTACAGATGAGGAGACTGAAGGATTGAGTGTTTATGAAACTCCCCCAAAGTCATGGAGCTAGGAAGGGGCAGAGCTGGGATGTGAACCCAGGCTGGCTGGTGCCGGGTCCAATTCCTCCCCACTATGTCTACTCACTCCTCAAAGATGAGATACAAATTGATTTTGCATTAAAGGAAGCCTAAACGTCCCCAGGGCTATACTATCATGCCACTTGCTCGCAAGTTTGAAAGGTCTTTTCTCATAAAGAGCAAAAGATGTGGAGGACTAAGAGTTCAGTCTTGACAGGCATGCAGGGGAAAAGTGTTACTGGCAAGAGGAAAGGGTGTGCAAAGGTCCAGGGGTAAGGAAGAGCACATCCTGGTTCCCCAAAAAATGGGCCAGATGATCACTCAATCCTTTTGACACCAGATGTGGAAACGGTGCTCTCCCAACCAGGAAGAGCCCCTCCCTGGCCAGCTCCTTCTGGGGAGCATCTTTTTCCTCCTGGGACTGGTGCTGTAACATGTCCAGGGGATCTCCAGGCAGAGCAGCTACAGACTTCGTGGGGCCCAGTGCAAAATGAAAACGTGAGGACCCCTGTTCAGAAATTATTAAGAATTTCAAGATGGCGACAGTAGATCATTAAACCAAGCATGGAGCTCTCCTAAGCACAGGGCCCTGTGCAACTGCACAGGCCACATGCCCACAAAGCCAGGCCTGCCCCTGGTCTCCCTGAGCTACAACATCACCTCCCTTATCTCATTTTTCCTTCATGACAATTCTGGGAACTGAGTATTGTCATGCCCAAGTTCCAGCTGAGGAAACTAAATCTGTAAGGCCAAGAATGACTTGATCAAGTTCTCGGAATTAGTAACCATGTCAAGATCAGAATAATAATGAAATGACAACTAATGCATAACATTTGTGGAGTCCCAGGGCTCAAAGCTGAGATCCTCTGACGCCAAAGCCCATGTTCTTACACAGTCTGCTACTGTGCCTCCTGCCCACAGCTCAGGGCTTCTGTGTCTAATCCCGACTTCAGACGGTTTTGTGCCTGGATTGTAAAAAGGGCCTGGACCAGTTAGGCTTTGCTGAGAGATGGAATCAACACATGTTAACAACGATCCAGTGCCATGAACATCTTCCCAAAGCCTAGAGAGGAAACCCAAGTGGAGACGCCGGGTAGCCTGAACTTCTTAACAAACTGTTGTTGCTGCCAAGGCCACCTCATCCCTGGGCTATCCCAGGGACCAGGCCTCCACGCTGCACTCAACAAGCAGATCGAGAAGCTTCTCTCCTTGATAACCAAACACATCCATTCAAGGCATCAGAGTTTTCTATTCAATTATCACAATTTTTAAGGGGGTTTAAAAACAGAACCCCAAGTTCACACCCACTCACTCTTTTACCCTATTTAGTCCATTTAGACCAAAATTAAGAAGACTCTGTTATCCAGGTCGTTTCTTTCCCGTGTGATGGAACATAATCCAACCACATCCTTAGATGTGCAAAGTGCTTAAGACCGTGGAGTCAGGCATAACTGAGTTTAGGCCCAGCCCCTCGTGTTACCAGATGTGTCAACTCGAGCGAGTATCAAACCTCTCCTAAGCCTCAGTTTCTTCATCATGTAATAAAGGAATGCCCAGTTCACAAGGTTGCGACTCTTAAGTGCCCAGCATATTGGTAACGTGCTTCATGGGTGTTAACAATTAGTAGTGGCGTGATTGGCAGTAGTGTTATTAAGTTGTTCTCAGCTAACTCCTCTGCTGGTTCAGTCACGTATTCATTCATTTATCAACATATAGAAATATTGCTGCATACTTCCTATGTCCAGCTCTGCACCACAGTTTGCAGAAACAGAATGAGATTGAGGCCCAGATCCAGAGGAGCTCACAGACTAGTCAGCAAGGAGGAGGTAAACATGGACCTAAATAACTAGACTACAGAGAAGACAATGTTCACAGAGAACTGGAAACAGGACCTCAGACTGGGTGAACTAAGGAAGTCTTCTTGGAAGAGGAAATATTAAGCTGGGCTGTTAGACTGAACAGTAAGCACTCAGTAGGTAGTGTTTCAATTACCGGCCAATGAAAGCCACACTACCTCTTAAGAATGGACCTCTCTATAGTTCCCTGACGGCATGGCTGCATGCAAATATTCTCCAGCTCAGAGTTTGACTTTCACTTTTGAAAAGGTAAAACAGATTTTACTTCTGAAATTAAAAAGGGTATTTTTTCATATTCCAAAGGTCTATAGTTGGGACTCAGGCAGTAGAAATTTATAAACAGGGGCCCTTTGAACGAGGAGGGAAGACAATGACTTAGGAGTAAGGATTCTATCATGTGTCGCAGGATATTTTCTAAATGCTTAGCCCACAGATGTATGCACATAAAAAGGTTTGTCATTTATCATTGAAGTGACCCATAACGACATCTACTCCCCCCTTTGCCCTTGGCAGCAGGTTCTTGTGGCTCCTTCTTTAATGGCTTGAGCACCAGTGTCCATTTCCCCATCTGCCTTAGAGGACACATCTGATTAATCCAAAACAATTATGATGATCCCATTTCTCTTGCCAGTGATTCATGCAGGGGAGCTATGTGACCCAATTCTGGAGAACAGACTTGAGCAGAAATCAGCTGGGTGGCTTCCAAGAAAGGTTTCCTCTCTGACAAAAAAAAAAAAAATGGCACCAGAAATGTGGTGTCATATCTTGTTTTTCACGTTCTTGTTCTTTTGGATGGTGTTGATTCTGGGTGTGATGCCTAATATTACTGAATCTACTTCACGACCATGAAGAAAAGCTAGCTTGTACAGAAAACTGACCTATCACAACAGGAGAGGAGAAAGCCAAGAATAACCAGATCACCCGTGACATCATTGAGCTGCTGAATTATCCAACCTTGGTGCCACCCTACCTTCCAACTTCTCCTTATGTGCAGTAACGAACTGTTCTTATTGTGTAACCTGAAAGAATCAAAGCTCTTTGTTACGTGTGGCTAAAAGCACGCTTTCTGATGAAGCTCTAATATAGCTGCTTTTGAAATCAAAGAATTGGTCCTGGCTGTAAACGTAAGGAGAGATAAGGAAGTTTATCAACAAAAACTGTTGTTTCTAAGCCTTTCATTACTTAGGAAACTTGATTCCCTGTGATTGCCCATCCTGCATGTGACATCCATCCATACTACAGAGGCAGTAGTAGTCAATCCTAGCCTTAAACTCTTGCTAAAGAGTTGACTTCACCACCCTCTCTTTGCTAGCTAACAGTTGAAGACCCAATGGCACATCGCCAGGTGACCAAAGACCACTTTGAGTCCTGGGGAGCATTTTGGATATTAGATGTGGAACTCGGGGTGAGAATGAAATAGTAACAGGTAGTGAGACAATCAGAGAAACCTGGTGACCAACCACACCCACAAGTGGGGTCGATCTGAACACCAGGTGATAGGGTAGTACTTTCCTGTTGGAAAAATTTGACCTTTTTGTTAAAAAGCAACACTACACGTAGTTTCTTATATCAGAGGTGGCTTAGGAGTGTCACTTTTATTCTCTGCAAATCTATAAAAGAGCAACATGAACCCCACAGTCTGGAATGGATAGGATGGAATTAAGTAAAAAAATAAAATTAGAATCTTACCCATTAGCAACTTTACTACTAATGGAAGGGGAAAGGGGGGTCCACAAAATCAAGATAAGTCGTATCCTACAGATAAGCTCCTAGCTGGCCACACAACTCTAAGCAGGTCACTAAGATAATCTGGCCTTTGGTTTACCCACAAAAATGGGAATGCTGCACTTGACTTGCGGCCTGTGCTAGATTATATTCTGTCAATTGGCTAAGGCTAGGATTATACGAAGATCAATTAAAGAGGTACTGAGAGTGTTTTATAAACCATGAAGCACTATGTGAAACAAGACGTGTTTTAAAAAAACAAAAACAGACAAAATAGTTCTAGGGCGCTCTTCTTACATGTGACTGTGTCATAGTTCTAAAGGGAAGATGGACTATTAAATTGGGTCATGATATAACACTGAGTGACCTATGATAATACTCAGAGATCTCATTTATAGACACCTTCTGGATACCATGCACTGAGCCAAGTGTTTTCTATACACTGCCTCTAATACCAAGAATGACCTTGCAGGAAAAGCATTTTCAGATGAAGACATGGAGACTCAGGTTGAACAACTGGCTGAGATCACACGACTTGTAAGTGACAAAGCCAGGGTGCAGACTTTTACATGACCAGCTGCAAACCTCATGTTCATTCTGCTCTATTGAGCCATATCAACTAGGAAGTCCGATGGCTCCTTTATTACGCATCTTAGACTTTCAATGCAATCAAAATTGTTTTTTAGGGGCTGGAACCGTGGCCGAGTGGTTAAGTTCACGCACTCCGCTGCAGGCAGCCCAGTGTTTCGTTGGCTCGAATCCTGGGCACGGACATGGCACTGCTCATCAAACCATGCTGAGGCAGTGTCCCACATGCCACAACTAGAAGGACCCACAACGAAGAATATACAACTATGTACTGTAGGGCTTTGGGGAGAAAAAGGAAAAAAAATAAAGTCTTAAAAAAAATTGTTTTTTAAAATTCTGTCCTTCTGTTCATTTAAATACCTTTCCTTTTATCAAAACAGCTGTGCCAATGTTTGAGGCAGGAGAAAAACCCACATATATATATCTGGTCCGCATACATATGACCCATGGATATACATTGTCTTTATAGGGAAGCACGTGGCACAAATCTTACATCAATATGATATAATCTGTAGCCATAAACCATGAAAATCATTAAGATGTTTTAAAAACATAGGAAAATGCTTGAGAAATAAAGTGAGATAACGAAAAAGAAAAAATACCAAGAGGTATGTGCACTGAAATGACCACAGTGATTTAGAAAGCATTTTCATAGACTAGAAAGGACTCTGCAAACAGGGCCTTCTTATCGACTTAGAGCGGATGAACAAACTGAGATCCACAGGCCAGGTCTGACGTGCTGCCTGTTTCGTAGAGCGTGTGAATGCAGCCACGTGCCTTCCTTTACGTATACTCTGTCACTGCCTTCATGCTACAAAGGTTTAGAGCAGGAGGCCTCTTAGCCCCTAAAGCCTAAAAATCTTTACTATCTGTGCTTTCCAGAAAACGTGTGCTGACCCCAGACTTAGAGGGCTGCAATTATAAACATGTCCCCTTGCCCATTGCTCAGTATTAGTCCTGTGGGAACAGTAGATAAAGAGTAGAAATCAGTACCGTTAGAAATCACCTCCCACTGACACATTTAGATTTGGCTTTCTTGAATCCAGCCGAGATTCACCTGTGAGGTGTGTATTCCCAGTTTTACTGAGATGAGAACCTCCATGGGTTGTGTTCAGAGGCCTCGAGCACTGCCTTGCAGCTCTGTGGGTTTCTGCTGCAGACTCAGGAATGGCCACTTTATATCACTGTCAGTGAAACTCATATAATAAAGTGCAGGCACTGCTAACTCAAATGTCTATAGGCGCTAGACACATCATGCAAATGAGGAAAGTGGGCTGCTTGTAAGACAACAGGCAGTGATAGACACAGAGGTGAATGGGAGAAAATGCCCATCCCATCCGTCTAATGACGGAGGCTGCTGCCCACCCCCGGCTGGTCACTGCTCGGTGGGAATGAAGAGCCAGAGTGGCCAGATCTTTTAATGTTTCTAAGGAAGCTGAAAATCCAGATATTAGGAGACATAAAATCTCCCCATATTCAAAACTTGGCAACTATTTTTTTAAATCACCACACGGAACAATAGAAATTTGCCAGACCAGTTTGGTCCGTAGGCTGAAAAGTTGTCCAAGTCTGCTAAAATTAAATTCACAAATGTGTGAGTTCGCAACGATCTTAGACGTATACCTGACAGACATGGATTTGAATACCTGATGGATATTCACGTCCTTACACAAGGTCTACTTCAAAGTATTAAAGCTCCAGACACTCAGATAAATATTAACAACTACGTTTAATGAGTGCTTGTCACATGCTGGGCACTGTTGTAAGAGCTTTACATATGTGAACACATCTATTCCTTTACGAGGCAAGGGCCATCTTCACCAACACCATTGTACAGACATGGAAACTGATGCATAGACAGGTTAAGTAATTCACCAAAGATAACAAAACCCATAAGTGTAGAGATAGGGTGTGAACCCAGGCAACGTGGGTCCAGACTTTGTGTTCTTAGCGGAAACTCTCCCCCTTTAATGTGGACATGGATCATTTGAAGATCTAGTTAAGGGCAGATTCCGCTCCCTGGGAGCCCCTTAGAAATGCAATTCATCAGGTCCCACCCCAGACCTGAAGTTTTGGGGTGGGGCCCAGCAATCTGTTTGCCACGCCCTCCAGATGGTTCTGATGCAAGCTGGAGTGCTTATAAATGCAAAGCCTCAGTCATAGGGCTCCCACAGCCCCACCCTTTCAGATGAGCCCAGCTTGCCTGTGGAAGTAACCCGTGTCAGATCTCCCTCTCTTAGGACCTTGACTCTCGCCTGGGTAGCGCAGACACAGCAGAGAGTGCCAATGGCTCTTAGTGTATCTATAATTCCTGACGCCTCATGAAGAGCAGCACTTCTTTAAATAGAAGCAGGGGCTGTGGCCTTAGAACGTCTCTGTTTTGCACATTTACCCTCCACTCAGGCCAAGATCAAGAAAGAGGAAGTTATCCTGGTTTGACTCAAGTCACCTGTTTGTTTCCACTACCACCTGTCAAAGGTGACTGCCACCGTGTGCTCTGGGCTTGACACCCCCTCTCAGAAGCCCCCATGCCCTGGCTTCAGATGTCCATAGCCTTTGGAAGGGAAGATTGGTGGGAGCTGGGTATAATTGGAGGCGGGGTGTCGGGGGACCACAGAAACCACACAGCTGTTATCTGGAGCACCAGAAGTGTTTTGACAGTTTTCAAGATGGACATTAAATCACTTGATGGAGAGAAAGTGAAGTGGGTGTCAGTCAGACTGGGGATGGCGGGGGGAGGGTGCAGCTGGCAAGTAGCAATTGCAGTGACTGTGTGATGGGAGTCAGAATGAGATTCATAAATCTTGATCATTCTCTGTCTCAGCTGATTTGAACCAAACGCCTTGGACAGAGATAGAGTTCACATCTCGCTGAAAACTGCAAAAAATACCTGATTAAATGTACAAACTGATATAAGTAACCCTCGATCCATGTTAATGTTCAAACTGTCACCACTAAGGAAAAGATTTTGCAGATCCAGGATCTTTTTTGATAAGAAATGGCATACTGGATTCCCAGGAGCCAGAGGGATCCACCTCCCTCCTTGTGTGTTTTCACTCTGGTCCCAGGAACATTATCGCTCTGGTGCCTGAATGCTAGCTGCTCTTATAATGAAGGCAATAAGTACAGCCAGCCCTCCTGATTCTGGGTGCCCTCCTGGTAAAATCAGGCACTCTATAGAAAATGGAAATGGAAAGTCACTACTATAAAGCAATAATAAAGCAAACCATTCAATTACGGATGAAAAAACGGCACTTTTTTAAATAATATTGATGCTTAAGAGCATTAAAGTACCAGCATATTACCATTTTTGCATACATAATGAATGAACTTACAGACCAGAAGGATTAGGATATAAAAATGATGGTGCCCTATGATAGGATGGATGATGGTGTCCTTCCTCACACACCAACACCATGCCTTGGGATCTGGGGATGGAAGGATGTGTGAAGACCACAGGACCCCTGGACATTCCTATCACTGTTTAGAAGTCAGGCTTGATTTATTCAAATTGATTTTATACCCTGCAACTTTGCTGTAGTTGTTGATTACTTCTAACACTTTTCCAATGGATTCTTTGGGGTTTTCTATATATAAAATCATGTCGTCTGCAAATAGTGAGAGTTTCACTTCTTCCCTCCCTATTTGGATTCCTTTTATTCCTTTTTCTTGCCTGATTGCTCTGGCCAGGACCTCCAGTACTATATTGAATGAGAGTGGTGATAGAGGGCATCCTTGTCTCGTTCCTGTTTTCAGGGAGATGGCGTTCAGTTTTTGCCCATTGAGTATGATGTTGGCTATGGGTTTGTCGTATATGGCCTTTATTATGTTGAGGTAGTTTCCTTCTTATGCCCATTTTGTTCAGAGTTTTTATCATAAATGGCTGTTGGATCTTGCCAAATGCCTTCTCTACATCTATTGAGATGATCATGTGGTTTTTATTCCTCAGTTTGTTGACGTGGTGTATCACATTGATTGATTTGCGGATGTTGAACCATCCCTGTGTCCCTGGTATGAATCCCACCTGATCATGACGTATGATTCTTTTGATGAATTGCTGAATGCCGGTTGCCAAAATTTTGTTTAGAATTTTTGCATCTATGTTCATCAGTGATATTTGGCCTGTAGTTCTCTTTTTTCGTGGTGTCCTTGTCAGGTTTTGGTATCAGCGTGATGTTGGCATCATAGAATGTGTTAGGAAGTGTTCCATCTTCCCTAATTTTTTGAAATAGCTTGAAAAGGATAGGTATTAAATCCTCTCTGAAAGTTTGGTAGAATTCCCCAGGAAAGCCATCTGATCCTGGGGTTTTATTCTTTGGGATGTTTTTGATTGCTGTTTCAATCTTTTTCCTTGTGATTGGTCTGTTCAAATTGTCTGCCTCTTCTTGAGTGAGTTTTGGGAGATTGTAGGAGTCCAAGAATTTATTCATTTCCTCTAGGTTATCCATTCTGTTGGCATATAATTTTTTGTAGTATTCTCTTATAATCTGTTGTATTTCTGCATAGTCTGTTGTTATTTCTCCTCGCTCATTTCTGATTTTGTTTATTTGAGCTTTCTCCCTTTTTTTCTTTGTAAGTCTGGCTAGTGGTTTGTCAATTTTATTTATCTTCTCAAAAGACCAGCTCTTTGTCTCACTGATCCTTTCTACTGCCTTTTTCGTTTCAATAGTATTTATTTCTGCTCTGACTTCTATTATTTCTCTCCTTTTGCTGACTTTGAGCTTCACTTGTTCTTTTTTCTCTAGTTCAGTAAGGTGTGCTTTAAGTTTGCTTATTTGGGATTTTTCTTGTTTGTTAAGATGTGCCTGTATTGCGATGAATTTTCCTCTTAACACAGCTTTTGCTGTATCCCATATGAGTTGGTATGGCATGCTATCATTTTCATTTGTTTCCAGGTATTTTTTTATTTCTTCTTTAATTTCTTCAATGATCCATTGCTTGTTCAGTAGTGTGTTGTTTAGTCTCCTCATCTTTGTGCCTTTCTCAGCTTTTTTCTTGTAATTAATTTCTAGCCTTATAGCACTATGATCTGAGAAGATGCTTGTTATTATTTCAATTTTTTTAAATTTGTAGAGGCTTGCCTTGTTTCCCAACGTGTGGTCTATCCTAGAGAATGTTCCATGTGCACTTGAGAAGAAAGTGTATTCAGCTCTTTCAGGGTGGAGTGATCTATATATGTCTATTAAGTCCAATTGTTTTAGTTTTTCATTCAGCTCCACTATTTCCCTGTTGATTTTCTGTCTGGATGATCTGTCCATTGATGTGAGTGGGGTGTGGAGGTCTCCTACTATTATTGTGTTGTTTTTAACATCTTCCTTTAGGTCTGTTAATAGTTGCTTTATGAATCTTGGTGCTCCTGTGTTGGGTGCATAGATATTTATAAGCGTTATTTCTTCTTGATGAAGTGTCCCTTTGATCATTATATATTGTCCCTCTGTGTCTCTCTTTACCTGTCTTATTTTGAAATCCACTTGGTCTGATACGAGAATTGCAACACCTGCCTTTTTTTCCTTGCTATTTGCTTGAAGTATTGTCCTCCACCCCTTCACCCTGAGTCTGTGTTTGTCCTTGGGGCTGAGGTGTGTTTCCTGGAGGCAACAAATTGTTGGATCATGTTCTTTAATCCATTTTGCCACTCTGTGTCTTTTTATTGGAGAGTTCAATCCGTTCACATTGAGAGTGATTACTGATGCATGTGGACTTAATGCTGTTAATCTGTCACTCATTATCTTGTTTTCCTGTGTTTCTTTTCCTGTTTGCTTTAGACTACCCATTTAATACTGCAATTTCTCATGCTGGGTTTCTTAGATTTTTCCTTATGTATGATTTGTGACTCTGTTCTGTACTTTATTTTAGTGTCTACCTTGAAATTTGTATTTAGAATCTCGTGTATAATATAGTCTATTCTCTGGTGGTCTCTTACCTACTTGACCAATACTGATTTAGACCCTTTGCTCTTCCTCTCCTAAATAATTATTTTCATTTTTTATTCCAACTCGTCTTACTAATTTGTAGTTCAAATGCTAAGATCGTCTTTGCTTTGGTAGTTTCCTTACCTTTACCCTAATGCTATAATTGAATATTTGCTATCTTGTTCTGGTTCTATCCATCAGTCTCCCTAGTCTGTGGATTGTGTCCCCTTTCTCCCTTTTTTCTTTTTTTCAGGTATGAGAGCCTTCTTGAGGATTTCTTGTAATGGAGGGCTTTTACTTACAAATTCCCTTAACTTCTATTTGTCTGGAAAAGACTTAATTTCTCCCTCATATCTGAAGGAAATTCTTGCTGGATAGAGTATTCTTGGCTGAAGATTTTTATCCTTTAAAGCTTTGAATATGTCACTCCATTCTCTCCTAGCTTGTAGGTTTTCTGTAGAGAAATCCACTGACAGTCTGATAGGGGTTCCTTTATAGGTTATTCTCTTTTTTTCCTTTACTTCCCTGAGTATTCTCTACTTATCTTTCCTATTTGCCAACTTTACTACTATGTGCCTTGCAGTAGGTCTTTTTACATTGACAAATCTAGGAGAGCTAAAACCCTCCTCTACACACATTTCTCCGTTGATCCCTAGATTTGGGAAGTTCTCTTCAATAATTTCGTTAAGCACACTTTCTGCTCCATTTTCCTTTTCCATATTCTCGGGAATTCCTATGATCCTTATGTTCTTACTCCTCATTGAATCCATTATCTCTCGGAGATTTTCCTCATTTTTTTTAATTCTTAGTTCTCTTTCTTCCTCTGCCTGGTGTCATTCAGATTATCTTCGATTATGCTAATTTTCTCCTCTATATTGTCTACACGGGCATTCAGGGAATCCGTATTCTGTTTTATCTGGTCCATTGTGTTTTTCATCTCAAGTAATTCTGTTTGATTCTTCTTTATGATTTCAATCTCTTTTGTAAAGTAACTCCAGAACTCGGCTTGTTGTTTCTCTATCTTTCTCTCTACCTCATTGAGTTTTTTTATTATAGCTGCTCTGAATTCATTATCACTTAGTTTACCTAATTCCAAGTCCTCAGGACTTAATTCTGTGTTTTTATTGTTTTCCTTCTGGTCTGGGGCTTTTATAAATTGCTGGATGGTAGAGGAGCGGTTTTTTCGCATGGTGGTAGAATTCAGTTGCAGTTACAGCCTGTCGCCACTAGATGGGGGTTGAGAGCGGTGTGTTAGCTCTCCGCCTTGGGGCAAGATGGCTGCGCCCACTGGCTTTGCCGGAGGGGAGAGGCTGTTACTCACACTCGCCGGTCTGGGTTCAGATCTGTTCTGTTCTCTGGTCTCCCAAGGCCCTTGATTTATGGGGTCCCTGTGGACGGAAGCTTTCCCCCCGTCAGCGGGTCTCCACTGAATCACTGGCAGGAGTCCTGGATGATACCCTGGTCGCCCGGCCCCTCCCCCGCTCCCTCCCGACCCACCCCGCAGCGATCACAGACTCTAGGGGAGGGAGCGATGTTCTCTCCTACCGTTCCAGCGCCTCCAAAGGGGTAAAGCTAGGTTTATGATCTCCACCTTCTTGGTATTGTAGGTCTCTAATGAGCTGGCATTATGTTTATTCTCTGAAATTCAGTTCTTCCAATCTTTTGTTGTATTTTGGAGGGGAGAGAATCCTGGGTCAGCTCACCCCGCCGTTTTGCTCCTATGCTCGAGTAGAAGTCAGGCTTGAGAGGCAAGATGGAGGGGAGATCGGATGAGAAAGAAAAGTTGAGTAGCTGGCAGCTTCCACTTGCAGGATAAGAATGTGATGTTTGCCACCCTTTGTTAGACAGCTGGAAGAATCCTTAGCACCAAGATGTGGAAATTAAAGATAGTGTGGAGCAGGGGTTGCAAAGTCACATGACTACGGGAGACAGGTGGCGCCACAAAGGGAATGGAGATGGGGTGACAGTGTTGAAAGTAAACA
Source organism: Equus caballus (assembly GCF_041296265.1). NCBI lineage: Eukaryota > Metazoa > Chordata > Mammalia > Perissodactyla > Equidae > Equus > Equus caballus. Next base: position 53,835,926 of record NC_091685.1, read on the forward strand.
CCTGCTTGCTATTCAGCTCCTGTCAGTTTTTTGCCACAAGGAAGCATGGGCCCAGTGTTGCCAGATCTTCTGATTTTCAAGAGAAAGTCGAAAACTTGATGTATGTCTAAATTTCCCAATTTTCCAAACACTATGTGAGCCAAATACAATGTTTTTGAGGACCAGATATGGCTCCTGGGGCACTAGTTACGGTCTTTGGTGTAGTTTCTAATACTTAAAAGCAGAGGTCAGGATATTGTGTCCTTTCCTGACCTTGTCAATAGCTGGCTGTATTACCCTTCCCTCTCTAGGACTCAGTTTCCTCATTTGTAAAATAGAGTCTTTTAGGCTGTAAGAACTTTGAGGGCAATTATTATGTCTCTTTTGCTCACCAGCATCCCCCCAGAGCACAGCAACATGCTGGGAGCATAGCTAGTGCACAGAAAATGTTTATTGAATGACTGAATAAATGAAAGAATGAGTGAGGGTCCTAACATCCAGTCTTCTGGTTCCTTACTGTCAGTTCTGACCAGTCTTCTCTCTGCAACTCCTCGTCCTGTTGACCAAGACATAAACCCTGGTCCCCAACTCTGCTGCTTGCTCAATTTATATTTCCCTTTATCCACTTTCACTCATTTAGTCATTCATCTATGAAATATTAACGTAGTCCCACTCTCCTAGGTTAGGTCCCGTGCTGGGCACTGGGCATAGAGACAACGACCTTAGCTCTGCTCTCAAGCAGCACCCAAACTAGAGAGGTCAAATAACAAGTGAGCCTGGAAGAAGAATGCCATGTGATCAACTCTCTAGTGGAGATGTGTGCAAGGAGCCATTTTGGCATATCTTTTTGACTCAGCTGTCTAACTCACCGATAATCCTACCTTAGAAAACACATTCTAGAATCCTGGTGCTGCTCCCTGACTTCTGAAAATTCATGTCAGAAGTCCCTCTCTGCTCCCTCCTGACAGTCCTTCTCAGCATAATCCTGGCTGTCCCAATCTCCCTTGGGTACCATCCATGGAGCCTGCCTTTCCTTCCAAATTGTGTTTTCTTCTCAAGGCTCTTGCCTCCCTCAGCCCTTCAGCCTTAAATATCCTAAACCTATATCTTAGCCTTATTCATCAAGGGAGTTCCTTGAAGACTCTTTCCAACTTGAAGAACCCTAGTTCTGATTTCACATGAACTCCATGATTCTGCTGATGACTGATCCTGGAGACGTGCCCTCCTGACACAGGGGACTTCATTTAAACAGTAACTCCTCAACAGAAAGAGTCAGCTCCGGACAGTGCTGCCATGAAGGGTTTCCGTTTTTGCCAGAACTACATACCTCCTGTTCTATGACTATGATTATGCAAACAATTGCTGGAATCTCTTTATTCATTTATTTTTTATTTCTGACTACAAACTGACCAATTTTTTCCTAGCTCATTGCTTTCACACAATATATTGCCACATGCAGCCAACACACACTCCTAGTATCTTATTTTCCAATTCTTTCTTAGAGCCATCAGTCAATAAGGTGCATGGTCTGCCTCCCAAGTTATCACAAGGGACAGTGTGACCAAATGTTTGCTGCTGCCCACCAGGGAGAACCATGCCAGTGGCCTCTGACAGCAGTTTCCAGGCGCCTCATCTTCCAACTGCTAAGCTAATGCTGCATATTTTCAGTTGTTGTTATAAAATCACCCCACTCCTGGTACTAATTTCTGTGTTGCAAAGAGAGCTAGGCTATGTTGTAATAACAAACGAATCCTCAGGTGTCAATTGTCTAATGCAGACAATGCCTACTTCTTGCTCATGCCACGTGCCCACTGTTGGCTGGCAGGAGCTGTGCTCTGCCCCCACCTCAGGGAGGCTCCACCAGAAAGTGCTTACGGTCCTCTCAGCACATGGCTTCTGGGTGGATGGTGGCTGAGTGACAGTGGGGAGATCACGCGGGCTACTCCCTGCCTCAGCCTGCCTCTGAGCCAGGACTAATGTCCCGGCCCTGTTTACCTGCAGGAAAACGGGACAGTCCCCTTGGATGCCCAAAGGGAGGACCAGATATAAGTGAGCACCACAAGTTTCTACCACATTTACTTAATATCGTCTTTCAATTGAATGACTTTTACATAAAAAGCTCTCATTTAAATTAGAACTTGTACTTCTTGAGAGAAATTATATGTATAAGGAAACTTAACATAACTGGTATCATTTGCCAAAAATAGATGATCTGGTAAGCACAAATATATCAGAAACAGAAACGAAGTACACTTTAAAATTTTACGTAGATATTGTCAATAAAGGGTCCAAGTCGAAAACCACTCTTTCTTTATAAAAAACAAGGAGGTAAGCTAACAATAGAGAGGTGTTAAAGATACACTAGCCCCAAACTCAGACACTCTCCTTGGCAAAATCAGACAGAAAGAGAAGTAAAATGTGAGTAATGTCCTAATTATGTGACTCAGTGTTATTTAACACCCTGTCCACGTAGCTTCTAGAATGATGTAGTATATACCAGCCGTACTCACACCTGTGAGCTGCTCTGACTTAGAGCATGTCTAGGTGAACAGAATCAGATATTTGGGGCCTGGTCTGACTACCACATTTGTAGGCAGATTCCTATATCCTTACCTATAAGGACAGCCTCATCAGAGTTGCTGTGTTTGCAGGAGCAAGACAGCGTGTGAGAGGGCAAAATCGGTCTGTTCATATTTTGGTAACAGTCGCACCACCTCCCACCACAGTTGTGACAACCAAAAACGTCTCTCCTACCTGACAATGTCCCTGGGTGGGATTCCAAGAACTCTTAGCTGAGAAATGTTGGTTTAACTTAAATCCAAAAAATTGGAGAGGCAGCTTGAGGAGTAAGGAATTTGGCCTCTAGAGAGAGGTCTGCCCTTTGTCCTCGCTCTTGGGAGAATTTCCTGAGTGACTGGAATGTCTCTGTTATTCATGAGGGGCCGCACCCGAATAGTTTATGCTAATGAAGTTCCTCAAAGCGGGGCCCAGAGATAGTTTATAAACTGTTACCCAACTGCCTGAGAGGGGGCTGGCCCTGCCCGGACCACAAAGACCAACCCTGTGCTCAGAGGCTTTGAGCTTTGCAGCAGCAGCCTGACGTGGGTGGAGGGGATGAGGGCTGGAGATGGAGCTCAACCACATGGGCAATCATTCAATCAGTCATGCCGAAGTCATGGAGCCTCAATGAAAACTCTGGACAACAAAGCTTGGAGGAACGTCCTGCCTTGGCAATACCACATGCGAATGGCCACACTTGATGTCCGGAGGATGAGGCATCTCTGAGGAGGACAGAAGCTCTGCATTTGGAACTGCCTTCCTGATTCTGCCCTATACGCCTCTTCCTTTGGCTGGTTCTGATGTGTATATTTTTGCTTTAATAAAGCACAATCATAAGTATAGCACTTTCCAGAGCTCTGAGAGTCATTCTGGTGAAATATTGCACCCGAGGGTAGTTGTGGGAACCCCCAAATTTGTAACCAGCTGGTCTGAAGTGAGAGTGGCCCTGAGGATCCCTGAACTTGGGGCTGGAGTCAGAAATCTTGGGCAGACTGGGCATCTAGAAGACTATATCCTTAACCTCCCGTTTGGCTAACTCCAAGTACAGGTGTAATAGGGTCATCTATTTTTAACCATCAATTTTATTAATTTTGTCTTAAAAATCTTTTCTCTGGTGGCTCAGCATAGCTCCTTTGGGAGAAGGGCTGTGTTCAAGAGCTTTAGCTCACTGTAACAGCCAGGAGTAGTTTCCAACACATTAAGTCACATAGGTGTGGTGGAAATAGCCCGGACCTCGGAATCATGACTATAAATCCTAATTCTCTCCCTTTGCTTATATATAGTGGGCAAGTGACTTCACCTTTTTGAGACATGCTGTCCTCATGTGTAAAATGGTGATGACAGAACTTTCATTCGTCCATTCACTAAGTATTCAGGGAGTGCCCACCATGTGCCAGGCACTGAACTGGCCCCCAGGGTACAGCAGTGAACAACACGAGGTCCCTGCCCTCAGGGAGTTCACATTCCAGTAGGAGAGATGGACCACAAATGAACAACTTCAGATGATGAAAAGTGCCACCAAGGAAATGAAGCAGGTAAGAGAAGAGAAAGGGACAGTAGGAGTGGATGTTCTTTTCAACAGAGCCCTTCGAGAACACCTGAGGAGAATCATTTGTGCAAAGGTCCTTAGGTAGGAACAAGTTTGGCATATTTGAAGTACAGAAAAACACAGTCATCAAGGATTAAAGAAAATTAAGCCTACAAAATTAATGAACTCAGTACCTGGCACTTAAATGAAAATTCAAGGATCTTTTAGGTATCTGCATAAATGTGTGTTGAATGTCACCAGAAAACACTCCAGGAATAATACTGATTGAATTCTATTGTGTGCTTCCCATAGATTTAATATCAACTAATGTATGTGATGCTCACAACAACCTCCTGAGGGAGATAACGTTCTCTTCACCATTTTGATAGATGAGGAAACTGAGGCAAGTGTCTTAAGTGAATTGCCCAAATTCACACAGCTTTTAAGTGGTAAAACTAGGAATAGGAACTGGGCAGTTGGCTCTCGATGACCTTGCCCCCGACCACTCTGCTGAACTGCACGTTTTAACAATAGCTCCAATCTAAGATCTGGTCTCTTTGTTGCGACCTCTCCAAACACACTTGGGCTTTTACTGTGAGTTTCTTATTTAATAAATTTATTTATTCAACAAGCATTGATCAAACACCTGCCAGGTTCCCGGCCCTTGAACAGGCACAGGGAATATAAAGAATGTGGCCCAGCCTCTATACCTCCTGGAGTGCAGGGGTAGAGACAAGGGCAAAATTATAATGTACTATTTCAAGCCTCGAAATGCCATTTAACTGTCTCATGCTTTTCAGCTTGTCTTCCCAACAGGGACATGTCAGCCGAGGCTGTGATGTACAAAATTTATTGCTAGGGTACCTGGACATTTTCATAAACAATGGAAAAAATATTAGTGGCTTCTGAGAAACAAAAAGCTATGGTAGTGTAATTACAAATTTCAGGAAATCTTCAATAGCGCTTAGAAAAGATTCCTCTAACCAGGTTTTCTCAGCTGCCTGAATCTTGATTTTCTTCTCCCTGGAGCTTTCTTTATTAGATTTGGCTCATTGGATGAGGAAAAAACCTTCCATTCTTTTTAGTGTTCTTGCATATCATTTCTCCTCTCCCTGCTCCTCAAACTCATACACTTTGACAGAAAAATGCTGAGTCCTTTCCGCAGATGCCACGTGAGAGGAGTTAAGATGTGAATCTGTGTCTTCCTGTTTGACGGTAAAATGGGCTTGTCTGCAAGCCACTCTCTGCTGGTTTATCTGCTGAGACACAGGCCCTGTTGCCTTGGTTAATTAATCCTTGAGATTGACTTGGAACTTGTACATATCTCCTTCACAATCATTAAAAAGGCATTAACTGATTATTCAGGTCTAGAATCTACTCTGTTCTCCAACTTTACAGCCCTCTCAATCTCTTCCAGAAACTCCAAAGGCTCTTTGACCCTGGCCCGGCTTTCATTAATTTTGGTTTGAATAACACATGGGAAGGGAAGCCTGGAATCTATAGATTTCATATCCTCACTTCTGTAACTCAGATCTCAACCTCATATAGTGCCTGTAATTTTGCCTCCCTTTCTATTATAATCCCTCACATTGTCTCCATTCCAAGCCTGTTTTCTGCATGCACACGCACACAAGCACACACACTCATGACCACACACATACCTGTTATCAGGCTGTTATTGGCAGTCCACCAGCCAAACCCAGCCTGAAGTCATGATTTATTGTACCTGCTCGTGTGTTTTAAACAGTTAAATTTCAATGTTTTCAGGCAACAGGTGGGCTCTCCAGTTTGCCATAGTCTCCACCCATCTTTATTCTCTGGTTTCCCTTGTTGATCTTACCTGCCTGGCCCCTGGAGGAATTTGAGTTAGCAATCCATAGCTCTAGTCACATTGAACTACTTCCACTTTCCTAACCATGCCAAGCTGTGTCTTAGCTTTCTGCCACTGCACACGTACCTCCATACTTGGACTCTTTTTTCCTTCTCAAGCTGGTAATGATAGCTGTGAATGTGGTATGTGTGCTAACCGTTCTCACAACAGGGAGTGTTGTCACGTCCATTCTTACAGAAGAGAAACCCGGGTTTAGAGAGATTAAGAGAATTGTTTAATATCATGTAGCTGATCAATGGCAAATCCCAGACTAGGAATCAGCTATCAGCTCCAAAACATACTCTCTCTTCTAACAAGTTATCTAGTCATTCTGCCTTCTTCTTCAATACCCAGTTCAGACAATCTCTCCTCTGTGAGGGCTTCTTTCACTTCCCACAGGCAGAATCAGTCATTCCCTCTTGAGTATTCCCTCAGCACTATACATAACGTGTCTTTGTGAAGTCATCAGACTTTGTTGCATTTATTTGATTCCATGTAATATCCCCCTAGATGAATACTTCTCAGACTTGACAGTGACAGACATCCAAGAATATATCCAGAGATTGCCAGGTTTCCTTGAACCTCAATTTAAAAGCCCTACCTTAACAAACAAAACTATATTTAAAAGTTACACTTTCCACACTGTAAAGCCACTTAGACTATAAACACATTAAAAACTCCCACCCATACTAGTCTATAGACCTCTTGAAGGCAGGGACCACGCCTTACTCATCTTTGGCCTCATTGCTCACCTTGGGCCTGGCCCAGAATGCAGTTTCTGAAAATGTTAGTTGAAGGAATGGAAGAATGGATGCTAATGTGGGCTTCCTAAGAACAAGGGAGATGTGGCCCACGCTGCCAGGATAAATTAAGCTAAAATGAAAGGCTGACTTGGCAGAGTTGATTCCCCAAGGTCAGTGGCTGTAGTTCACACAGGTCTTATAGCCAAGATGGTTAAACTGGTTTTTACACAGGAGCATTGCACTTCCCACCCCACTGAGGTTAGGCAAGAACATATGACCTGCTTTAGCCCATACAATGTGAGTAGAAGTGAAATATGTCACTTCTGGGTGGAAGGCTATTTAAGAGCTGGTGCACATTTGGCCACACTGACCATGCAACAGTCCAGATGGCAGAGGCTGCCTCTGCCTACAGATCTGAACAAGGATGACACGTGGCAGAGGCTGGAGCCTACTGCTGTGGACAAGAAGCGTGCCTGAAGGGGAAAGACCCCTTTGCTGTGTTAAGCCACTGGAATCTGGAGATTGCTACTCCAGGAAAACCTATTCTCTCATTCACTTGACAAATATTTATTGAGCACCTAATATGTTCTAGGCACTATGCTGGGAGCTAAGGATATAAAAGTGCGCAAAATCAGATATGGCCTTTGACCTGAGAGAAGTGCAAGTCTACTGGGGAAGACAAATACTTATTAAAGAGACTACAGCGTAACAATGACAGATGCTTTGAGAGGAGGAGCATGAGGCCATGAAACTAACAGAATCAGGTGATCAGAAGACATTTCCCTGAGGAATTCACAATTGAGCAGAGAGCTGAAGGAAGGGAACAAGTAACTAGATAAAGGGTTTGGGGGAGAGGAGAGGCACACGTGAGACAGAGGGAACAGCATGTGCAAAGACTCCAGGACAAGACCCCACAGTTTAAGGAGCTGCGTAAAGGCCACTGAAGCACCAGCGAAACTAACTCAGAACGTCCCACTTTCTCTGACCACCAGCAGGACGGAAGCTGCCAAGTGAGACAGTACAGGAGAAATTACTCAGGACCTCAAGGTCCTAGGAGCTAATTCACAGACGCCAGCTGAGTCCGAATCCATGCTGCATGTCCTGAATGCCTGACTTCCTGCTTGATTTGTGTGTGTGTGTGTGTGTGTGTGTGTGTGTGTGTGTGTGTAACGGGGGCACCGTATCTAACTGCCTTGGTCCCCAGACGTTTGTCCTTGAAGGGAAAGAGAGAAAAGTAGTATTGAAGCAGCTTCCCTTGATATTGGCTCATAAACCCCCATTTCCCCTCATAGTTCATAAAAACAAAGTGTGGCGGCCCTGACGGCCATTGTCAGCTGATGGATAGAGGCTCCAGTCGCCAGGGCCTGAAAAGATGCAAATGAGAAAGGGAGGAAATGGCCTAATCTTATGAGTCTGCGCACCTTTGGAACAGAAGCCCAGGGGCATTTGAAAAAATGAGACAGGGGAGCAACATTTATTAAGTTCTAGGGCTTTCAGATATGGTCCCTTTTAAGTCTCTAACTTCTCTAAATTGAATATGTTAACATTCCCATTTTGCAGATGCTCCTGAGGCTAAACCATACAACAGATAAGGAAACTGAGACACAGAGAAGTCTCAAAAGCAGTAATGGTCAAGCCAAGACCCAAGTTCAGTTCCATCTGATCCCAAATCCTCCTGGCGTGAAGGGATAAGCTTCTGACAGTGCAAAAGTTAAAGCAGGAGTTAGAAAAGCAAATGCCTCAAGGAGCCAGTGCAGGCAAATGAGAGAAGCAGCCTGGGAGAGACACAGCAGAGGGGGACCTGGACAGCATGTGTCTTTTTGAAAAGGGACAGCTACTAACCACCTCCTGTTGGTAATTACCATGTGGCACTGAGGAAAGATCTCCTCATATTTCAGGAGAACCCCAAAATGCAGATAATTACGTGAAATCTCCAAACTATTAAAATTCTAGCATCTAATAGAAATACACACATACATACATGCCTACCTCTGCAGGGACCAAAGCTATATCTGAGCCTCATTTAACCCAGTGGTTCTCAATCCAGTGTGATGCTGGCTCCCAGGAGATAGTCGGCAATGTCTGGAGACACTTGTTTGTCAAAACTTGGGGCAGGAGTGCTACTCTCCTCTGCTGGAAGGAGGCCAGGGATGCTTCTAAACATCCCCCCCATGCACAGGATAACCCCCACCAAAGAATTATCCAGCCCCAAGCGGCAATAGTGCTGAATTTGAGAAATCCTGGTTTCACATGTGGTCCCTCGAGCTCTGATGACTGGTTTAAAGTTTTCTTCACCCAGCTAAGTCTTCTTCAGCTCTTATTACCTCACAGCTGTCCTATGCCAGGGATGGCATGATACTTGCTTTTCATTTGGTTTGCCTTGTTCCAGACCTGGGCTAATTCTTGAGCTACACTTGCAAATCCAGCTTAACATTCAAGTGTATAAGAAACAGGAGCAATTCAACTCCAGTCAATAACATAAACAAAGCCTGGTTTAGATAAAGCCCATTACCAGGCCCGAAGTGGCCCGGGGCACCTCTGCTACTGCTGATTAGCCTAAATGCTAAACACAAACCAATTAAGACACTCTAAGGCTGCTTATCTCCTGTCACTTACTGTGGAAATAAAGCCCAAGGCTAAATACACATATGGATTTAGCCATTAAATCCAGCATCACTCAAAATAAAACTCATTATATTATTGAGTAAAAACAAAGTCACCTTAGTTTTCAGGATGGGGTATTATTAAGAAATTCCACTTTTACACTTTCCCATTGATTTCCCAAACTGGCCTGAGCACTTCCTTCTACCTGCCACCTTCTGGGTCTTAAACAGCCCCAAGGCTAACTTAGAGAGTGGAGTTTTTGTATTCACCTTAAGAGGATCTTTGCTTTTAGCCCTAAAAATACACACTCATATGGGAACCCTTTTTCTTTAAAATGCTATTTCAGCATAGGCGGGGAAATTTTATGCTTGAAAGAAAAGACATTAAATGGGAAGATGAGCTCGGATATTAAGTAACAACAACAAATACAAAAACCACAGGCATTATAATAAAAATGGGTTAACTCTGAACATTAACCATAGGCACTGAGCTGATGCTTATGGACAAAAAAACAGAAATATCTTCCCAGTTCAGGTGGAAACCACTGACTGAAGAGTCTGAAAAAAACGTAATCAGGAAATCACTTTGACCAGGTATTTTAATTTATTCTGTATAACATGCTATATGTCATATCCCACAGTGGGCATTTTACTATTTTGGCAGCCATCACATTTTACCAAAATATTTTAGTCCTTCTAATGGGAAACAAAGCCCCGGTGGATGCTCTGTTTTATTCACCTTCATATCCCACATGCTGGCCCAAGGTATTGGCACCTAGAAACACTGTTGCATATGTAACGCAGAGACATTGGCCATGAAATGGATGCTTCCAGAAGTGCCCACAGAAGTTAAGCATCTGCTTCTTGTGTTGAGTTTCCCCACAGATCTCATTTAAGGGCTCTTTTACCTTTATTTATGATTAATAAGACTAGACACATGATCTTAACCATTGTACATCTCTCTACCAAATGCTGTCCTTACCACAGCATCTTTAAGGGTACTTACTAACCAGTTTCTTCACCAGCTGCTCTTAAAGCATAGTTCTGCTGTGCCTCCTATCAATGGTAAAGAAAGAAGCATCCTCACTGCTCAGGGAAGCAGGCAGAATCCATAGTCTCTCCTATTTATCCAACACATCTTATTGAGGGAAACCGTTAAACTCAAGAACAGTATTTGTCAGCACGGCAGGAATCACCGCCTTAAGAAAACTTTCTGTAGGGCATCAAGATTACAAGGTGGAATAAACAGGTGCATTCTTCTCCTTTCTCTCTAGAAAGTCCACTAAATGACTGTAAATACACGTTAAGTAGCGTAAATATACACGGATAAACTGAACTTGAGAGGGACAAGAGTGGGTGACAAAACTGACTTGGCAGGATGGAAAAAGCTGGAACTAAGCACCCACACTGGCAGACATGAAAAAGGAGCAAGCAAATTTGTTCCAAAGGAACGTGGAAGGCCTGGGACTTGGGGGTACCAGGCACTTGCAAGAGGTGAGTGCATGGCATAAAGCTAAATACAGCAGGATTGGTTAAAAGTCTACTTTTCTTGTCCTGCACTGCCAGGCCATCCCTTCACCCGCTTCCAACCTACCCTCTCAAGTGTCACGATGAAAATACCTTCAATATGAAAGAGAAGCAAACACAGTGTTTGGCTCCAGAGGGAGCATTAGTCTAGTTCATTCCACTGCCCATAGTGACCAGTTCAGAGATGGCCGTTTTACTAGTTCCAGTGAAAGTCACCCTCGGAACTTTTTTTTTCTTTTAAAGATTGGCACCTGGGCTAACAACTGTTGCCAATCTTTTTTTTTTTAAATTTTTTTTAAGGATTAGCACCTGGGCTAACAACTGTTGCCAATCTTTTTTTTTTTTAATTTTTTTTAAGGATTAGCACCTGGGCTAACAACTGATGCCAATCTTTTTTTTTTCCTGCTTTATCTCCCCAAACCGCCCCTGTACACAGTTGTATATCTTAGTTGCAGGTCCTTCTAGTTGTGGGATGTGGGATGCTGCCTCAACGTAGCCTGACGAGCGGTGCCATGTCCGCGCCCAGGATCCGAACCCTGGGCCGCTGCAGCAGAGCGCGCGAACTTAACCACTCAGCCACAGAGCTGGCCCCTCGGAACTTTTGCTGGAAATATTAAGCAAAAGACACATTCCTTCTGCCAGGATTGCTAACCCGGTAGCATCGAGCCTGCAGCTTCTGGTGGTGGTCTTTGCGCAGGGGAGAGCTTGCCTGAGATCAATGTCAACAGGAGAGCCAGTCCAAAAACTAGCAGAGGCAGATTCCTGCAGGGCATTGTTGGAACACCAGTTACTCCGGGATAAAATTAGCCAACGCTTACTAGCAGTTACTCTCTGTCAGACCCTGTTCTAAGAGATTTACTGATATTAAATCAATTAACCCTCATGCAGCCTTATGACGTAGGTACTATAATTGTCTTTGTTTTCCTGATGAGAAGACTGTTTCGATAAGTAAGTAGTGGAGCAAAGATTCTAACTCAGGGTGTCAGGTTCCAGAGCCTAAAAGTTTAAACATTATACTGTATAATCCCTGGTGGTGAGTTCCGTGAGTCAACACACTCGTTTAAGTCAGTTGGAGGTGGATTTCTGTGCCTTCTGTCGGAGAGAGACTTAACCAGTCAACTATCTCGTCTACCCAGAAATCTTTAGTGATGGGAACCTGACAAGCAGAGAAAGACTATTTGTGTAAAAGCCTTAATAAACACTTCTGTGACTTGTTTTCAAGTAAGGAACTCTAGCGATGCATTTGGGCAGCTAAAGTCCTTTCTCTGGAAACGGAATAATCCAATTCTTGTGTTCTTTCTAAAGGCATATGTTCAACAGCTCTTATTTCTGGATAGCCCCCAACACCTAGGCCCACCTTTCCACCATTCGCCTGGATTTGCCAGCTACTCAGATTTCTGGTCAGCAAGGAATTTAAGTCTTAACCTCTTCCACTATTTCTGAGTTATTTCCTCGATAATAAACAAACTAGGGCTTTGCCCAACTTGTCCCACTTGGCTTCATGAGATATATTTCAAGCGTGGTAAATTTTTATTGTCCCAGGAGCTCTGGAGTGATCCATAAAAAACAATGATCCCAGAGTCCTCTCCTTTTTCATGCCTCCACTTTTCCTGAGGAATTCCAGCTGTCCCCAAGGCTTTATGACCACCTACGCCCTGAGGACCCACAAACTTCACAGGGCGTCTTGACTCTTCTTCTCAACACCATACCTCTCATTCCAACCTCCTACTCAATACGTGCAACTGGAAATCCCTTAGAGGCAACAACGCCAAAACAACCTCATTCTCTTCCACGTTGCTCCAGAAGCTCCATCCACCCACTTCTCTACCTCTATTTCAGTTCCGCTAACGGCATTATCATTCACTCAGGATTCGACAGCAGACGACTTGGCTTTTTCATCATCCTTGCACCGGCTTCCATGTTCAGTTAGTTACTAAGTCCTGACAACACTCCCTTAAATATCTCCCAGAGACAGTCTCTCTTCTCTTCCCCTTATTGTTTCTCGGCAGAACTATTGCCAAGAGCCCACTAAATACCCTCCCACCTCCAGGTCATCTCCATTCTAATGTGCCCTCACCATCGTAAACAGCACAATCTCTCTTTAAAAGGTGTTTTCGATTTTTAGAGAAAAGGGCACAGCAGATACAAGCAGTGAGGAAACCCTTTCCTGAATTCCCTTTAAAATGCCCTCAAACAACCAATAAGAGCATGGTGTGATATCTCTGCCAACAAGATGAAATCAATCGCGTTCTGAATCAGGGCTGAGTTGACCTTAATTGCAGTGTCTTTTGAAATAGATTTAAAAATGTATCGTATATCACAAGCTTGTTGAAAAACTTCAATTACTTTGCTATTGCCTAAAGAAAGACAAATCCCAATATATTTTTAAACGTTCTATTTGGAAATAATTTAAAACTTACAGAAAAATTGAAAGAATAAAAATATTACGAAGAATACCTGTATACGCTTTACTCAGATTTACCTATTGCTAACATTTTATGTTATCATTTGCTCTATGTAAATATTCAGACACACCACACAATTATTTTCCAGAACCACTTTAGAGTATGTCGTATATATCACGGCCTTTTACCTTTAATAGTTCAGTGTGTATTTCTGAGAATAAGAGGTGTTTTTATGTCACCACTGTCCAGTTATCCTCTTCACTAAATTTAACACTGATTCAATACTTTTATCTAATCTACCGTCTGAATTCCAATATCGTCAATTGACCCAATAAAGTCCCTTATTGCAGTTTTCTTCCTTCTAGTACAGGACGTAGTAGATCACAGATTGCATTTAGTTGCTGTGTCTCTTTGGTTTCCTTTAATCTGGAACATTCCTACAACCTTTCTTTATCTTTTATGACATTGACCTTTTTTGTAGAGTCCATTTTTTTCTTTTAAATGGAACTTTCCTCATTTGGGTTTGTCTGATGTTTCCTCATGATGAGATTTAAATGAACCATTCCCCGACTGGATGCCACATAAGTAAAACCCTGTCCTCCTTAGGGTGACATGTCTAGGAAGCCCAGATATTTTCAATGTGGCATTCAAGGTCTCTAAATTTTGACTCTTCCTAGAGTCCACACATTCCTCCTTTTGATATTACCCATGAACCCTGTCTGACTGAACACCTAGGGATCAGCCATTGTGGAATCTGTTTGCCTGTCCAACATCCATTCCTTTGGGGAACGCCCCCCTCAACCCTGAATTCCTTACTAATGCTGCTCAATCTTCATTTTTTCCATGGGGTAGATCCCACTTCTGTGGTTCTAGAGATATCATCAGGGACCAGGAATGGCCAATCAAGGTCCTTCCTCTCCTTAGCCACAGAAATGCAAGGATGGGCACATATCCCAAGGTGAGCTGTCCTGGGCTTTCTCCGGACTTCACAGGATGTACCTCTTTTCCTCAAGCCTTGTGAATTATAAGGAGTGCATGTGTGGATCTGTAGAGGAAGGGCAGCTTATTACAATACAGAGAGAGAGGATAATAAGGGAAAACATAGCTACAACTTGAAGTGTGTGTGAAAGAGAAAAAGAGAGGACGAGATATGTGATGACATCATTTAAGCAGCTGATTGCGTCATGTCTGAATCCTTCATTAGCCAGGACTTCTCAGTTGCATGAGTGGGTAAATTCCTGTGTGGATTAAGCTAACTTGTCAACTGCAAGAATCTGACTTGATGCTCTTTTTTCATACTGGCCTGTGTTGCTGAAGTCCAAGCATGGTAACAGACTCAGATGATAATACACACACTTACTCTTCAACGTTGTGCACATTTATCTACAGAACAGATCAACATTTCTTAGATTCTGCGTTCACATATTTCTGTAAACACTGTTCAGCTTTGCTCATGATTAGTCAGGTAGAAGATGTAAGTACGTAATTATTTAAAATTATACTTTAAACAGAAAGTTCAATATGAATTCCTGAGAACCCCTAGGATGTATCAAAGGGGGTCTCAGAGGAAAATTCATAGTTCTAAATGTTATGAATTTTAAATTATACAAATGAAAATAAATTATACCTAACTCAAGGAAAACAGATGGCAGCACTTTCCAAAGATCAAAGCAGAAATTACCCGATTTTGAAATAGAAAAAAAAAAGTTGAAATGATGAATACAACTCCAAACATGGTTTTCTGGGGAAAAAAAACATCTGTTCACTTAATAAAGAGAAGAAGAACAAATTTCAAATTCTCAATATTGAAGAATAGAGAAAGAGTCTCAGACACAGAGGCAATCCAACCTTGCAAGAAAAAGTACATGCCTAGAAAGCTTCAGAAGTGAATTCTGTCAAATCTTCAAGAAATAGAAAAGTCTTATGTCATTTAATCTGTTATAGAACATTCTTTTAAAGCATAATGTGATAAATGCTCACAGAGAAATATTAAAAACTTATCAGGGCACTTCAGCAGGAGCATTTTTCTAGTTCTCAAAATTAGACTATGGATTCATCAAATGGATGGGAGAGGGACTTTCATCCCAGGCAATGGGAATCTGGAGGGCAAAGGCTCGGAGGGATGAATACATGGAGGAAATAAATATTCATCAAATGACACAAGCCTGAAAAGAATGAAAAAAGGACTAAATGTTAGGACTAGGAATGGAAAATAGTCCAATAATCTGGAGTGATGGAGCTGATTATAAAAATACCAAATATGGTACTAAACTTTGGTAGATAAGACCGAGAAAGTAGTCACATCTGTGATGTCAGTTATTCAACACTAACTCAAAAGGACTCAGAAATATGATGTGGTTAGCAAAAACGTGAAGAATCTTAGGTTATACTGCAAAAGTATACTGTCTAGAAAGAAGAAGATGATAGTCTCCCTCCACAGTGTTCTGGTCAGTACACTTTAATATAGTACTCAGTTTTAAAGGAATATTAATTTCCTAAAAAGAGAGAGAACATATCCAGAGGAAGACTAGGATAATGAGGAGTCACTCGGTGGAACGTGTTGTTTTGCCGATTCTCATTCTTTAGGGAACAACACTTCATTTTTCCTTAGGGAATCATCTCTCCCATCCCCATTCTTAGCCCATGCTGGGCCTTAAAATCAGCCAGAGCAATAGGCATATAATCCAGGCATGTCCCGTCACAGTTTTATCCTCTGGGCAAAAGCGACTGATTAGTTTTGAGGCTCATGATCACCAAAATCAGGTCAGGACTTCAGTTGGAACTATTAGGAAAATGTGCACTTTCTGTTTGGCTTGCTGCATTGAGGGGACGTAAGTCTGGGGTTACTAGAGGACAGTGTGGCCATGAAGCCAGTGGAGAAAATATCACAGATGGAGAGAGACAGGTTCCTGATGTCATTAATGAGAACCTTGGTCCAATCGTTCCTGAAGCCAACATGAACTTTTCAGTTATTTGAATTTACAAATGTTCTTTACCTAGTTTAAGTTCAGTTTCTGCCATTTGCCGCCATAAGATTTCTACCTAATTCAACCTTAAAACATGTCTTATGAGATACGAGTAAAGGAACTGTTAATTTTGAAATTGAAATGGCACATGGACATCATGACTGCTCTCCTTAAACTCTCAAAAACCCTTTCATTGACATCAAGAACAAGGTAAAGATGCTCTGCACACGAGCATTATTTTTCATTTTGGGGGAGGTTTTATAAAATACAATAAGACAAGAAAAATAAATGATTGCTGAACTATTCTAAAAGAAGAGAAAATTTTTTTATCTTTGCTGATACGATTATAAATATAGAAAGTCTAAGAGTCTACAGACAAAAACCATTTTAGCAGCAGTTAGCTCAGGGCTAATCTTCCTCAAAAAAAACAAAAACATTTTAATTTGATAAAGTGGCTGGATGTAATATAAATACACAAAAATCAATACATTTCTGAATTGAGCACTCAGAAATAAAAATGGGAAAAACACATTCATAAACATGATAAAAGCTAGGAAATATTTAGAAATGCATTAAATGCAAAGATATGGGAATTAAATGAAGAAATCTATAAAATTGTATTTAAGAATATGAATGTAGATACAGTAAGTGGGAAGATAAATGTCCATGGATGGCATGACAACGTAGTAAAATATCAACTATTTGAAAATTATCACATTAATTCAATATAATTTCAATTTGGGTACCAAACTTTTGTCAATTTTATAAAATGATGGCAATTTTCATTTGGAGAACTAATTTCCCCAAATAACCAAAAATACAATAAAGAAGAATAGTGAGGAATGACATGCCTTGAAGGTATTACAACATATAATGAAATTATCATAATAAAAACAATGCAGTATTAACATAAATAAATAAATAGATGGGGGGTGAACCTTGAGATAAATTGCATTATAGATGACAATTGTAAATAATGAAAAATGCCAGTAACCAAAGCATACTTTTATTTAACAAATAGTGTTGGCACAACTGCCTTTTATCTGGGAAAAAAATGAAATCTGTTACTTTATGCTGTATATTAAATTTTAGATAGATTAAAAATCTAAATGTAAAGAAAAAATAATATAGTTAAATCCTATGTTATAATTTTAAATGATATGCATCTCTCTAGATATTTAAACCACACAAAACAGCTCTAAAATTCTCTCCTAGCACTTTCTCTTGTCCTCAGTCTTATCCCAGCCCTCTGGTAGAAGAGGGCGGGTATAAAGCAATCAGTCACACAACAAATTAAGGATTCTCCTGAGAACCTAGGAAGGTATCAGGGTAGAATGTTACCACCACCAATGTCTGCAGAGAATTGCTATAAACAACAATTAGAAAGCATTTTCATCCCAAATCTTATCTGGTCTCAGATCACATTTCTTTTTTGGTTCTCAGCAAGGAAAGAATTTCCTGTATCGTTATTTTTACTGATTATCTCCTGCTCCATCTTATCTACAAATATACCATTTTTTATAAGGAGGAAGAACAAATCAACTAAAGCAACTACGCTTCTTACTAAGGTAACACACCATTGCTGTTCCAATACATACTCCTGGGAGAGTCTGGGAAAAATGGAGTTGGAAGCATCAGAAGAGAGTAAGAAAACTCACACTTATTGTTCACCTACTACATGCAAAATATTTTTGACATCTCATCCAAACCACAAGCAGAGTAAGTATGTCATTCTTCCTGTCTCATAAATAAGGAGACTAAGGCTCAGCAAGGTGAGATAATTTGCTCAAGGTCATTGTGATAACTTTCTTGATGAAGCTTCCTGACTGTTCTCTCCTTTCAGGACTCTTGATTTCTCTTTGAGAAACTATCCACCCCCATTCTGAGTCCTTGTGCATCCAGGGATGCGCACATGGCTGAGGCAGAGCCAATCACTGTGTTTCCCTCCCTGGACACAGAGATTGGTTCAGAGATAAGCACGAGACCTAGCAAATGCTACCTTTGAACTCTGCATATACATAGACTGATAAATTCCTCTATTTACTTAAATCACTTTACATTGGGCTGCTGTCCCTGGTATGGAAAATGTCTTGATTAACCGAGTCACCATAGAGCTAAGAAATGATAAAGCCAAGATATAAACGTCTTTCTTCTTGACTCCAAAGGTCATGATCTTTCTACAAGGCCCTGTTTCCTGGTAAAACACTCTTAGCTGGAGGAAAATAGTATAATTCACTCAAGAATCTGCTGTGATACCTGACACGTCCTCAGCCTGCTGTGAACTCTACACTGTCTTTGATTAGTGAAGAACATTCTGGGAAATTTAATGGAAATGAGATTTCAATTGTCCTGAAAAAAACAGTGAAGTCCAGTTCCCAAGGATTTGGCTTTATTCAACAGGTGCATGGTCCTGAAGCAAAAGAACATGTTAATATGGAAAGAACAATGGGCTCTGAGTCAAAAGAAAAGAAAGAGAATTCTGCTTCCACCATTCAGCTATGCAATTTGAGCCAAGAGGGTGTACTTTTCTGAACTTTAATTTTTTCTCTTCCTCCTGGCAGAGCTTTTGTGAGACGAAAATAAGATCTTGGCTATTAAAGTACTTTTATTTATTTTTTTAATTGCAAAGGGCTCTAATGTAATATTGTTAAATGTTGCTTGGGTATCTGGGTACAGCTTAGAGTTCCAGTGCCATTATTACAACAGATAATCACCAAGTATTTAGACCCAGCCTTAAAAACAAATAACATATTTAAAGAAACGAATATTGGTTAAAAAATAAATAAGTAGGATCAACTTAACTGCATTTACTAATAGAAGAAATTCGCTCAAAGGCAGTCTTAGAAAGATAAAAATGGTGACTAGAAAATAAACACTGTATATCATGTTCTCTTTACAATATCATACGAAATGGTAAGCTATGTAGATAACATAAGATAAAATGGGTAAATAGAGAGAATAAGTTATAATAAGATTGAAAAAATAAATCTAAAAGATTAAAAATACCAAACAAGACTACATAGAACAGAAAGAAAAATATGATAAGGTAATAATAGGAAAAAGGAAGATATCATACAGCTAACGGAGTTGAATAACGTACTAAGAGGAGCAGAAGGACTCAAAGCCAGGCAGCTCACTGGATCTGCTGGCGGTTACCGCGTGGACAGTGTGTGACAGGTACCGGGGGTTTTATGTCCCATATCCCATCTATCCTACCAATAGCACTGCAAACCAGGATCAACATTCCTATTTCACAAAGAGGGAAGCTGAGGCCCGGAGTGACTAAAAGATGTGCCTGAGGTGTCACAGTGCGTGGAAGTGCAGCTTCGACGGGAACGCCGGTGTTGGGGTTTCTAGAGCAGACTGGCTTCCTTCCACGCGACCCCTGAAACAGCTGGGGTTCCCCCTCAGCGTTTCCCCAGGGCTGGTGTTTGTCGTGGGTGTCACTGGGATTTCAAGAGAGGACTGATATCCTTAGGGCATGAGGTAGTCTCGCAAGAGCCAGGGATCCACCACCCATCCTTTCAGTTACAGCCCCATTTCCCCCCACCGGAACCGTGTCTTGGACACGCGCAGCCCCTGTGCAGCTGGCGTGGAGTACCCAAGCCCGGCCTCAGCCAATCAGCTTATCGCATTCCCTTCACAACAGCGAGTGTTCCAGGGACAGCAGACGGCTGAAGCCGGCCAATCAGAGCCAGGGGTCTCAGATGGCAGGGCTTCCATTTGAGCTTAGGTTGTCACTCGCATCCCACCCCATCCTGCGTATATGGTCGGGACTTCAACCGACAATATCAAGAATCACAACGGCGAGAGCCATCCACCCCACAAGGGGGAGCACCTGCCTGGGAATGGGCCACATAGGGTGCAAGATGGAGCCAGGCAGTGGAGAAAGAACCACCATTCTGCTGGCACTGCTTTACCCTCAGTCACGCCAACGCGAAGGCAAAATGCTCCCCGCACCTTACAAGCGCTTGAGCTGGCGAGCCCGGGGATTCCTTCCTCACAACCTAACATTTACAGAGACATCCCCTTGAAGCCTTAAATCGCTGTGTGAGAAACCATGAAGGAAGCCAAGAACAATTCTCACGCCTAGCTTCAAAGCCCTAAGATGCTGACTCTCTGGGACCACGGACGTCACTGTCAGACCACCAAGGCACGAATTAGGAGCCGCTGGCATATCTCAGACTACTTGGATGCTTGCTTTGAGGACTAGATATTTTAATTATGTGGCTAAGAAGAACACGGGGTCCCTTTTGTGTTGGGTTTCAATAGAAAGCGTCAGATAAACCTGGATTCAGACATTAGCTTTGTCACATACTAGAGACACGAGCCTTGGGAAGTTAGTGGTTCTGCCCTACAGCTGTGCCTTGGTACATAATATTCCCTCTACCTGGCACATGCTTCCACCCCTCTTCCACCTCCCCTGTTTGCCTGGCTGAGCCTTGGTCATCATCCAGATCTCAGCTTAGACATCACTTCCTCCAGGAAGCTCTCCTTAACTTCTCACCCTAAGGTCTAAATGAAGTTTGCCTTTTCCAGGTTCCCAGAGAACCTCCATTCTCTTCTTGTCCCAGCACTTGTTTCACTATTATAATCATCAAAAATAATCATAAATATCTAGTTCCCCCACCAGAATAGAAGCTTCCTGAGGGCAGGGAGTGTACTATAGTATTCACGATCTAAGCCCCGTCGTGAACTAGCAGGGTGCAAAAGTTTTACTGAATGAGCAAGTATCTCAGTCTTTCCATTTCCTCCTCTGTGTAATGGACATCACTGTAGCCAGCCTCACAGGACTGCTTGGAGATTTAATTCAGTATGTAGATAGCCCAGCACACACCTGGCACACAGTAGGTGCTGAATAAATGTTAATTCCCTTCTACTTCGTTTACCCTTTCCAAGAAATGTGCGTTTTAAGGACTCATTCTTTGCTAATCAATAACTTGATATCCCTGAGTGCCATTAATAAAACTAATAAAATCCTCACTATTTCCTCAAAAGACCAAGGCAACTCAGGGGTTGTCAATCTCAGCTTGACAGTAATTCCTGGGTCACACTCACCGTGGAAAGCTCTTTTTCTCTCAGTAGCTGTCAACATGGAATAAAGTGATTAAAAGTGTTAAAAATCATATATAATCAATGGCGCCAATATAAAACTTAATGCCCCTAATATTTCCTCAGAGTTGCTACCTTTTCATTAATTGAAGCAAGAAATGTTCCACTTAGTTAAAATAGCTACTTAGTATCCTGCTCATAAACACATCTGCAGCCCAAGTTCACTGGTTCAGTGGGTTTAAATTAGTTGGTATCAATGTTATTGATGATACGAGGATTCAGAGCGCATGCTGAGGCTGTGAGGAGGGTGATGCTCTGGGCTTCCGTATTCTCCGCAGGCACGGACTCGGGGCTCTGCTGGGGTGTGCTGGCGAGCTGACCGTAGGGTCTTATAACAAAAGCTACAAGGACCACCACCACAGGCCACCTGATGGAGACCCTGGCATCACAGTGGATCCTTTGCTGCAATGAATGGAAACTGATCCTGCTGTGTGCCTGAGGGAGAACAACACTGTTATTGAACATCTATCTTATATACGAGGCAAGGCAGAGCCCAGTGGTTAAAGGCGTTGACTCCAGAGTCAGGCAGCTTTGGGTTTCAATCTGGCTCTGCCACTCCCTACACATCCTTGGGCACAGCACTTAATCTCACTGAGCTGCTGTCTTTATCTGCAAAATGGAGATAGTAACAGCACCTGAGTCCTGAGGTTATTGTGAGGTTGAAGTCCACCTGTCACTTAGCACAGCGCCAGGCACATGCCAAAGGTTAGATATTCTCCTTTTCCTAATACATGTGTGATGTCATTTCATCTTCACACTGGTCCTATTAGATACGCATTATTATCCCACTAGAAGGTTCACTGGATTAAGAGCCAAAACATCTGGGTTCAAAAGTTTTTTAGACTGGCCAAAATCCAGACCACTGACACCACCAAATGCAAGTGAGGATGAGGAGCAGCAGGAACTCTTGTTCATTGCTGGTGGGAATGCAAAATGGTCCAGCCACTGAGGAAGACAGTTTGGCGGCTGCTCACAAAACTAAGCATACTCTTACCAAGGACCCACCAATTGTGCTCCTTGGTATTTACGCAAAGGAGCTGAAAACTTATGTCCACACAAAAACCTGCACGTGGATGTTTACAGTGGCTTTATTCATAACTGCCGAAACCTGCAGGCAATCAAGATGTCGTTCCACAGGTGAATGGATAAATAAGCTGTGGGACATCCAGACAATGGAATATTATTCTGTGCTGAAAAGAAATGAGGTATTAAGTCATGAAAAGACATGGAGGAAGCTTAAATGCATATTACTAAGTGAAAGGAGCCAATCTGAAAAGGCTACATACTGTATAATTCCAACTATATGACATTCTGGAAAAGGGAACACTACTGAAACAGTAATAAGATGCGTGTTTCACAGGGTTGGGGGACCGGGAGAGAAACAGGCAGAGTATAGAGATTTTTTAGAGCAGTGAAACTATTCTGTATGATACTACGATGGTGGGTATATGTCTTTAGAAATGTGTCCAAACAAATTTATGTTGTACACAGAATGTACGACACCAAGAGTGAACACTAATGTATACTCTGGACTTTTGATGATTAAAACACAAACCTGTCCCAGAGATAAAGTAGCTGTGTCACCTTAGCTCATGCATTCAATCTCTCCCAAAGTCATGTTCTTATCCACAAAATGGGAATAAATAACCCAGGTGAGGTCACTATGAGTTTAACTGAGGTCATGCCTTAGAAAGGGTAAGGGGACCAACAGGTTACTGTTAGACCCAAAATAAAAGGCACCCACAGTTCCATGGGGTCTCAGCTTGGGGAGGGCACCTGTTTCAGGAGGCACAGCCTGGGGCTGGGAGACCTGGAGGCAGGCACAGAGCCAGGGCTGATGGGAGGAAGCTGGAGGTGTTTACATTCCTAATTACAGGAACCGAGGCTTCAGCACAGCCAGGTGTCATTCCAACAGACAAGGTTGATAGGATGTGAACGGGCCTAGCTGCCACCACTCTGCTCGCGGACGACAGGTGTGGAGACGAAGTCAGATGAATTAGCCTGCAGCCTGGCCGTGCTGGTCAACTTTAGCTGTTTGGAGGCACAGATTAAAATTCAGTCTTGCAAATTCTACGTTTCTCCCAAAACCTCCTCGTGGTTGCCTTGGGTCTGTTCCCCAGAAAGGGGCCGCCACGGGGAGCAGTGTGCAAGTCAGACATTTGGCCAGTGGCCTCAAATGCGGTCCCCTTTCCCCCTCCAATGGTGAAGTTCAGGAAGGAGGAATGTACTAAGAGCACCAGCTTCAGAGTCCAAACCCTGCCTCGTGCAAGGTGTGTGAACTGCCGCCAATCATTTAACCATTTTGGAATTCAATTTCCTCATCTGTAATATGGGAATAGTCCTTTTAGGGTTGCTGTGAGGATAAAGCACTTACAGGCATATAGGAATCTAGCTCAATAAATATTAGTGAAAATTATTAGCAGTATTGCTTTAATGGGCTACCTGGGCAAGTTCTGAGCCCAGGCATCCATCAATTTGTAGTCCACGCCCTACCAGCCGGCAGCCGCTTTAACTAGACCGATTAACAGCCTGTTTCTGATCAATGATTTATGGCTTATGTTTCCCTGTTAATGAAATGTAATTGCCAAGCCCGAGATGTAATGCGGCGGCAAAACAAACCACCATCTGAAAATTACATCCCGGGTCCCATAAGTAAAGCGGCAGCAACATGCCGGAATGCCTTATGATCAGAGGGAGCGTCACCAGGCCTGGCCTTCGAGGCGCTTGTTCTGTTTGAAGGTGGAAGAGGTACTCCTCGCCAGTGTATTCTTCTCCATAAAAATTAACGCTGTAACAGGACGCCAAATGGCTTCAGCTAATGTGCTTTTGAATGAGGACTAAATTTTATTCATAAGCATCAGTGTCAGGACTAAAATAACATTTTTATGGACACTGCAAGCATAAACAGCAGTGCTGACTGAAACAGGACTGCCGCTGAATTGACTTGTTTTCCTCCACGTGGCTGCTCAGACAGCAGGGGACTGGGAACCAGAGACCCTGGCTGTGGGTCTCTCTTCTGGTCTCTCCTGTTTTGTGACATTGGGGGCAAATTAACTAAAAACGAAAATGAAAACAAAGCACTCCCCCTAACCTTCAGCCTCATCGTCTGTAAAGTGGGGTAATAATACAACTGACCTCCCAGAGATATTGTGAATATTAAGCTCATTTATTCATTCATCCATAATGCCAGTTTCCAGGCTTGGTTCTGGGCACACGGAAGTAATCAAAACAGAAACAACTGCTTGTGTGGAACTTACATCCCAGTGGGAGAAGACAGACACTAGGAAATGAATAATTACGTTGGATGCCATGTTAGGGAGAGGTAACTGTTACTGAGAAAAATTAACTGAAAGAAGGAGACTAGGGATGCTAATGGGCGGTGGAGGATGCAGGCAATTTTAAATAGAGTGGTCAAGAAGGTCATACTGAGAAGGTGACATTTAAACAACCTGGTGGGTCTACATACATCAGGACCTGAGCAGAGAGCCAGACTCACACAGTAAATATCCAATAGATGGTAGGTATTGCTGTTCCCAGGAGAATGGTATGAAAATACATATATGAGAGAGCTTTCAAAACGGCAGAGCTGTATAATCCAGATCAGTGGGTTAATGTGTGTGAATGACTGAGTAGACTTCTGACACCCCATCCTGCAATCAAGAGCGACCCTAAGATGGATGCCGTGGGCAGGAAAAGCTGCGTTTGACCCCAGGAAGGCCAGAGGGTCCTGGGTCATGTGTTGAACAACAGGCGGCCTCCTACCTCCTACAGCGTCCACATGTGGTGGGCGCTCAGCTGCTGGCCCAGAGACTGAACGAGGCCAAGGGGTGTGGAGAGACAAGGAGGGGCCTTGGTTTCCCCAAGAGCTACCTGAAGTCCTAAAGGCTTTTATGGATGGAGGAGGTTGCTACCGTGTCATTTTAGCCCTTGAATTTCTAGAGATTCCTGGAGTTAAACATCCTGGATTGTGATTTCCCCTGTCTGGAATCAGAAGACCAACATTCAAATCTGGGCTTTGAATCTTCTTAACTGTGTGATATTGAAAGATGTCACTTATCCTAAAATGTGTATGGTGAGAGTAGCTCATGAGTCACAAAACCAGTACAGGGTAGAAGTGGGACCTAAAGGCAAGTGTTTCTCACTAAAAACCCCACACTGACATGGATTTGGGATGGTGGGAGCACAGCTCTGTTAGGACAAGGTAAGACTCCACACGATTCAGCCCTGCCTTAGCTATCTAATTGTCTTTCCCCCCAACAAAGAGCTTTCTGATAAGAGGAGGGCCATGTCTCTGGATTCAGAGCACATTACACGTGTTACTTACCTTCATCCGAAAGGGGGGAGTCAAACTAACCTCATGTCACTGAGGGAAATAAAAATAATATGTTTATCGAATATTAATGTGACAGACACAATGCTAAGCACTCTCTGGGCATCACTGGCTTTAATTCTTTTTTGTTTTTTGTTTTTTGAGGAAGATTAGCCCTGAGCTAACTGCTTCCAATCCTCCTCTTTTTTGCTGAGGAAGCCTGGCCCTGAGCTAATATCCTTGCCCAGCTTCCTCAACTTTACACATGGGATGCCTACCACAGCATGGCTTGCCAAGCTGTGCCATGTCCGCACCTGGCATCCGAACTGGCGAAGCCCGGGCCACCGAGAAGCAGAAGGTGCGCACTTAACCGCTGTGCCACTGGGCCGGCCCCCACTGGCTTTAATTCTTACAGCGAGGTGGTACTATTATTCCCATTTTTCAGAACAGGAGACTGAGCCCTGGAACGTGAAGATTTTGCCCAACATCACACAGCCTGAAAATGACGATGAAACTCAAGCATCCGCCTCCAGAGACTGTGCGATGACTCTCGACTATCCATAGACCTTCGAGGAGCTCGATCACTTGTGGGCACACAGCAGGGACCTAATCAAGAGACACTAGCCCTAACCTTTCTCTGAGGGCAAACCCTCTCCTCAGTGCCCCTGCACACTGATCCTCTTCCCACATCTAGGTCTTTGCGAAGAAGGGGCTCCCTGCCTGAAATACCTTTCCTGTTTCTCTCCTCACCACAATACCCTCCATGTTTATCAAGGCCAAAGGGAAGATCTACTTCCTCCAGGAAGCCCACAGGGATCACAACGGGACAAATGGGTTAACCTTAAACTCCAAATATTCTATCTGTAGTGAAAGTATGTTTTTTGTTTTATTGCCTGCCTATGTCATTAATCACTCCTTCTGGAAGTAACCTCCAATTTTCTTTTGAGGGAGCCAGCACATCCAAATTATCAGTCCAGGTGATTTATCTGAAGCTCAACTCCAACCCCAGGCTCCAAGAATGAGATACCACCCAACCTGGGCCAACTACCGTACCTCAGGATGTTTGTTAAACCTATGTTGGGAAATAGACACAATTTTTATTCTGGGGTGGACAAGCTGGTAGGGTGTAGACCCTGGAGATGCCTGTGCCCATCTTTTCCCTTACTGAGGAGAGACTGGTTAAGAATCAAGAATAAAACAAAAGGAGATATATACCCAATGGCATTATTTGAACTCCTTGATCCAGCCATATCTGAATCAGTTAAGTGTTCCAATACATGTATTCTTTTCTCCTGAAGCCATTTTGAGTTGAGTTTCTACCACTTGCAACTAAAAGACTCTTAATGCACACACATTCTTCAACATTTTAGCCCTGCAGACTCACCCTTTCGTAATTTTCTATTACAAAGAATGTATTCTATTACCCCAGAGATCTTATAGGCTCCTTAAGGACAACAGCAGATTCCTTTTCTAAGGGACCAAGAACTTATAAGAGAGTTCAGGGTACTTTGTGCCTGATCACGTTAATTAAAACAACCTGGTTAGCACCTATGGCACTATGCACAGAGATGGGGATATAAAGTCAGGTTCTAATACTGATTCTACACTTTACTAACTGGGTGACCTTGGCAAAGTCCTTTCATCCATCTAAGTCTCAGTGTCCTCATATAAATTGGAGAAAATAATAATGTCCAGGACTTTGCGTGTAAAAGTGAAGTAATCAGACTCATTTCTTGAGAAAGGCAAGCAGTTTCTCCCTCTCCCTTCCCTTTTCCTTGGTCCCCAAGTCTGTCTGTATCCACACAGGAAAATGTACCTTCTGTTCCAGGCAAGTGAACGAGTTGGAATGAATCTGCCAGCAGACATGTCAGCTCTGCTTGGAAACACAGTGGAGGCCTGCTGGACTGGCTCACGTCGCACAAGAGGAAAAGCAACACCACCCCCTCCCACAAGGGCTCCTGCGAGAGTTCAAGGGCATGATGCTTAGGGAACCCCTCTGGAAACTGCCAATCACTATATGGATGTGCCTCAGAGAATCAGGGAATTAAAGGGGATAAGCTTTCTGTAGGTCGGCGAGGGGCTACGGATCCTTCTCAAAGGTCAAAGGAACCCAAGTACACACTCTTCTTCACTGGCCCAATAAAATGCCATAAAATGCCAAAAAGTTCATGGGGTGCGTTCTAAGTGTTGGAAACAACACTAAACATTTAATACATGTTTCTAACCATCACAATTTATTCAAAAGACATGCACTCAGTCCTGGCTAGATGCGTCTCACTGGGGGGAGGAGGCTAAAGAAATGGCCCCAGGAAGCTCAGACTAGAGGAGGAGGCTGTACCCAACTGCACCAAGAGAGGCCGTCCGGGGTCCTGAGTGACGCCCCAGGTAGCAGATGCCGTCAGTCCCTGACAACACTCCGGGACACACTAGCCGTACCAGTGGCTGAAGGGAGGTGGTATACAAATAGCCAAGCTCCCTCGCCTCTTGGGTGGGATCACCTTGAAGATCAAGTTCTCCATTGGCTCCCAGAGCTCCCAGTGGGATGATGAACCCACAGTGGCAACCTACCCATTATTAGATGCCCTCCCTGGCCGCGCGCCCCTATCGCTGTCTCCTGGAAACACTTTCTGAATATACTCTTTGCACTTAAGTTGTTGTCTCAGGGTCAGCCACTGGGACAACCCAAAGTAAGACATCCGGTGAGGTAAGAATCACCCTGCCTGCTTCATAGATGACGGAACTGAGGCTCAAGGTCACACGCACGCTTCCCCCACTCTCTCTAGTTGGATGCTGGGGTTCACACGGAGCTTCATGCACACTCGGCAAACCCCGGGGGCAGCTCTGACAGGAGGATCTTTCCTGTCATTCTCCACCATCGACTCCAGTGTTGGCACACTGCCCATGTCGCTACCACAGATGAAACCAAGTAGCAGCAAGGAGTGAATAATACACTTGCCTCATCTTTATTAATATGTATTGAGGTCCATTGAGTGCCAAGTGCTGAACCACACCGTGCAATAAATATTAACTCAGGACAATGACACGGATCATTACCTCAGAAATGAAGGCGGATATTATCCCCAGATCCCATAGCTCGGAGGAAGCAACTCAAGGGGGTTATAAGAACACGGTTTAAAAAGAAAGAGAGCCAGAAAGCCAGTGTCTTCCCAAGTGTCTTCAGTGTCTTCCCAGGCTCTCCCAGGGCATGTCACCAGCCTTGTCCTTCCTCTGCAGTCCCAGCCGCACCCAACTTCTGGGTCATTCTTGAGCGGCCTCATTTCCACCCACAGTGAGCCTTTGGAACTAGCTTGCTGCTATGGCAGGCAGCCTCTAAGAGCCCCAGTCATCCACCCTCCTGGTGCTCATGCCCTCATGCTGCATGGAATCCCCTGGCCTTGGGTATAGACTCCACCCTCTGACTCATTTCTGGCAGAACACGGCAGACGTGATGAGATGTCACCTCTGAGATGAGGATGTGAAACTCTCACTTCCCTCTTGCTGGCACTGTGGCTCTTTCACTCATTCATTCTAAGGAAAGCTACACTGAGAGCTGCCCTGGGGAGGTGTCCCTGTGGCCAGGAACTGAGGGCAACCCTCCAGCCAACAACCAGCGAAGAACTGAGGCTCTCAGCCCAACAGCCTGCGTGGAATGGAATCCCACCAACAACCATGGCAGTGAGCTTGAAAGTGGCCCCTCCCCATCTCAAGCCTGAGATGACCACAGCCCCAGCTGGACCCGGAACGCAGCCTGCAGACTCTGAGATGGATGACTCGGGTAAGTTGTGCCTGGATTTCTGACCCAGAGAAACTGTGAGCTAATTCATACACGCTGTTTTAAGAAATTTTAGGATAATTATTACACAGCAACAGATAACTAATATAGATGGCTTCTCATAATCTTCAGTGTCGTCCCACCTGACACGGCCAGGCGAACAGTGCCACATCTAATGCTGTTACCAGTTCTACTTCTCCCAGTTTCACTTCCATTAACACTACAATGCCTGGTGCCAAGGAAGTGCTCAAGAAGTACTGGATGCCACCTGTCTTAGTCTGTTTGGGCTGCTCTAACAACATAGCACAGACTGGCTGGCTCATAGCCAACACAAGTTTATTTCACACAGTCCTGGAGGCTGGAAGTCCAAGATCAGGGTGTCACCATGCTCAAATGAGGGCTCTCTTCCAGACTGCAGACTTCTTGTTGTGTCCTCACGGGGCAGAGGGGTGAGAAGTTCTCTCAGGCTTCTTCCTAAGGGAACTAATCCCATTCATGAGGGCTCCACCCTCATGACTTCATCACATCCCAAAGGCCCCACCTCTTAATACCATCACCTTAGGGCTTATGGTTTCAACATATGAATTTTCAGGAGACACAAACATTCAGACCTTGGCCCTACCATCATCAACACCATCATTATCATCAACATCATCATCATCACCGTTGTTACTTAACAATCATTACTGTGAAGAAGCTTCTGTGTATTACGGGTAACAAGCCCTTTACCTACATTATCATATTTAAACCTCACATCTGATCTTTTCAAGATGCAAATCTGACCCCCAACTCCGATGCCCCCATGTTGGCTAAAACATCTTTTTGATTTTCCAGTTGTCTTATGATGTACATCGAAATCCCTGACTTGTTCTAGGCATCCTTCCACTCTCCCTGTGTCAGGCCGCTGGCTTTGAGTTCCTCCAAAGCCCCTTGCTTCCTCCTGCCTCAGGCTCCCTACACCTGCTGCCCTGTGTGCAGTGCCCCCTCCCTCCCTGTGCCTCCTGTCTCATGAATTCCACCTCTGAGGTCTCTGCTCCAGCTCTCAGCTCTGCGTGGCTTCAGCTGACGCCTGCCCACCCCAGGTTAAAAGGCCTGTGACAGACTCTCACAAGCCCTATACATCTCTTTACAGATCTTTCCCAGAGCTGATTTTCTTTATTTGTTGATTCTTTGATGAATTTCTATCTCCCTCCCTGGACCCTGAACCCCATGAGGGTGGAAACTATAGGTGCCTTCTTCCTTGAACAATGTAAATGCCTTGTTGGTGTGCCATTTTTCTCCAGCCCTTTCAATAGGGCTGCACAAAGTAGGCACTCAATAGGTACTGAATGAATGAGGCAACCATATTTTAAAAATGAAGAAGCTCAGAGAGCTTAAGTAACTTACTCCAGATCACAATGCTGATAAATGGCAAAGCCAGATTTGGACTCAGGCAGTGGAAGAGTTAGGATCTTTATGTAACCCTTGCACATAAAAGCACTGCATTCCTCAGGCCTAAAATGTCCCTTTTCTTGATAAACTGGAAGCCACAGAAAGGAGTCTTCCTGGACTCACCTTAAACACCTGTTTCTTGAAATGTCCCAAACTGCAGAATGTAAGTATCTATTTGCCCTGGGCTTACTTACCCCTGGGTCATCTTTTCTGTGAACTCAGAATGGTTAACTTCTCCAGACTTTAGACTGTCTTTTCTGGAAACTGACAACAATGACCTAATCTTAGTAGCACTACCGTCCCTGTTTCCCACCCTCCCTCCTCATGAACACATAACATCTCTGATAACTGCCAGGAGTCTAGTGTGATGTGAATTGAGGCTTTCTCCCCTGCTACAGTGGAGAGAAAGGTTTCTCTTCTCTCACTGTTTTCTGTCAATCTCACTCTAGCACAGTGGTTCTCAAAATGTGGTACCGGACTGGCAACACCTGTGTTACCTGGGACGTGTTAGAAATGCAAGTCCTTGGGCCCCATTCCATGCACTGCATCGGAAACTCAGCAGGATGGGCCCAGCCATCTGTGTTTTAACAAGCTCTCTAGGTGATTCTGGTACATGCTGGAGTTTGAGAACCACTGACTGACAGCCAGACTGTGTGATTCACCCTATACTCTTTGCCTCCCCAAGAAAAGCTTTTCAACAGAAAGTGAGTCAAGTTGGAGCTTTGAGAAAGAAATGAGGGATTAGGCTTAGGATTTGTGGCTCACTCTCAGAGCAGAGAATAAAACCAAGATGATGGGTAAAATTTAGGAAAACGACATGAAGGAATGAAAATGGAGAACTATGCCTTAGCAAACGGAGCTTCTAAGAGGGAAGGAAGAAACAAATGGACACCTAAAGAATAGCCAGAGAGTACAAGGAGAAACAGAAGAGTTGTGTCTTATTATGGAAGCTCTGGGAGAAATGAACTTGAAGTAGGAGGACCTGCTTCCGCCCCAGGCTCCACCTCCACCATGACCAATTTGGCGATCTCAGGCCAACAGCTTCGTGTCTCTGGAACATTTTTCACACTCCGCCATTTCCCTGACATCACTCTCTGCAGAACTACAAGAATGCATCTCAACACTGGACCTCCAGTCTTGGTACATCTCCCATTCTCCTTGAACTTCCTATCTCCCCCAACCACTGCTACTCTAGCTTCTTTGAGACTCTTCCTTCACATTGTCTCAGGTCACCTGTACTGAGCGACTCTTAAGTGCCGGGCACTTAAGTAGGTATTTTCACGTGTGTCATCTCATTGAATTCCCACAGCTACCATGCCATGTAAGCACGAGATATTCATTTTGTAAACAAGCAGACTGAAGCAGAGAACATTCAAGTGACTGCCCAGTTTTGTAGAACTGGTCATTGGTGGCCCAGGAACGTAAACCCAGTAGCCTAATTTGAGCCAACACACCTCACCGCTACATTCCACCTCCACAGTATGATGCCTACACCACGCTAAGACCCTCTACCCCGAGATTAAGAGTCTCCCCCTCAATTGATGAGGCTGGGAGTTCAGTTAGCAGAATTTACCTGGTACACCTTGCCACCTTGGCCCAAAGCTGAACTGCTGTTCCAGTTCTCTATGAAACATGCTGTGTGTCTCACTAGGATCCTGAGTCACTGTAGGCTGAAGATAACAGAAGCCATGCCACCCCCAGGCCCCCATGTCATCCTTTAATGAACCTCCAGCCCTGAAAGCACCATCTGTGTGAGTCTGTTCCTCCGGATTTCCAGAAACCTGACTCACAGACTGGTGAATACTGTGTGTTACACAGTATGTACATCCCACTTTCATTCATTCAGTCAACACGCTTTGACGGAGCCCTGACTACATATATACCAGACTCTGCTGCGGACTGGGCAGTCAGAGCTGACTAAGAGTCTCTGCTCTCCAGGGACTGTGGCATCCACCACGAATTATAACACACACAGGTGACTGTGGCCAGAAAAACAGTAAAAGGTTGTTTAGAGAGCTCATAAAAGGGAGTGATTACCTGAGGGAGCAGAGGAAGGCTGCTGAAGGAGGCAGAAAAGGAGAGAGGAGGATTCAAGGCACAGGATGTGCATTATGAACACACGTGCACTGGGTGCAAACTGCCGGTCGAGCCTCGCCCTGCAGGTCTGACATGCTTCGTCCCATTCATTTTGCACAAAATCCTGGGATGGAGGTCCTGTTATCATCCTCTTTCTACAGCTGAGATGAAGCCAACGGTCACGTAAAGCAGGGAGAGCAGTCCCACCTCTTTCTGAAACCTGGACATGCTTAGGGAAGGGTGGAAAGGTTGGTGAGGCTGGAGCACAGGGGGCTATGGTGGAAAGAGAGCCTAAAGACGGAAGCTGGGCTGATGGTGAAAGGACTGCAACAGCAGCCTCATCGTCCTGTCCTTCCCTCTCCCTTCCTCTGCGCATTTTTCTTCTAGCACTTACCATCACGCAACGCAGTACATATTTCATCATTTATTGGTATCATTGACCTCCCTCCACTTGAATGGAGCTCCGTGAGGGCAGGGTTCTTGCCTGTTTCCTTCACTCTTGTATCCTCAGTGCCTAGAACAGTGCCTGCTACCCAGCTGGTGCTCAATAAATATTTGTGGAATAAAGAAGAGATGGTTGCAGACTAACAACTAGGACTTTCAGTTAGACACAGGTTTCTAAATGGAGACTGAAAGTTTTAAACAAAAGGGCCATGATGGATTTTATTTTAATAAGAGAGCTGTGGCTGGGGAGGCATTTGCCTCCAGAAAGTAAAGCCAGGCACCTGTTTGTGACAAGGGAACGGTGGCTGAGGCAACAGAGTCAAGGTGACCCTACACAGGCTGCCAGATGTTCCTCCAAATCAAGGCCTTATCAGCACACATGGTCTGACTTTTTTCTGGGGGTTTTGGAAGGCAGAGGGATGGCTATTTGTCAAAGACCACCAGGAAATCAGGAACCCAGCTGGGTGAGTGAAGAGCACAGAACACAATGAAAGTGGGATACCCTCAGTTCATCTCCCCTAACATCCTCCTCCAGCCTCAGCTGTGTCCTGGGCCAAGCAGGATGGTCTTTATTCTTCTAGCAAAGCTTTACAGAAGGTGGGGTGTGTAGGCACAAACGAGGGCCACTGGGGAGACGGATGGAAACCCCGTGCATGTGTGGGCATGTGTGTGGAAAGATACAAACACATGCTGGTGTGCACTCATGTACATTCTTCTAAATTCCCAGGGGAACATGACTGCAGCTGTTGATGAGGTGATGATACCAAGGGTCACTTGTTGAGCACTAACTGTGTGCCATGGCCAGGCTGAGCACGTTCCATTTACGAGACAGGCGTCATTATCATTATCCCCATTTTGTTAATAAGGGATTGAGGCTCCAAGACCGGGCAGTTACTACATGGAGAACCAAGACTGGGAGCTGAGCTGTCCTGCATAGACTGCCTCCCCGTGGGGGCTTGGCCCCTTCATTTCAGTCTTTAATGAAAAGCCCCACTGTCACCTGTAGGATGAGGTGGCAGAGGAAGCCTGTGGACTCTGTGCCCTCCATACAGCAACTCTGGACAGACCACAGGTGAAAGCCCTCTGCTGCATGGGCCCCTGCTCTGGCATTTACCAGGCTCCCTCTGTGGGCCTGGGGTGTGCTCATGGAACAGAGCTTCTCTGCCCTGTCATCTGCGAACAATCGCCACCACAGTGCCACCCTTAACTCTCCACTACAGGGGCTGGCAAACTACAGTCCACAGGCCAAATCCAGCCACTTCCTGTCTGTGTCAATAAAGTTTTATTGGAACACAGCCACACCGATTCATTTCTGTATCATCCATGGCTGCTTACAGGCTACAATAGCAGAGCTGAGTAATTGCTATGAGACTGTATGGCCAGCAAAGCCTAAGATAGTTACTATTTTGCCCTTTACAGACGAATTTGCCAATCTGTAATCTACTGGATAGTCCTCAGGCTGGTTGAAGAGAAGAAGGAACCAATATTTTTGAGTACCTACTTTTTGCTATGTCTTTAAAAACTCCTAAGAGAGTTTTTATTTCTTTTACCCAAAGCAAAAGTAACAATCCTATTCTGATAAAATTCCATGTTGAAAATTCAAATTAAAAAAACTGATATTGTGTGTGTGTGTGTGTATATATATATATATATATATATATATATATGAGTGTGCATTTATATGAAATTACTTATCATCTGAATTTTCACCATCCGGAGATAAACATTGTTAACATTTTGTTGGACACCATTCCAGACACACATAGACACATGAATATATGTGTATAGATTTACATGTATGTGTGTGTATATATATTTTCTACATAAATAAGATCATGCTATACATGCTCTTTTGTAACCTGCTTTTTGCATCGAACAATATATTACAGAACTCTTTCCATGTGAATGAATATAGATATAAATAGGCTAAATAAAAGCAGAAGAAAGAAGCAAGATAGAAGCAAAATTCAATAAACTTTTCTTTTCATAGAAGAATGATAGTGCCATTAATCTCATATATTCATTTAGCAAGTATTTATTGAGTGGTTCCTACATGCCAGGCTGGGAACACAATGGAGAGAAATACACCTTGAGCCTCTGTCCACTTGCCTTATAGTCCAATGTGGGATACAGACATTTATCCTAATAATCCCATAATTACATCAGTTGCATGATGAAGATGCATAGCGTGCTACGTATGATTAATAATCTAGCCTGAGGAAGCGATCTAAGCTCAAGTGTGGAGTATGGGGAGGTGAATTGAGTATGTGTTTTTTTTTATTTTACTGCTCTGACATCCTGGGGCCTTGCTGACGCTGGAAGGGACTGCCCCTCCAGGGGTCGGCTAATTCCTAGAGTTAGCAAATGACTCACCCTGGAGCACATCTTTCATATGCAAACCAACATGGGCCCCCCTAGCCCCCCACTACCTCTTACATGCCCAGCCACTATCCCTCTGCCCTAATGACTCGAAGGCCAGGTACCAGACAACCAGGGACAGTCCTGCCGAAAGGATTCAAACTAGCCAATCCCAAACTTGCTAAGCTTGCCTACCCCGCCTGCCTCATTCCTTCCTCCCCATGCAATCCACAAGAAAGGCTCTCACCCACGTTTTCCCCTCGCTCCTTCTGCTTCCTGACCCACACTGATGTTGCTCTGTATGGCCCTCCGCGGTGTGCCCTGCCTCCTGTTTCTAGGGATCTGTGAGGATAAAAACTTCTTCCTTCATGACAGTCATTTCTATGTCTGTGGGTCTTACCAAACCTGATTAAAATAAATCCCGGGTACATTTTAAAGCAGCAGGAGTCTGTCAGGTGGGTATGCGCAAAAATGGGGAGCTATTGTGGGATGGCAGATGGTTCAGGGATGCCTAAACCTTTGTGGATGGTTCTGACCATTCCACTGAACTCCTGTTGCCAGGATCCACAGGAGATGGTCACCATGCTGGGTACAAAGAGCATCCAGCAGTGGCTGGCTTCATGGAACCACTGTTTAATACACTGTGATAAATGGTGTAGTCAGGAAGTACGTGGTGTTCATAGTGCAAAAAGAGGGGGACTTGATCCTGCCTCACAGGAGAAAAAGAGTATCAGAGAAAGTCTCCCAGACAAAATGACACCCACATGGAATTCCAAAAGGTACGGAAAAGTTACCCAGGAGAAGCAGGAAAAGGCGAGGACGGGTGTGTCCCAGGACAAGAGCAGACAGCATGACGTGTTAGGGAATTAGTGGGCAAAGTGCACAGGCGGAGTGACATGGATGAAGCTGGAGAGGACACAGGGCCTGGAACATCACACCTGTGGTTTAGACTTCATCCTGGAGACAACCTAGAGCCACTGAAGTCTTAGGCAAGGAGCAACAAGTCTGATTTTTGTTTTAGAAACACCTGCTGTGTGGAGAACGGATCAGAGGAGGGCAAGACAGCAGAGA
Source organism: Equus caballus (assembly GCF_041296265.1). Lineage (NCBI taxonomy): Eukaryota > Metazoa > Chordata > Mammalia > Perissodactyla > Equidae > Equus > Equus caballus. Next base: position 53,872,679 of record NC_091685.1, read on the forward strand.
GGAAGACCAGGAAGGAGGCAGGTGGGATGGTCCAAGGGAGAGTTAATGGGGCCTGAAGTGGCAGAAATGGAAACGGAATGGAGGAAGCAGATTCAAGAGAGTGGCTGGAGAGAGGAGGAGGGTCAAGGACGACATGGGGTTATGATCTGCACCTCTGGAAGGTGGTACCACCGTCCACCGAGGAACGAGCCACAGAAGAGAGGAAGCCAGTCGCAGGTGAGGAGAGGGGAAGTGCCAAGTTCAGTTTCAGAGTCTTACAGGACATCCAAAAAGACATACCCCACGGAAAGCTGCAAGCAGGATCCAGAGCTTAAGAAAGACGGCAAGTCGGAGACCTCATTTAGACACAGTTGTACACTCTCTCCATCACTATCATTTGGTACGTATGTCTCCAGGTCCTAAAGTATCTCATTCAAAACTTCTTCCCGGCTTTGCCTGAGCCTTGCTGTGGTTTTTTCTGCCTTTTTTCTACATTTTCTGTTTCTAATCCTGAGGAAGTCAGTCATGCAAGACATAATGAGAATGCTGAGACTTGCCTGTGTTGATCTGAATTTTGGCACAAGATTCATAAAGAGAATAGTGACTTTTATGCTCAGATGAGGAAACTGAGGTTTGGCCAGGTCAGAACCACCCACTGGACCAAGAAAAGACATGAGATATGAGCTATATATATGTGTGTGTATATAATACACAGATCTTCTTTGACTTATAATGGAGTTAACATTTTGACAAACCCATCATAAGTTGAAAATATCCTAAGTTGAAAATGCATTTAATACATCTAACCTACCGAACACCATAGCTTAGCCTAGCCTGCCTTAAATGTGCTCAGAACACTTACATTAGCCTACGGTTGGGCAAAATCATCTAACACAAAGCCTATTTTATAATAAAGTCTTGAATATCTCGTGCGATTTGTTGTGAGTATCTGTCTTCGCCCCGGGATCACGTGCATCATACTGTCTAGAGCTAGCTTGGGAAAAGATCAAAATTCAAAATTCCAAGTATGGTTTCAACTGAATATGTGTCATTTTTGCACCATTGTAAAGTTGATCAATTGTAAGTTGATCCATTGTAAGTCAGGGGACCATCTGTATATATATTTATTTATTATAAGGAATTGGCTCACATGACTACGGAGGCTGAGAAGCCCTAAGACCTGCAGTCTGAAGACCTGAGACCCAGGAGAGCTGATAGTGTAAGTTCAATGCAAGTCCGAAGACAAGACAGGACCAGCATCCCAGCTGGAAGACTGACAGGCAGAGAGGGAAAATTCTCTCTCCCTCTGCCTTTTGTTCTATTCCTGCCTTCAATGGACTGGATGAGGCCCACCCACATTTAGGGAGGGCAATCTTCTTTCCTGAGTCTACCAATCAATATGTTAATCTCATCCTGAAACTCCCCCACAGACACACCCACAATAATGTTTAGTCAAATATCTGGGCACCCCATGATCCAGTCAAGTTGACATGTAAACTTAACCATCACTGAGGGGAACTACGGCCCCAGGCCAAATCTAGTGGCCATCTAGTGATAAAGTTTTATCGTAACACAGCCATGCATAGGGTATTACCTATGAGTGTTTTTGTACTACAGCGGCAGCGTTGAATAGTTAGAACAGAGACTATATTGCCTGAAAAGCCTAAAATATTTACTATTGAGCCCTTTATACAAAAGGTTGCTGACCCTTTCTCTAGAAAATACCTCTGTTCTTTTTTCCAATGACTGGAACTCCTGAGACTGGGAAAACCAACTGTCATTGTCCCAGCTTACTGCACATTATATGGCAATCCACTCTCCCATCTTTAATTCAAAGCTAGCTTTGCCTGACACAGTACTAGTTAGCAGTTACCAGGCTTGAGTACCTACTGCGCATCAGACACAGGGCAGCCTCACTCTCCTCCCACCTTCTCGCATGGTAGACATTTTCCTCACCATTTTGCAGATGAAGAAATAGAGGCTCAAAACTTTGAAGGTACTTGCTCGAGGTTACACAGCTAGTAAGCGATGAGGCCAATTACACACCTGGGTCAGACGCTCTTCAAAAGCCTTGCTTTTTCCACTCCAATCTGCTGACCTCCAAGAAAGAGGGCTCAAGGCCGGGGGGCAGCACTCTGTGTCTGACGCCAGTGGACACAGCAGGGTGTCGCCTAGAAGAGCTTGGAGTTCCACTTCCTCTCCACAGAGGAGTTGAATCAGACTGTCAACAGCTGTAACTGCTCCTGCTTTCATTAAAGAATACACAATGTCCTTCCACTTTCCCTTTGTAGGCTGAGTATCATGGGACTGGGGATTGAAATTCCGAAGAAGCCAGCAACTGGCTGCAGTGTTAACAATTTGGGCATGGGGTTCTCAAAATCATTCAAGGGCAGGTTCAGAAAACTTGGATGTGATTCTCTGGGGGAAACTATGTAAAAAGAAAGAGACTTTGGGTTGGATAATAAATAACTGGGTGTAAAGACCTTTTAGGTCCTGGGGCTCTGTTAGTATCATTTATCATCTCAGTATTGACAGGAAACCAGTTGGGCCATGTTGAAAGAATTAAGATACAGAATGTGATGAGAATTTAAAGGTGAAAGAGAGCACGGTGTGTTCAGAGAACTAAAAAGTTTCAGTCAATTGGAGCACAGAATGCAGGTAGGGAGCATCAACGAATGAGGTGGGAGACAAATTATTCACATTTACACAGGGCAAGAGAAACAAACGCATTAAATGGCTATGATGTACTGAGGATGTCCACACAAATTAGATTGATCATCCTAGTCATGCTCCAGCAAGTATGTGAGGTGAGAATTAGCCCTCATTTAAAAAATGACAACTCGGACAATACATTACAAAATCGTGTTCGTATAATAATAATAATAATGATGATAATGATAATGATATATACTAACCACTTAGTCTGTGTCAAGCAACAGGCCAAGTTACTTGCAAATATCCGCTCATTCAATCGGCCCAAGACCCTGAATGAGGGGTCAGATGCACACTGCAGTCCATGGGCCGAACCCCACCTGTGAGCTAAGAATGGTTTTTACATTATTAAGTGGTTGGAAACAAAACTAAAAGCAAAAGAAGGAGATTTTGTGATGGGAAAATTACATGAAATTCGAATTTCAGTGTCATGGAATAAAGCGCATTGGAACACAGCCACGCTCATCCGTTTACGTGTCTGTGGCTGCTTTAGAACCAAAACGGCAGAGGTGGGTGGCTGCAACATAGAACAGATGTCCTGCAGAGCCAAAAATATTTACTATCTCCTGTCCCTTCAGAATTTGCTGACTCTAGCCCAGGAGACAGGTATGCACTCCTGTTAGACCCAGTTTACTGGTGGAAACAGAATTTTAGGGAGCACCCTCTCTGGCTGTGTTTCAGAGCTGGTAAGCAATAGAACGGTGGTTAGAAACCAGTACTGGGATCCCAGACACCACCTTCTAAATAAGCCCCCACACTGCCTCCCACCGACCGCCCCTGCCCATGTATGTTTGCAGGATGCCCCAAAACTCTTCTGAAGATTCGGTGATGACAGTCGAGACATAAACTGACATTCCTGGGGAAATACAGGCAGGACACTCCAACAGATAATTCACAAACGATCAATAATGGTTTGTAAAAAAGATAAATGAGCCACTTGTAATAAAATAAATGCAATTAAAATAAATATAATATTTTAAATTATGAAGTTAAGATTTTAAATGATGACGTTGGAATACAGGACAAACCTGTAAAATTCACTGCTGCTGAGGGTATGGTTTTCCAGATACCCTTATACACATTTGGTGGAAATATAAACTGGAACAAACTTTCCAGAAATTAAACTGGCAGCATTATTCAACTTCTTCCCTAATGAAACCAGACAAGTTTCTTTTATTTAGTTCCCTTTATTTAATAGTTCTACCTCTAAGAATCCATCTTCGATAAATGATCTGAGATGTAAAGAAAGACACTGTTTATGCGAATCATGGAATGCTATTAATAAATACAGGTGGTCCACTCATAGGTAAATAAATTATCTTCCTATATCCTACTACTCAGCCCACGTAGCCATTTTTTAAAATCATGTTTTTGAAGCTATTTAATGTGTGAGTTTTATTCTGGGTGAGATCAGAATCCATAGAGAGATCTGACAGAGAAGGGACATTTAGAAAGTCTCTCTCCCCGCCATGCAAAGAATAAGTTGGGGGCGGGGCAGATCACCCGTTAGAAGGCTACACAATACTCTGGGGGAGAAATGATGCTGGCTCAGACCAGTGTGGTTACAGTGGAAAGAAGTCTTCTGGATATTTTTCAAAAGCAGAGAAGACAGGATTCACTGCTGTGTTACTGGATACACATGGTGAGAGAAGAGGTCATGGATGATTCCAGGCCTCTGACCTGAGCAGCGGGGTGAATGGGAGCAGCTCCTTACTGAAATGGGGAAGCCAGTGTTGGAGGACATTTGGGAAGAGAAAGGAACAAATAAATAAGCATTTGGTTTGGGTACATTAAGTCTAAAATTATCATTATGGTAATTTCATGTGATTCTATAATTTTGAATATGTCAGTGATCTCCTATTACAAGTTATTTAAGGACCAGAAATGTAAAAAATTTATTTCTGCTTTTTGGTGAGGAAGATTGGCCCTGAGCTAACATCTGTTGCCAATCTTCCTCTTTCTTTTCTTTCTCCCCAAAGCTCCCCGATACATAGTTGTATATCCTAGTTGTAGGTCCTTTTAGTTCTTCTATGTGGGATGCTGCCTCAGCGTAGCTTGGTGAGTGGTATGTAGGTCTGCGTCCAGGATCCAAACTGGTGAACCCTGGGCCACCGAAACAGAGCATGCAAATGTAACCACTACACCACCAGGTCAGCCTCTACAATTTTTTTAAATGGCAATTTTTCTAATCACAATTTTTTGTTAAGGCATATAAAATAACACATTCATTATAGAAAATTTGGAAAATAAAAAAAAATACACAAAGGAAATAGAAATTGTTTGTAATGCCCCCTCTCACAGATAACCACTGTTATATCTCGCCTGCAGACAACAAATCCCATGCTGTGTTCTTGGAACATGGTCCTCAGTCACTAAAGGACCCTCAGAGGGGAGAGTTTCTCTGTCACCTGAGCTTTCAGAATCCAGCACCTTCCTTTGCTGGCTTCTCAGTCAGGACACATTTTCCATCCTGAAATCCAGACTGAAGGACCTCTCTGGAGGAACTTGCATCATGTAGTTTCTGAGCCTCGATTTCAACATCATTTTCATGTTGTCACTAAGGCCTTCCCAGGATGTGGTCCTGGAAAGTGGCCAGGCAGCTTCGTGCCTCCATGCCCTGTGATGCTACCTGGGACACCACAGAGGGCAGTTAGAAATGGCTTGAGCACAAACGGTCCTGGAGACCACACAGGGCCCTCTGATGTCTCACCAGATCTAGTGTCAGATACAGTAGTACCAACTAATGGCTCGATGACTGATAAAATGGTATTTAGATAAAGACAGCTCAGAGAGATTTAAAGGTGACTTCTCAAAAAGAGAGGCCGACAGATTATGGAGAAAAATGGAGAACATATAAATTTCAAATTCCTTCAGTCGTGGAACAAGTATGGATAAGAGCCTCGTCTCTGGTCAGAGCTGGGCAAGGAGCTGAGGCAGGTCTGAGCTGGCCCCTGCCCTACGAGCAAGCCATCTTGTATGTGTAATCCTCAGGAAGACAGACTTTTCCATGCCTCTGAGAGCTCGTTTGCTGAGAGGGAAGGGCCACTTATTAAGCATTCAGACACTGGCGCTCCAGCAGATTGTCGAGGCCATGGGCTATGAAGCCAAATAGCCTGGGGTCGTGCTCTGCCAATTATTAGCAAGTCACTCAATGAACCTTTCTGAGTGTCAGTTTCCTCACCTGTAGAATGGGGATGATAAAAGCCCACAAAACTGTTGAGTTCTTAAGAAGTACTCAGTAAATAGTAGCATTTGTGTGTTTGTGTGTGTGTGTGTGTGTGTGTGTGTGTGTAACTGTCAAGTATTCAAGGTCAGCAGCATCGTCCCATCTTCATATGAGGAAATTGAGGTGCAAAGGGTTAAATGATGTGCCCAAGGTCAGAACAAGGCACTGGGATCAGACTCATTAACATTAGCCCTGAGTTCTTACGACTGTTTTCCAGGAGCCAAGCAGTACTCAGACTGGGCGGGAGAGAATGGGGTCTCTTACAGGCACAACTTGGAGAAGGGAATTGAAGGAGAAATAGACTGGCTTCTCGCGCTGGATTTCCTTTCCATTGGATTGTTGTGACCAAGAAAGATAACCTCTTTTCTGAACTTTAATAGGTAGCTCCAGAGCCTTCCACCTTGTGCCCTCCCCTCCAGGCCATACAGCTATCCTATGACATTGCTCAGCTTAAAAGTCCTTCCTGGCTTCTCACTTCACAGGAGAGGGACTCCACACTGCTGTCACAATCTGGCACTAACCTAATTTTCCAACCTTCAAGTGTCCTGCTTTCCAGGCAAACTGAGCCATTGCTAATCCCTGTGCACATCCAGGGCCTTCCAGCTCTGCCTCCCTGCCCTCCCCTGACTATAGGACAATCATTTTCTACTCTGTGGTCTTTGTTTTTCAAATGAACATCCATCCCCCAGGGCGCTGGGCATTCTTTGAGGAAGGATCCACTTATAATTCATGTGCTCCTAGTTACACCTCTAGTAATTCCACTAGCAATGAAGATGGGGACTTTGATATAGTAGGCAACAATGAATACTTGTTGAAAAAAATGACATAAATAATACTGTTAGCAATAACAATAAGCTAAGAGTTATTAAGTGTGAACTATGTCCCTGACACTCCTCAAAATGCTTCACACGCATAACTCATTTAATCCTCACAACCACTGTGAGGGGCAGCTTCCGACAGGCTCCTGTGGATCCCTCGCGCCTTCTGGCAGTCACACCATGTCTAATCCCCTCCCCTGAGTGTGGGCTGGACCTGGTGACTTACTTCTAATGAACAGAATACACAAAAGTGATAGGATGCCACCTCTGAGGTTAGGTGACAAAAGCCTAGGACTTCCGGCTGGCTGGCACTCTCTCTTTTCCTCTCCCTTGCTCTCTCTGATCATCAAACTGACATGCCGCGAGCTGCCTTACGCAGAGATCCACATGGCGAGGGACCATGGGAAGCTCCTGGCCAACAGCGTGGGAGTAACTGAGAGCTGGTACTCAGACCCAACCATCGGAAAGCAACTGTATCCTGACAACACCGTCTTGAGTGAGCTTGGAACCTGACCCACCTCAAGCCTTCAAGTAAATGCAGCCACAGCTGAGCCCGTGACTGCAGCCTTGAGAGAGGCCCAGAGCCAGAGGACCCACATGGGCTGTGCCTAAGCTCTTGACCCACGAAAACTGTGAGATGGTAAATGTTGTTTTTCAAGCCACTGAGTTTTGGGGTAATATGTTACACAGCAATAGATAGCCAATACAACCACTTAAGTACTCTTACTACCCCATTTTGTAGATTAGTAAAGCAAGGCCCAGAATGGTTCAGCAACTTCATGCAAATCATGCAGCTCATAAGCAGCAGAGCCAGGATTTGACCCAAGGCAGTCTGGCTCCAGAATCTTCACTCTCGGTCCCTATGCTATAAGAATGGAGGGATGAACAGTTGGATGGTATTCTCCTTTCCCTAGCTGGAGGGGCCTGGTGCTCACCCCTGAAGGAGCCAAGGGAAGTGGCAATCTCACTATTAACCTCATCAAACTGTACCATCAGCCCAGACAGAGCATTTTACCAACAAGTAGCCTCTGCAAGAGTGTCCACGTCTAATGCCTGGGTGGGAGGCGCGTGAACAAGGAGTGGGAACAGATTGCATGAGGCAAGGACAGATGCCATAATGCAACAGTGGCAAGCCGCGTATCTCACCATATGAAGTTAGGGTATAGGTAACTATTCTCCGTCTCCCTCAAAAGAATGTAAAGTCCTCAAGCAAAGAATTTCGTATTATTAATTTTCACATCCCTAGTGCCTCGTAGGGGCTTGTTGTATAAAGGGTGCTGGTAGAAAGGGTGTCATATAAATGGCGTCCCTATTAAAGGAATGATTGAGTGAATAAATGAAACAAAAAAATGAACGAATGGATGGATGAATGAAGTGAGTTTATGATGACATGGATATATTTAACCATGAGCTTCTTTAATATCTAATTCATGTATAAAGTGATTTTTTTCAAAGGCCAAAACACTTCCTTCACTTTAAAACAATTAGAGGAAGGGGAAAAGGAAACTAATATTAATTGAGCAATTATGATGTTCCAGGCCTTGTCCTCAAATTGTGTTTAATCGCCACAACAGTTTGACTGTCCAATTTCCATTTTGCAAAGGGGAAACTGAGGCTCAGACTGCTCATGGGTCTGCCCAGAGTTACACAGAGTGCCAGATATCCGAATCCGTCATTTCAGACTCCAAAGGCCATTCCTATGCTGGTCCCGCCATTCATGCCTGCTAGATGAACGGGTTGGGAAAGGGAGGGTGCCCATGTTTAGGATGAGAGTCCCCCGTCCGTCTGTCGTCGTCGTCCCCCCTCTGGCCCCCGGTCTGTCACCGACAGTGAGAGTGCCGTCCATTTATGCGTTCAGTCCACAGGACTGCCACTGCAGCACTGCTCCACGCTCTGGGGGCAGCACATTTGCTTGGGGTTGGAGCTGGGATGGAGCTCTGCTCCTGGGAGCTCAACACAGGTGCCTGGACTCAGAACGTGTGACCGTGCTGGCGCTCACACTGAGTAATCAGCTGGTTTTCCCAGGCTCCCAGATGATCTGAAATGGGGCCATCTGCTCCTTCTCAGTACATGGCAAGCTTAAGTTCAAGCTCATGCTATGGCAAGGCCTTCATTTCCCTTAGGCAAAAAGAAGGGAAAGGGCATGAAACTGCAGTGTCTGCAGTGTGCCAGCCTGGTACATGCACACTGCCTCCTTCAATAATGGCCTGTGCTGCTGAGTTACCACCGCGTTCATTTTATGGAGGCGAAGCTGACCCTCAGAGAGGCGAAGGGACTTGCCCCAGGTCACAGCCAGGAAAAGAGGAGCTGGAATGAAATGAGGCCACCCAGCTCTAGAGCACAGACTCTTCACCCCACTGCTGCACTGTCCACTGACTGCTCTGCAAAGCACTTTTGTGCACATACACACACACACACACACATGCACACATGACCATGCTGCCACTCCCACCAGCTCTGCACAGGTAGACTGCAGGGCTCCCACCAGGGTCCCCACCAGCCCAGGAAGATAGCACTATTTCTGAATGAATTCAGCTAGAAGCCTCCATATGGCCAGGATCTCAGAACCTCCCTGTCTCAAATATCTATTCCAGACGGAAAAGTGCCCCAAACCCTGTGTTCCGAAGACTTTGGGCCCATGGTATGGAAGCACGAGAGATGCTCTAAAGGAACACTAAACCAGTAGCAACTCACATGTGGATGTGGCCGGTATATAACGTAAGTAATGACTAGCAGTAGTAACTATGATCACTAGCACTAATAAGTAGAGCTTTAGTTGGATAGTGACTAACCACCAGACACTATTCTATGTATCTCACCTGGATTAACCTATTAATTCCTCATAGCAACCTTGTTTTATGAATTTTAAAGTTGAGGAAATACAACGCACACAGGGGTTAAATAACTAGCCCAAAGTCACACAGCCAGTGAGAGACAGGAGCAGGATCTAAACCCAAGCAATTGAGATCTAGAATCTGCACTCTTAAATACTACATTATACTACTTATCATTGACATGAATACAGGAAGGAGGCGGTGTGTCAGAAAACAAAAACACGAATGAAATACTAACTGACAGCTGTCACTCAAACTCAGGGAAACAAGAGTGTATGGAGCAGAGGGGGTGATGAGGGAAAGGGGCAAATTGGGGGGCTCATGCCTCATCTGAGGGGGCAGCCACTGCTCATCCCCCCCTGCTTGCTGCCTTGTGGGAAGATGGCTGCTGTGTTTCCAGAGCGCCTGGTTTGCAGAGACACCAGATGCCCTGATCTGCAGTGGAATGTCTGGATGTTAAACGTCAGCACTGTGCTGGCCGTGCAGGACACACTGCAGGCCTCGTTTCCTTGCAGGCTGCCTGTGTGCAACTCATCCTCAGAACGAGCAGGTCTCAGGCCATGAGCCCTCCCCTTCATTAGGCAGTCCTGCCATCTCACTTAATTCTGATCTCGAGACTCTTCCTGACCCCAAGTTAAGATGTACCCCATCCCGCACCCACTCCGCTTCCTTCTCTCCCTGAAAGGGCCTCCACTTCTCCTGTAATCAGAGAGATTAATCCCTCTTCCCTCTGACAGCCCTCCACATATTTTGATCATTGGAATGATTTCTGAGCTGACATAAATCTGATCCCGTCTAACAAGAATGATAAAGGGGGCACCGTATTCACAGGTGGATTAGAGTAGCCGAGAGCCGCAGCCTCTGGGGCAGCTCAACAAGCCCCACCGGCCCCAGGGCTCCATGAAGCCGGGCACAGAGGCCTTGAGCCACACACTCCCCATCCCCTTCGGGGATCCCGACTCCACCACTGAGCCAGCTGTCTCAACCTTATCTTTCCCCTCTTCTCGCCTGAATCCAGGAGGTGATTCTCACATTAACTCACCCAAATGAAGGCAAACTAGTGATAACTTTATTAGGATTTTTGCAGGAAACGGGCTAAAGAGAAACACACCAAAACCCTAATCATGCTTATCTCCTGCTAAGAGAGAAGATTTGTGGGCAATTTTGCTAACTTTTCCTTTTGCTATTCCTAATTTTCCTAAAAGCACATTGTAGGATTTCTATCATAAGTCCGTAATAAGTGAAATAATAAAATATTTTGAATTTCCGATTTTAAAATAAGAACTATAAAATCCAGTTCTTGCTCTGGACCAGTGGTTCTCAAACTTGAGCCTGCACCAGAATCACCTGGAGAGCTTGTTAGAGCTTAGATTTCTGGAGCCCAACCCTAGAGTTTCTGAAGCTGCAGGGCTGGGGAGGAGCCCAGAAGTTGTGGTTCTAGAAAGCTCCCAGGCTACGGTGATGCTGCAGGTCCGGGACCACTGCTCTGGAACATTCTGAATATACTCACCAAAGTTAGGTAAGGGCAGCTTCAGCCTCCAGTGTCTGCCCAGACACTTCACCTCAGAACCGGAGCCTTTACTGAGCTGGTTCCAGGGGGCTCTACACAACACGTTCCAGGTATATCCACCTCTCCACTGCCACCCAGTACATCTCACATTCAGGTAGAACTGGGCGGGCATGTGTTACAAGACCGTCTCCCTGCCACCAGACTACCCACCTTCCCAGAACAGAAATGGAGGGCAGTGATGGAATTCTCACCTCTAGCCAACGGGTAATTTCACTGCAACTTTCAGATGCTCATCATCTGGTCACCCCCCAGTCAAAAACCAACCTGTCCAGCTGCTGGCCTACCTGCAGGAGCTCATGCTACCTGTGGAGATAAAGAATCCAGGGGCAGGCCACCCACGGAGCACCCCAGGTCCAAGCCTGTGGGTAGGAACATGAGGCACAGTCTTCAAGGGAGGAAGAGGCTTGATGCTCCAAGTGGTAGAGCCGCTCCACTGGGCCCTGTCAGGAGTCAGAGGATGCTTTCACGGGCTTATTTTGGAGAAATACGCTGGTCTCACCAGCCCTCTAATGGGGAAGAATTATAACATTATTGCACAGTGAGAGGCAGATAAGCATGGTGGTGAAACATGCAGGCAGTGACGTCAGAACTGAATGAGTTCAACATACCCAGCTGTATGACGTTCTAGTCATGTGACCTGGAGGATGGCCCTGAACGTCCTTGGGCCTCAGTTTCTCCATCTGCAAAATAGGTATAATCCTGCCATTTTAATGGATTACTACGAAGATTCAGTGAGTTGCCCCACATACTACATTTAGAATAGTGCCATGGCACATGGGAGGCACTCATAAATGTTAGCTGCCATTTTCCAAAACAGGGGCACACTGTTAAATTTAATAATATAGACAGGGAAGTACTTGTAAAGAGTTCTGTATGTAAAAAGACATGATGTTGCAACCAAGTATACTAGTAAATATCTTGTTCATTATGATTTTGAGTAAAGAATAAATGCTTCAAGCCAGTACAGGTAGGTAAGCATGACATGGAGAGTGAGAAGGAAATTTTGGTTAACAAGATATTTGAAGAAACAGGCATGATATAAAAGGAAAGGACTCAGCAAGGAAGAGTTTTGCGGAAGACAGCAATGGAGCTCATGGATGGAAGGGTCAGAGCTATTCACAGAAGGAAATGCATGTGCCCGTGGACTCAATGACTTACTTCTTGGGCATGAAATATCCCAACTCGGGAATCCACACTGCCTCACTCGTTCTGATTAGGGACGTCCCTGTGTGGCAGGAGTTCTGGCCCTGGAGATAGCAGAGCCCCTCTGCTCATGGCTTCGTGAGTGGACTTGCCTGGCAAAGGATCCGGGATGCTGAAGTTAACATCCACTACCTCTGCTGCACCTCCTTCAAAAGGGGCCAGCCTCCCAGACACGCTGATGGGGATCTTCCACCTCCAGCTCCCCAGCTCCTTTATACACCGAACGCAATGTGCATCTCTAGAGCTGAACTACCACCTTCTTTTAACGATGTGCATCTCTAGAGCTGAACTCCCACCTTCTTTTATCTGTTACAATGTCCCCCGTGAACCTGAGTGTCTTCAGCACAGAGATTCTGCCTGATTCATTGTAATGCACCTAGTGCTTAGCCTTTTGCCTTGCACATAGCAGCTACTTATTAGCTATTTGTGGAATAGATGAAATAAAAGGAATAAATGGTTAAGTGATATATACGAACATCATGTAATCGTTACAACATATCATCAAGAAAACTGGCAAGATGAAATAATGTTTATAAGCTAATGTTACATAGAACTACAGGAAGCAAGGTGATGTGTATGCTCTGATTGAATTGATGGGGAAATATTTCCTTCTGGGCTGAAGCTGGAAAAGGAACGTAGAAGAAGCGTTGTACTGAACAATTATCCCTTACTAAGCAGCAGGACTCATGAGCATTAAAAGTCCAAGCTCTCAAGCCAGCTTCCTTGGGATCAAAACTCTACTCCACCATTTCTAGCTGTGGGACTTCGGGCAGGTATATAAGTATGCCTCAGTTTCCTCTTCTGCAAAGTGGAAGATCATAGGGCTGCATGAGCGTTTTGTAAGTTGAAACATGTCCGGCACTTAAAACAGTGTCTGTCACAATGCTGCATACATTTTTAAGATGAGAGGATTGGGGACATTTCTTTTTAATGCTCTTTAATTTTGTTATATCGGATGGTCCATTTTCAAGGGCACTCATGAAATCCTGCCCACAAAGAACACCAAATCACCTCGCCAGCTCCTCCTCCCCCAACGCGAGATTAGCCGACCTCCAGCAAGGCTGTCCTCACTCAACCAAAATACCTTCAGGTCTGCAAAGGACAAGGATGTAGAGCTACAACGGGAGGACGTTTGCCTCCAGCATTACAGCACTAAGTTCTTTGATGATTTCAAGAATAAAACGCAGACGGAATCCCTGTGGATACACACTGTTGTGTCAAACTCACTGATGGTATCTGGTCTATCTAGGAATGGGAAATTCACAGGTCGGGCAGAGGCAGCAAGAACAGCTAGAGATGGGCAGTTGGAGGGCAAGTTTGAGGTCCAGCTGTACCAATAACTGGCTGAGGTTTCTTTTTCTCAGACTATAGTGGGAATATTCCCAATATTGCGGGGCCATATGTGCCAAGACTGTACAGAGGGGCAGGAGTTTAGATAGTCGATCTGAGACACTAATTAAGGAGGGGGTGGAAAGGCTAGAAGCTAGAGTAGAAGGTAAATCATGGCGGCAGACATGGATGTTCAGCAATCAGGAGCACGAAGAACTGGAGTTGGGCAGAGAAGCGGCAGACACCCTCAGCCTTGCACGGGGAACGGTCCTGGTTCATGAGTGAAATCTGGAAACTCAAGATTCAAGCTGCTGCATCTCCCTGCTTGCAATGTGGGGTCCAGGGGTGATGCCAAAGTGATATACATCAAGAAAGTGATTTTGCATCGGTTCAGAAGCCCACCGTTGCTTTCTAGACTGGACTTGATTTTTATTCCTTTTGCTACTGCTGCCCTGGAACTTATCCCTGGCTTACTCTCTGTTTTGGTATAACTATGCTTTCCTCTGCATCCCAGATGGGAGGAGGAAGAGAGAAGTAATAGCAGTACTCTTAGCAGGTTTTGAGTACTTAGTAGTGCTAGACGCTGGACTAAGCACATAAGTGATGCTGTATGTATTAACTCGTTTAATCACAACAACTCTATGAGACAGTGTGAGAGATTCTGAGCGTTCACCAGTGACACCTCCACATCTCCCAGCCTGCCTCGGCTTGGTTGGCCATGTAGCTTGTTCTGAATGGAGCAGAACAATGCATGCCGCTCCAGGCTGAGATGGATAAGTATCCATCTTGATGCCCCCCATGTTTTCAAGGCTGGACTTTAAGATTAAGGATTCCAGAGTAGTGGAGCCAAATGATGGACATGGCTGGATCCCTGAGTTATTGCTTCAAGGAGAGACATCCAGGAAAGATGTGAGACCTCCATCAGTTTGTATGAGCAAGAAATATTTATTGCTGTTAGGCACTGATATTTGCTTTTGTTTTTTTAATGGAAGCTAGCATGAACTAATTACCCTGACAAAAACAGGTGGAGACTGTTGTCATACTCACCTTACAGATGAGAACATTGAGGCAAAAGAGGATAAGTAACATGTCCAAGGTCACAAAACCAGTGAGTGGCAAGGCTGAGACTGAGCCCACGTCCATCGGGCTTTGGGAATCTGTTCTTCCTTTTTTTCCCTCACCTTGTTCATAGTTTTGGTGGCTCTGTTCACATTTTCCAAGATGGATTTCATCTCGAACCAGTTCCCAGAGTTGACGTGAGCCCCACTGGGGGACTCACTCCTTTTTGTCCTCCCCGGATGTATATGAGAGCTGCCCACATCAGAAATTATACTGAAGATGCTACTGAGTGTGTTCAAGAACTATTTGTCTGCAATTCCCTTCTTTTTCTAATCACATACTACAATCACACCTGGCTACAGAGAGAATTAGTAACCAAAAATCTTGCAAGTTGTCTAAAAGCCTAATGAGTTTTATTTTCTAAATGTCAACAACATCATCATACCTTGCATACCTGTTCTTCACAGTTTACAGAGAAAATATACATACACAATTAGGAGCTAGAAGGTGGTACAGCAAAAAAGTTAAGGGCATGCACTTGTTAAGTCAGGGAAAACTATCTTTCTGTCCAACTCTTTCATTTACTTACTGTGTGACCAGAAACAATTCACATAACCTCTCTGTGTATCAATTTACTCCTTCTTTTTTTTTTTTTTTTGTTGGTGAGGAAGATTAGCCCTGAGCTAACATCTGCCACCAATCCTCCTCTTTTTGCTGAGGAAGAGTGGACCTGAGCTAACATCTGTGCCCATCTTCCTCTATTTTATATGTGGGACACCTGCCACAGTATGGCTTGATGAGCAGTGCATAGGACCACGCCCGGGATCTGAACCTGAGAACCCCGGGCCGCTGAAGTGGAGTGCACAAATTTAACCGCTACACCACCAGGCTGGCCCTTACTCCTTCTTTATAACAGAAATTTATGTTGTTAGGTTGCTCTGATAATTCAGTAAAATAATACTTCGGATTCCTAGGTTTGAACTGGAGTAAGCTGGAGTGAAAAAAGCAGTGGGCACAGACATATTGCCCCTTCCCCTGGGTAAGAAACATATTCTGTGTAGTTATTATTAATTCTGATTTTTATTGTTCCTGGAGGACAGGAAACACATCATGTTCATCTCTGTAGGCTCATTGTCTCTCAAAGAGTATGGGGTAAAATACGTGTTCAGTGACTGCTTTTGAAAGTGATGAAAGAATAAACCACACGGAGAGAAACCACACAAGGAATAATATGACCAGAAAAGCAGAGCAGGCGGAGGTCACACCACACTAGACATAGTAAGCATGCCCACATCAGGGCTAGCTTGGGGAGCAGAAGCCTTCATCCTTCCCCTTGCTTCTTACCACCACTCAACACTCCCCCAGCTCCCACACAGAAGGAATAGTGTGCATTTGACAGACTCCGGGACACCTATGGGGCACATTTGCTATGGAGGTCCTGGCTGCGCACATACTAACAGATGAGCTCAAGAGACTGGATCTTGATCTCTTCTTTCTTCCAACCATGCAGAAGATGGAAGATGCAGTAAATTGTCCCAGGGGCTGCTCTGAGGTCAGTGCTTTCTCTTGTCCTTCTATGGGTTAAAATTTGTCTCTTTTGGACTGCAGGAAGGGGAATCGGGGGGGTGAGGAGAGAACAGGCCAAGCGCTTCAGCTTGATTCTCCGACATCCACAGCAGGAGTCTGGGGATTAAGCCCAGTTGGCAGGTGTCTCCCAGGTTTCCTTGGACAGGCTTCTCTCCATTCATATTTTCTTCGGGAGCTCATGGGGAGGGGTGTTGGGCTGGGCAAGGCAAGTTAATAAAACCTCACTCCGATTTTTAACATTTATTATCTCATTTTCAACTCCTGACCACTCAGCATTTTGCTAATATTACTAGAATGCTCCCCGTTATAAGACCTGGAGGCCCAGGCTCTGATATCTCACATCATGGGGCCACAGTCACAGGGCAAGTTTGTAGCCAAAGTGGGCATGTAACTCCGGCCTTCAGACTCCAAACCCAAACAATTCCAGGCATAGTTCCTCCAGGGCAAGGCAGACCAGGGGGCTTATTCTAATGGTCTCATGGACCCACTGGAGAATGACCCCCCTCCCATTTATTTTATCTAGAAGCAAAGTAGTACTTGAGAAACAACTGTAACCATGAATCCCACAGGATCACATCAGGTGTTGGGTTGAATTCTGATGGTGTACATTTTCTGCTGTCCTTCATAATGCCTATCTTTTAGGTCGTGCCTCCCTCTCCCCAGACAGGTACCCTTTCTCTGGGTTCCTGGAGTAGATTGTATTGCCAAAGGTGGCAGCAGCAACAGCTCCTGTTCCAGAGGCTCTTCAGCAACGTGATCTTGTCAGTCCCCCATCAAGAGATGGAGTCGATTTACCTGTCCCTTGGCTCAGAGCTGGCCCTGTGACAGCTTCGACCAACAAAATATAGTAGAGTGACATTCTGGCGCCGCTAAGCTCGGACATTAAGAAGGCCCGGTAGCTTCTGCTTTTGTGCTTTGGAGGAAATCAGCCATCCTTCAAGAAGTCTGACTTCCCTGACACCGCAGGGCTGGGAGGAGCCAACACTAGCCACGAGACAAAGCCCCGTGCAGGAGCCGCCCTGCCACCGCTGGGCTCCAGCAGAAAGCCAGGAAGGGTTTGCCAGCCTGGTGAGTGAAAGCATCCTAGAAGAAGATGCTCCAGCCCTGATGAGCCAGCGCTGTGGACGCTGCACAGATCAAAAGAAAGTCTGCCTAACTGCATTCTGCTCAAATTGCAGAATCATAAACAAAAATATGATTGTTATCCTTTAAGCCACTAAATTTCAACGAGGTTTGTTATGCAGCAGAGGTGGCCCAGAGTTCCCACGGCATTTGTCCCATCAGAGTAGTTATTATTCTGAACATTTATTACTGTCATATTATCTGTCTCTCTCCCTAAATTGACTCCCCAGGGCTTGGTTCCTGTGGAGTACCCAGAGTCTAGAACGGCGCCTGGCACACAGGAGGCCTGCAAAGACTCCTTGTGGAAAGAGGTGCATGGTGACTGTGAGGGGGCTCCACTTGGGCTGCCCTGCAGCCCACATGCCTGCGGTCATGCTACCTGGCTGCGCGTGGAATGAGACCTCCTAATCTAAGGAGTCCCTCTGTCTGTCTCCACATTGCAGATCTCACAGTAGGCTCCGAGAAAAGACTTTTGTTGTCAGTGCTGTCGAGTCACTTCTGACTCCTCCCGCCCCTGTGGACTGCAGAGCAGAACCCTGCCCTGGTCTTTTTGCGGCATCCTCTCACCTTCTGGCGCTCTATCAGACTATGCTCTGCTGCTATTCATAGGGTTTTCCTGGCCAATGTTTTTGGAAATTCTTTCTAGTCTGTCTAGTCTGGAAGCACCACTGAAATCTGTCCACCATGGGTGACCCTGCTGGTGTTTGATACACCAGTGGCCAAACTTTCAGCATTCCAGCAACACACGCCACCACCAACAGATGAGTGGTGTGGTTCTCTGACCAGGAAACGAACCGGGCTGTGGCAGTGACAGTGTTGGATCTTAACCACTTAGACTACCCAGGCTGGCGGAAAACGCTAAACTTAGCCAAATGACAAGCTTCTTTTCTTCATGTGGTTGTTTTTGATTTAAAGTGCTTGTGTTAAGAGAGCAGGGGAAGGTTCTGGGATTTTTCATAGGCTACAGAGCTGAAGATAAAATTTAATTAAACAGATCCCTGCAGTGGTGTGCCCACTGCTCCGAATCGAGTGCAATCATTTTCCTTTCCTGGCCTTTACTGGAGAGGATGCAGCGGAAGGTGCTCAAGTTGGTGATGTGCTGTGTGACTGACACTCAGGAGGGCTTCTCTCCAAAGGAGGAATCAGAGACCAGCTCTGACCACAGAGTATTCCAGAGTCCACATTCTCCAACCTCCTCCCGTCCTCACCATTACTAACCCCAAAGGGACTCTGATCTTCTCTCGACTGAAATATTGCTAGACCCTCCTTGCCTCCAGTTTCACTCCAGTGCAACACCAAACCCACGCTTAAACCAGATGTCCTCTTTTTGTAAAGACACAAACCTAATCCCCCCATCCTCTTGCTTCTGGAAGGCGTCCACGGGTCATCAGAGTATTCCATATTCTAGCCTTACCATTCCCTCCTTGCCTCTCCCTTTCCCTAGCTGAGGAGGGGCAGCTCTCCTAGTTTTGGCCAAAGAGACTTCACAGTTGGGGTCTAGGAAGGGTTTTACTCTACGAAGGAAAGAGAAGCAGGGCACGACCTGCCTCTTTCTCATGCCATGAGCATGGGGGTGTGTGAATGCGATGCTCAGACTTGAAGCAGCCATCAAAGGGCCATGAGGCAACAAATCAACACTGCAGGGGAAGGCAGGGGGAGACACAGGTTAAATACCTTTGGTGGTACTGTTACCACTGGTGGTACCCAGTGGTAGTATGTTTTTGCAATGAAAACTTTACTACTACTAATAAAACACTTACAGAACGAATTATAGAATGAATTAATGAGCCAAAGGGAAGCGGATACAACGCTTGTCTTAGATCAACCAAACTTTATTACCAGGGCCTGACCTCCCTGAAATGCTGCCATTTCTCCTTGAACAGGATTCTATAAACATGGAGGAAAGGCGAGCAACTTTTGGGAAGCAAAGCCTCACCTTAGCCCGGGTCTGCCACAGCCTTAAAATACGGGCGGGATTCTGCCAAGAACAGGGAAGAAGAGAAGATGGCTACGCAGAGGGATCCAGAAGCACAAAGGCATGGAGGTACTGCAGAGTGCTGGGAAGTTTAGTGTTGTCAGAACATAGGACACGCTGTTGCTTCTCTAACTCCTCCAGGTGACCTTCGTCACTCCTTCCTCCGTATAACACCTTAAAAAAGCACATGGCACACTGTCATATACTTGAGTCTATTTTTCCCCAAACACTGCAAGCTACAGTAGCATGTCCTATTCAGAGTGATATCATCTTCCACTCTCCAAGGCCTAAACATACTAACCACTCCAATAAATGCTTGTTGAATAAATACATGAATGACATTATCTCATTAGAAGTGCCCTGTGGGTAGAGCTACCACTAGGCAACCCCTAGTCAAACTCATAGAGCAGAGAGACCAGAGTGACGCCCACACAGGAGATAAATATAATTTGCATACTCATCTACTAACAGAGCCATTGTAAAGATGCCTAGTGGGAAACGCATTGTAGTGCTAACAGTAAAGGCAAATGCTTGAAACTCCAGACTTGTATGGGTTTCCTGGAGAAAAACTACCAGTGAATGAAAACTTGCACTAAGAGAAAAAAGATGCTTGCCAATTGCAGACTGGAAACTCATTCTGAAGGCTATAAAGCTACAGATGGGGTTTATCACACCTCTAGGACACTGTACAGAGCCTGTCTTATCTAGTCTTCTAGCCCAGAGCCATAATCTTCTGTAGCATCCCTGACCAGTTTGCAAACTAGCCTCTGTCTGAACAATTTTAGGGTAAACGCCACTGTGCTAGGGGCCAAGGGTACCTCAAGGTTGTCTGGTCCCAGGCTCAGCAGATCTGCAAGAGGAGCTTTGAGCGCCAAGGGAGGAATGTAGTAGCTTTTTCAGAAATGCCTTGTTCCGAGTCCCACCACGTGGACTACCTATCTCTGGCTCAGCCTTGGTTTTACAGAGTTTCCAGGTGAGGAGCTGCTATTGTCCCTTGCTACAAACCTCTGACTCAGCCCCTCACGTTGATTTTGTCTTTTTAGGACGATTAGGCCCGAGCTAACATCTGCCACCAATCCTCCTCTTTTTGCTGATGAAGACAGGCCCTGAGCTCACATCCGTGCCCATCTTCCTCTACTTTATATGTGAGGTGCCTGCCACAGCACGACTTAACAAGTGGTATGTAGGTCCGCACCCGAGGCCGCCCCCCAGGCAAACCCCAGGCCGCCAAAGCGGAACGTGTGCACTTAACTGCTGCGACACTGTGCTGGCCCCTCATGTTGATCTTTTTATGAAGACTATTTCACAAGCACATTCACTGCTTCATCCCATCCCAGCTTTCTGTCTTTGCCAAGACTTGGGCTCCCTGGCATTATACTGGATTCCTTCAATCATCTATAAAATAAGATTGCTAAACCTTTCACCAAGGCATAGTGATTAAGAGCTGGGGAACTGGGAACAGATGGATCAGGGTTTAAATCTTGGCTTTTACTTTATTTCTTTGCTCATTCATTCAATAAATGTTTTCTGACAGCTTGCCATGTATCAGTCACCTTACTAGGTACCAGGCAGTGAACAAGTCAGAAGGGTCACAAAGCTTACCTTGGTGTACATGTGTGTGTGTGGGAGGGTAATTAACAAAGGAGTGGGCTGACTGAAATGTCCCATATGTTCAGTGTGTGCTAATTACCTTTATTATCATTATTACTATTATTATTATTTGATGCATCATTTGGGATTAGATTTGGTTGTGAGTGACAGAAAGCCCAACGATGGCTTAAACAAGAGATTTTGTTCTTTGACATAAAGAGTCTGAAGGGAAGCCACCAGGCCTGGTGTGATGGCCCCATGGTCAGCAGGGACCAAGGCACCTTCTTTCCTTTTGCTCTGCCCTGCTCAAACTCTAGGTCTGCAGAAGTTGCCGGTGCCTCAACATCCCGTACGTACTGGCCAGTCCCAAACATGCCAACAGCTCCTGACCATAAGCACTTGAGACTCTCCACCCCTTTCTCAGCGCCGGCACAGTGTTCGGTCCACAGATGGAAGCCTGGTGGTGCCAGGGAAGTGATGCCCCCAGGAGCAGCCCTCACCCAACGGCAGACAGGCATTGGTGCATAAATACCTCAGCTCTTTGGCTTTTCGAGGAGAACATCTCTGGAGCACGTGCTACACAGTTTCCCAGAGTTCCCCAGCAGGGTGAATCCACCATAATTTGCTCATTAGCACACCCTATACCAGCCTCCTTCCCTTCCTATCTCACTCCCTTGTTCTCCCTACCAGTGCTTCCTGGGATCACTTGGCAAATAAAAAACTTGCTCTCAAATCTCTGCTTCAGAGTCTGTTCTTCAGGGGGAACCCAATCTAACATGTGGTCTAAGTTGGCCACGCATGCTCCACCCATCTCACCCACATTCCAGCCACCAGGAAGGTGCAAGTGGTGAAAAAGGGTGAGGCTCTTCCCTTTAAAGAATATTTCTTGGGAGTTCCACTGAATACCTCAGCTTACACGCCATTAGCCAGAATTTACATGGCTTCATTGGGTAACAAAGGAAGCTGGGAGATGTAGTTCTTCTTATGAGTGGTGATATGCCCTGCAAGAACAAGCATTCCATTACTAAGGAAGAAAGGGAACCCACCTCCAATAAACCAGCTTGTTAGCATCCAGGGGATGGACAGGCAGAGCCCTGTGGAGTAGGCAAGCACCCACAAGCAGGGGTTTGGGTTCCTGATGAACCACAATCCCAAAGCTCCTCCCTGAAAGCCTGTTGAGCCATCACACCTTGGTGCCTGCTTCCCCACCTGCTCCCCAACAGTCTAAGCATAACTTGCCTGGTCTCTCCCATCCTTGGAGGAAAGCCGAGACTTAGCTCCATCAAACCATGCCAGAATACAATTCGTATATTAAAATCATTCAAGCTGGCTTTTCCTTCACCTTAGTTTTAGATAAATAAGAAGTGCCACACCAGACCCCAGCCCTCCAAGGGCTTACGCGATTCATAAAGTGCCATGACAGATGCATTAAAAGGATGTAAGATGACACATGGCTAATGACAAGTGAGGGGACCAGAGGTGAAAGCCTCAGTGTTCTACGGACACCGCAAACTCACAGAATATCAGTGTTGCAGGGAAATGCGGGAGATTTACGAAGGCATCCACTGAATGCTGGCTGCATGCAGCAATGCGCTATCTATGAAGACATTTAAGCTTCCCAACGGCTCGATGAGGTTCGTTTCATTATTGGCTCCATTTTAAAGATGAAGAAACCAAGGCTTTGATAGATGGAATAACTTGCCCTCAGTCATACAGCCAGTAAGAGACTGAGAGTAATATTAAAAAATATATGAATAATAATAACGTATATTTTAATTCTTTTTTAATATGTTCCAGGCACCAAGCTGAGTGCCTTTCATGTTTATGCAGTGTAAGCCTCATAACAGCCCTTGAGTGAAACACAATTATTATTTCCATTTTAAAAATGAAGAAACTGAGACCGAGAGAGGTTAAAAAGCTAGAAAAGAGTGACACTAGCTTTAGGAGACCATCTTGTCCAACTGCCAAACAAACGCTTGACTCCCCTTTATGGAATGATGGCCATCATCTAAAAATGCCCAATATCACAGAAGGCACAGCCTCCTAACTCATCCATTCCTCTCCTGGAAGAAGTCAGCTGAACAGTCACTGTTTTTGAGCTTGCAGGGTGCAGAATTTGCCATCTCAAAATGTGTCTCTTTGGCTTGATTATTTTTAAGAACAAAAGACTCAGGAAGAAACTCTTCCCCTAACTGTCTAAAAGAATCTACGATGGAAGGCCTGTTCTAGGAAAGAGCTCTCCCATAGAGAACTATAGTATGATATGAACTAGGTGTGGTAGACAGGGAGGAACCCAGCAAGGCCCATTTGATCAGAGTCCTCCCCATGTCCCATTGTCTCTGCATGGCATGACAAACATTTCTTTACCAAACATTCTCTTTTCCATCTCCATGTGAATTGCCTTCCTCTCCCCTTTAAAGTTCCAAACCACTACTCTCAAGATCGTCTTTTGTTTTTAGCTGAAGATGGTATTTAAGGTGGTGGCTTCTGCCATTTTGGAGAGTTACTCATTTTTCCTGGGTTTCTCCCATGTATACACGTTATCAAACTTTATCTGATTTTCTCTTATTAATCTGTCTCATGTCAATTTAATTCTTAGACTGGCCAGAAGAACCTAGAAGGGTAGAGGAAAATTTCTTCCTCTGCTACCCTGGACCATGAGCTCCCCAAGGTAAGGACCATTTCTTATACTGAATAGCTTCCCCAGGACAGAGCTCAGAAAACTTCTTCTCTACAGGATTAGAGAGTACATATTTTCAGCTTTATGGCCCACGTCATCTCTGTCACAACCATTCAACTCTGCCATTGTAGCCAAATGTAGCACCTAGCAGACAATATGTGAACAAATGGCCATGGAGGTGCTCTAAGAAAACTTTATTTATGGACACTGAAGTGAGAATGTCACAGGAATTTCATGTATCACAAAATATTATTCTTCTTTTGATTTTTTCCAAACTCTTAGAAATGTAAAAGCCATTCTTAGCTCGTGGGCTACACAGAATCAGGCAGCAAGCGATTTGACTCACAGTCCATAGAGCACCGACCCCTGGACTGGGATCTAGAGGAGTATCTGGACAAAACTGGCATCAGGAGGCCTGGTTTTCCTTCCCACTTACCAAGGTGCTAAAGAATAGGGCAGTGCATTGCTTTTTCTACTGAGTGGCAAATGGTTCGACAACTGGAGTTTAGTTTTGGGCTGCCCATCGCCACCTCCAGGGCTGAAGTACCGATGCCTGCACCCTGAAGACTAGAATGTGAAGTAGGGCACACACAGTAAAGGCCCATGAGCCTCACTAGGGAGGTTGGACTTTCTCTAAGCTGCCATATGGGTGTGTGGTACCACATGACAGCGCCTATGATTAGTGTGCTAGTGACTTATTGCCTTGCATGTACATCCTGACACAGTTAGGAATGTATTATTATCCCCATTTCATAGGTAAGGAAACCAAAACTCAGAGAGGTTAAGTGACTAGCCCAATATCACCCACCTAGTAACAGTAATTCACATCCAGGATCCAGTTTCTAGGCAGCACCGCGGATACTACATTGGATGGGCAGAGACAGGAACCACAGTCAGCATCCCTTGGAAAGATCAGCAGTGGCTCCAAGCTGGTCTGCTGCATATTCATTGCTTCAGGCCTGATCTAGGAACACCCACTGCTGACTGCAGCCTTTAATCTAAATCCCCTCTCTGCTTCCAGTTCTGCCCAGCACCAAAGGATGCTGGGAGGCCTAGGCCCTAGCAGCAGGTGGGGGTCAACCTTTACAGGGGGAGGGATTAATTAGAAGATTCAGCGGGATGCCCCTGGATAGAATACCTGCTTCCAACAGAAACAGCTTGTGCGGGGAATCCACGTGCTGCTCAGGACAAGGAGTGCTCAGCAGGGTGGGGGCAGAGGAGTGGATCCACGGGCTGCGTTTTCAATAATAATGGGAAAAGTGATCAAAGCTGGCATCACGGAGGGCCTTTCCCCAAGTGGGGCTTGTGTCAAGAGGCATCACATACATTATTTTACTTAATCCTCAGGACAGCTCCAGGAGGGGGTGCTTACTACTGCACTTATTTGCAGACAAAGGAACTGAAGGCCAGCTGATCAATGCATCATGCTGAGCAAGTATGTTAGACTCCGAAGTCCACACTCTCCTACCTACCAGGCTCAGGAATGCAGCTCGCAGGTGTCAAACCTGGACCTTTATCCTCCTTCGGCTTGCAATTGCTCAATAGCCTTTGACCCATATATGTTTGAAATGACTCAAAAGAACTGGTTTAAAAATCAACATTTCAGGAGAAGAGCAGTCAGATCTATATGGCATCAAACAAGAAATTTGACAATCATCATTCATTCATTCATTTATTCACCTGGTCATCCATCCATCCCATCACCTATCCATCCATCCATTCAATCATTCATTCATTTAAACAGATAAGCAATATTGTCTGCGTGTCCTCTATTAGTGAGGCCCTGCACTAGCCTTGGAGAGGGAAAGTACAAAGATGAGTAAGACCTGGCCTCTGTCCGTTTACAGGGTTTAACGTTTTAGGGAGGTCACGTGTCTGAGTATGTTGGTGGGAGCAAGTTGTGGGAAAGAAAGACAAGTGAAGACCTTTGGGAAAGGGCCACTCAAGGCCAGGGAGTCAGATGGGCCACCTACGTGGACACATATGGATCTGTGTTCCGCGATCACCTCCACCGCTTTTCCCTCCACCCCACTGCCCTCACTGATGCCAAAGATATGGTTCCCTAAGAGATCAAAAGCTGGGTCAGTGAAGAGATATCGCAAGTCGGTAAAACAAAGGAAATTTGTGAAGTTGTAGAGAATTCTTAATTTGAAATGTCCTGAAAGGGGTATGCACTAGGAGGTACTGGGCTTTGGGGGGACTCCAACGAGATCTTGATGACCATCTCCATGTGACAGGATTCTCTCCTTGACCAAACTTTGGTCAGGCTCCTCTGAGCTTCATTTTTGACAAGGCCCAATGTTAGGCTCTGTCTTTGGCCCATTTAATCCAGTTCTAGCAAGAATCCTGCTGGGTCAGTTTAGCTAAAATTCTCAAACCTTGATATCTGATCACATTCCTCAACCCACACCCTCAATATCCTCTCACCCTGGCCTGGCTTCACCAAAGTTCCTGCACCGTCAGTTTATCCAGAACCCCCCTTCCCCAGTGTTTCCTCTTAGTAATTTTCCATCCGCTGACCCCCATCCTGATCCTTGGCTAGAAATCCCGTTTTCTTGTTGTATCTGGAACGGAGCCCAGTTCTATACTGAGGTCTCTTCCTCTATTGCAATAGTTCCTGAAGAAAATTTGCTTTCCCTGCTCTAATTTCTGCTCGGCTCTGGTTTTCTTCAACATATGGATGCCGGAGAAGGAAGGTCCATGTGGAAAAGATTCATTTGTTCATTCAAAAAGAATTCCCTAGATGATACCTGCTCTGAAAAGCAGTGTACCCCTGCGGTTCTGAGTCAGAAGGAATAACAAATACCATCTGGACATGGAAAGTCTTTGGGCTGAATGTCAATTCAACACTCTCATCCTCAGACTCCAACATTTACTAATTGGCAGGCTATTAAATCTCGCTTTGCTTTGGTTTCCTCGTCTGTAAAATAGGCCTAAGACCAGCCTCACTGCAGAGAGATGTGAGGACCGAGTCAGGACAGTGAGTGTAAGTGCTCTGCACAGCGGTTGGGACCCTGCCAGTACTCGACAGCTATTAGCAATGGTAACTACAGTAATAGTCAGTATTAGGCGTGACAGAAGGGATTAGGTGATGGCAGCATATAGCACCGAAGTCAAAGAACATTTATGGAGCACCTGGAGTTTTACACACTCCCTAAGCTGAAGAATCAATACAAGTAATTAGAACAAGCGGGTTCAGAGTGATCAATGCTGTGAAAGCACAGCGGCAGGAGAAATTATTTCTAGCTTGGGGATAATGGGTCTTCAAAGGAGGAGGTGATGTTTGAGATCATGCCATGACTAGGATTTACACATGAAAAGGGGTCTAGAGGGCATTTCAAGAGCACCACGCACGCACAAAGACTCACTGGCACACCATGTTTCAAAGCTAACACTGGGCCCCATTCTTTATCTACAAACCTAAAATCCAAAATGCTCTGGAAACCAAAATGTGTGCGTTTTTCATTTTTTTAGCTGAGGAAGATTTGCCCTGAGCCAACATTTGTTGCTAATTTTCCTCATTTTCCTCGTTTCTTTGGCTTGAGGAAGATTTGCCCTGAGCTAACATTTGTGCCAATCTTCTTCTATTTTGTATATGGGATGCTACAACAGCATGGCTGCCACCAAGTGGTGTAGGTCCACACCAGAGAACGGAACCCAGGCTGTTGAAGTGGAGTGCACTGAACTTAACCACTAGGCAATGGGGCTGGCCCTCCAAAATGTTTTTATGACTAATTTTTGTGACAAAACCTGAGCTGATGTGATACAAAAACCTTTAGAATTTTTATTTTCCCATTTTGTGTGAATGATCATGTTTCATGGCAGAATACTCAAGAGTTTGGTTACAGTTACTATCTCAGAACCCACTGGGGATGTTATGCATTATATGGTCTATTTGCCACCTTGCCTTTCTAAAATAGGAATAATTCTAAATTTCAAAACATGTCTGGTTTTGAATAAGAGGATATGAATCTATATTAATAATACCTAACAATTATTAAGCACTCGTTCTATTTGGGTACTTCTCCAAGTGCTTAACTGAATTAATCCTTCTGATGTAGGTAGGTACTGTTGTTATCTTTTTTGCACAGATGAGCAAACTTCCGTATAAGGAGGTTAGTAACGTGCCTAGATTCACACAGCTGGGAAGTTTCAAAGCCACAAAACCTGCATTCTGCAATCCTACACTGGACCACCTGGATATGCTGTAATTAAGTCTGTAATTAAGTAGGAACAAGTGCGGTTGTTTACTCTCAAGCCTTCTCTTCCTTCCTTCTCCTCTCTTTCCACACCTTCCCCTTCAACGAAGGACTGCAGCTCCCACTGCACTGCTGTTGGCTCGCTTTAGCCAACGCAATGTTAGTGCAAGTGACATGAACAGAGACTGAATGTGCTTTTGCAGTTTGGCTTGACCTCTCAGATGCTTGTGATTTATTATGGATAAAGCACGATTCAGGCAGCTGCATGAACGTCAGAATGAGAGACAAGTAGACCAGACCTGAACCCAATCCAGAGCCCGAAACAGAGCTGCCTCAGCCAGCTCACAGACTCATAAACGAGAAAAAAAAATGCTTATTGTTGTAAGCACTGAGATTTGGGGATTGTTTGTTACATGGCATTATCATGACAATAGCTGACTCATTTGAATTTGCTGAGCATGGAGTGGATAAGGGAGCATTTTCTGAGGTAAGGATTTAAAGTTGATATTAGCCATATTGGGGAGTATACTAAAAATAATGTTAAGGATTTTGAATTTTATCCTGATAGCAATTAAGAATCTTCAAAAGCTTCTACACAGAGGCATGAAATGATAAGACTTCTATTACCTACACTGCAATCAGTCATCTTTTCAAAACACAAATTGAGCCACTACTTTCTTCCCCTATCACCAAACATACACTCACTTAAGACCTATCAGTGGCTTTCCTTTGTTCTTAGGATAAGACCTAAATCCGTAACATAATCCAAAGTTCTCTATATGGACCCTCCTCAGGGACCCAACCACATTGTGTACCAGGCTTCCCCCTTGACAGTGCTCCCAACCACACTGGCCTGAATGTGCACTGTTCCTTTTTGCACAGGACCTTTGCATACGCTTTTCTCGCAGTCAGAAATGCTTTCTCACTAACTTTTGGCCTACTTAACTCTAGTTTAATTGTCACTTCCTTCTTGAAGCCTTTCCTGAGCACTCTGGGAAGTCAACTGCCCCTGTTAGATGTGCTCTCAGCATCATACATTTCTCTTTCCTTTCACTTATTACAGTTGGAATTTCACGTTTGTTCATAAAATTTGATCAGTGTCCATCTCTGCCACTAAACTGTCTACTTTCTGAAAGCAGTTACAAAGACACTTTCCCCCTTATCTTTGCACTCCCAGCATTAGCACACTCACTGGTACATGGCTGATACTCAGTAAAACTTGTTCAATGAAAGAATGCTGTAGGATGATACCTTAGACAGCAGTGAGGACAACAGATTATTTTGGTTGCCTAAAGCACCCAAGAACAGAACTCATCTTTCTTCCTTTCAACTCCTGCTTGCTTTCTCTGAGACTTTGCCAAGACAGATCTCTCACAAAGCAACAGTGTGGTGGGAACACATTATCAATCTGTTATTACCAACCGGGAAATAGGAACTCAACACCGTGCAACACGGTCAATCTATATGGCAGGTGTTCACCCTGTGTCCATAACACCCGCACTGTGATTTCACAATCCGAAAGACTCCTGTAAATGGAGGAGGACAAAACATCTGGATGTTGCAAACTCTCTTGACAGGTTGTCTATACCATCCCCTTCAAAATCGATGCACAAGAAATGAGAGTTTCTCCAACAGCAGAACAGTGGCTGGCAGCAGAACGTGCCATTTAAGACTGTCCATGGTACTGAGCAAAGACTGCCTGGATTTCCTTTGGGAGCAACTCGGAATCTGGCAAGAAAAGAGGCCACGGGTAGCACCAAATGGTGACATCATTTTGAATGTGTTCGTGCTAGGGGAAAAGGACATCTCATCATTTACATAGTATTTGTGAAATAAATAAACGTATTCAGTAAATAATTAATCAATAGCCTAAGATCATTTCGGTCATAAGACGGAAGCCAGTATTGGAATAAAGGTGAAATGAGTTAAATGTGGCACGAAGGCAACATGGAGAAACTGGGTACTGGAAAATCAGCAGTAGGCAAGCTGAGTATTAGGAACTATGATCTAAGCTCACTAAGGTTCAAAAATCAATTGCAAGCACCAAAGAGAGAATAAATTTTGGAGAGCAGAAAAACCAAGTTGGTAAGGACAGGGTGGGAGTAGAAATTGGCCCGATTGCCTTGGAAGGCATTTTGGCATTATCTTTTAGAAACTGAGACATATATATATATATATATATATATATATATATAGCGATACACAATTCTTCTCAGTATATTCCTAGAGATACACTCATCCAAGTGCAGAGGAAGGCATACGATGAGAAGTTCATCACAATATGTTCATCAGAGCAAAACCTGGGAACAACCCAGCTCTCCTAGCAGAGGACTGATGAAACAAACACTGATGTAGGCATCTATGAGATACTCTGCAAGAATGAGAAATGCCTTAACATGTAAATACTTCCAGGAGACACTGTGGAGAGGAAAAAAAAAAGCAAGCTGTCAAATGACATAGCTAGCATGTTATAATGTTCTCAAATTCACACATATCAAATATCAATATTGTGTATTGTGCATTTTCTGCTACCAATATCAGGTGGGTGACCCAATAAGTTACACCTCAAATTGTTAACGGCAGCCACCTTTGGAAATAGCGTGGGAACTGGAACTGGGCGTGGAAGGCTGGTGGAGACTTCAGCACTGCCTATAATACTCTATTCATTTCACAAGGAATAATATAGTCAAATTTAACTACTGAAATTATACATTTTCTTAAACAAAGTTGTTCAAAAGCGAGTAACAAAGAATCCAAGGAAGTGAGTTGAGTGAAATTGCGCTTCAAATTGCAGCTAGGAGAAAGGCAGAGTCACTCCGAATGAGATCGAGGTTTCTGGATGCCTAGATGTGGCTCTGAGGGCTTTTATTGATGGCTGGTCTCCATACGGACATTCTCAGCCCTTTGCTACCTCCGAGTATCAAGGAACTTCTGACAAATGGGGAAAAGGAGGCTGTTTTGTTATGGATCTGCAACTTGAGTGTGGGATGTGGAGAAAGGAAGCAACGAGGAACAGGGAAATCACCACATCTCTTAGACAGGCTTCTCAGGCACCACTGCTGACACTGGGCTCATTCAGAGTTTTTACGAATCATCTGAAAGGGATTTACAGTTGAATATCTAAATGTACAAAGTACGTGTAAGCCCTGGTGCAAGAAAATGCCAAGCAGATAAGGATAAACAAATGCCAGAGCAGAAATGACCATAAGTCTGACCCAGTCTCATAATTCTTACATCTCACCAATTGTTATGAGGATTAAATAAGACTGCTCTATGAATGCCCTTGGAAAATTGTAAAATGGTGCACAAAAGTGGCTTATTACTGTGATTATGTTGTAGTTGGTTTTACATCAGAGTTTGATAACAGAGCTAAAAGTGAAATCCATAATGGAGTTTGGTGTTGTATTCAGCCATCCGTCCTGACTCTGAGAAGTTTACAAGAATGATTTGGCTTTTACAAGGAACCAGCCTCAGCTTTTTTTTTGTTTTTCGCTACTTTCTTTTTTTAAAATAGAAGTACTATATCCAAATTTTAAAAGTTGGGGAAGGAGAACAGACATAAAACTACCTGTATTTTCAATCACTCCAAAATGTCACATCGTATTTGCTAGATGAATGATGGAATGAATGAAAGAACGAATCCACTTTCATCCTGTTGCTGCCTTCCCTTCCAGTCTTTGCTCATTGGCCTGTTCTACAGGACGGTGAGCACAGTGCAGCTTTACTATTTATAACCTGCACTTTTCACTGATGTCATAAACAGTTCCTCGCATGGTTCCCTAGCTTTCAGAACTGTGCGGTTTTTCCTAGATTTGATGTTCTCTAAGACAGTTAATCCATCCTTCATGTTGGAATCACACTCACATCCTCCACGTCCCTTTCCAGGGTATGTCTTTGTACAAAGTCTTCCATTCTTTAGCCCCTACTGCTCAAGGAAGTCCCAGGGCTGGGAATACAGTTGATGGCTGGTGGTTGGCAGGGGCTCCATTTCACAGACTTTATTATGAGTGTGATGGTTACGGTTATTGTGATCATTTTGTATTAATGATATGGATTGTTTTCTGAACTGCTTGGTTTGTTTACTTAATTTTTAAGATAAAGAAGGAAAACACTCTCTAGGTACAACAGAATTTATTTTAAAATGAAACAAGGCAGAGATCACACATTACAGTGAATTTTAATATAAAATAAAGGCTCCACAGAAAGAATTCTATGGAGAGACAGACTGTTTCAAAGAACAAGCCAGCCTGGAGTGATGGAAAGCTCTTTCACTCATTGAGAAAAGATATGGAACAGCAGATGACCCTCCCCCCTGAGGCTGTCAAGAGGAGGGAGACACAAGACATGTGACTATAATCCTGGGAGACAGATTGCCTCACAAACATTCAGAACGCATTGCTTGTTGGTGACTCACTTCTTCCAGGAATTCTGCTATTGGCCAGATTTTTCAGGATCCACTTTTTATATTGTCCATTTTGTGATGGATACTCTATCAGCTCCTGTTTCTCTTCCCCCAGACCCCAGGCTTGCAGCCCCGGGATCTACACTACTAGTGAATTCTGAAGCCTACAAATTAGAATAGCCCCCATTACCTAAGTCTTGCTGCCAAATAATTCTGGGACTAGGTGACACAGGGGGATTCTATTTGTCCCCTGAATTATTTCCACCCCCACACAAAATGGGCTAATTCCATCCTATGGACCAAGCTGTCATTCATCAGTTGATTCATTCAGTAAACATTGACTGCACACTTATCATACGTCATAGATAGTTCTAGCTCTGAGGATTAATGAGAGAACAAAGATCCTGCCCTCATAGAATTCCATGTGATGGGAGATGGATAATAAAGAAATGCATCGATAAACCAAGACTGGATATGCTGTGAAGGACACAAAACGGTATTGGGTTGAAAGTAACTGGAGGTGGAGGAAACCACTTGGGTCAGGATGATCAGGGAAGGCCTCTCCAAGAAGTTAATAGCTGAGATAAGACCCATGTGAGAAAGAGCCAGCCAAGGGAAAACCTAAAGTGTGTCCCAGGCAGAAGGACAGCAAAAGCAAAGGCTCCAGAGCAGAATGAAACAGACGTGTTCAAAGAACAGAAAGAAAGTCATTGGTTGGCTTTTCTGGTTGAAGGTCAAGGAGCGGAGGGGAGAGCGGCAAGAGATGAAGATGGAAAGAAGACCAGAAAGCAGATCACTTGGGCTGTGTAAGACTTGGTAAGGAGTTTAATATTCATTAAAGTTCAAAGCTTCTGCCTTGATAAGCACCTTAGTGTATCTGGTCAACCTACTTTATACTCCAGTCTCCCAACCAAACTGGAGTTTTCTCCTAAAGCCCTGTTCATATGATTTGTATTTGGCTATTACAAATCTTCTTCCCAAGGAGCTTGCCTCTGCTCTCCATGCCCCTGACCAAGGCTTACAGACTTGCCTAAAAAGGAGAGCTTTCCCAGTCCATGGCATTGCTGGACCTGACTCCAACATTCTGGTTCATTCTATAATTCCTGTTCATACTAGGCCTCTGAACCATGTCTAATTCTGCTTTGCCTTTTGGACTTGTCACCTCGGGCATCTGGAACCAAGTAGGCACACCCTAAGCCTATATCCTACCCCTGCCAAGTGGAGTTCCATTGGTCTGGTGTCCTTTCTCCTCTCCATTGCCCTGAGCCTGATCGTAGCATGCCTTGTCTGGACCAAGCTCTTGTTAAAGCCTAACTGCACATCACAGTGGCCCCAAAATAGTACCGTCAAGCTTAATCATCAGACTAATTCACCTGACTTAGCTCCAGATAAATCTTGGCTGTTTCAAAAAATCAAATCTGGAAATTTGTCACAATTGAGGACATGTAAAAACTATGTTCAGTCTCTGATGGCAATTTCCAAAGAGTAGTTCCCAGAATAGCTGGGAAATTGCCATGTAATTGGCATAAAGCTATGACCTCCTCAGGGGTCTACTTGGAAGAAGAACCACATCTATGTGGCTGCACAGGAACCAACGCATTTGTTAACAATCCAGCCTCATTACCCATCTACCAGCCATGTGTTAGTGGTCATAACTCTTGCAGCACTTTGGGATCCAGATTCTTATCTGGTACATTAGGCACCAAGTGGGAGAGCCTGGGCAGCAAAGCTGAAACATCATGTTAAATATTTGCATTTTGGGCAATAGCTCCTTTCATGGCATGGTTTCCAGGCCCTTCATCACCCTGGCTGGCCTACTGTCGCCTCTAGTTTTCAGTAAGCATTTTTAAATGGTACTGAGGATGGAATTCTCTCCTCCTCATGTAGTCGGAGCAGCGCAAAGAGGCACATACCATGATCTTCTCTCCAGAAAAGGCCAGCCATTGCCCACAGGCCAGGTCTAGCTCCCAAGTGGGACTGTGCTGATCCATAGAAAATCAAAGTTTCAAAATTTTCTTAGCAAAATTGCAAGGCCTGCCCACATCGGGTCCACGTCACCTGTAAGGCCACAAACAGCCAATGCACTGCTGCATCTGCTCCCTTTGTGTCAAGTCACGAGCTCTCATTTGCCAACGTCCCCACCCGGCCCAACCAGTCCTGTGTCTTTCTGATCTCTGCACACAGGCTTCACAAGCCAAACAACTAACAGTGGCAAACATACCTGCTTTGGAGTCAGAAAGGCCAACTTCATGCATTGAGCCAAAAAATCATCACTGATCACTTACTAGGTGTGACATAGAATACGAGGCCCTAGGGATAGTCATTAGCAACAAGACAGAAGATTCCTTGGCAGAACTTCTCATTTAGCAGGGGAGAAAGGGCACAAACAAACCGTTATCTGCCTTACTCACTAATTGCAAAGGGAAGAAGCATTTCCAGAAAGAAAATAGAGAGCATCATTAAACGAAACAAACAAACAAAAATCCACCTTCTCCAGGGGATCTGGGTAGCCTTCTGTGACATGGTGACATTTCAGCTGAGACCTCAAGGACAAAGGAAAGGAGACAGATGTAGAAACGGAGGAAGGACAGGTCCAGGACATGGAAATACCAGGTGCCCAGGCCTCGAGACACGAAGGAGGCTGGCACGTCTTGGAAAGTGAAAGATGGCTTTTTTCTTTTCTTTTTCTTTATAATACTGTAGATAAAACCTTGGGAGAATTTTATTACTGTTTCTTTCTTAAGAACAGGTAAAAGCTCCCTATCATGACGACGATCATTCCAATATACCCTGTATTGTTCAGCAAGAGAGAGGTGTCGTATGCTGCTGCCTGTTTTCACACACAAATGCATGAATCCCTGGCAGAAGATTCACACTTCTCTTTTTTATCCTAAAAAGACAATGAAATATAAGTAACTCATAAGTCCCCAACCTCATCAGCCTGTGACTACAAAGTGAGATTATGCTCTTCTTTCATACGCAAATTATTATGGCCTGAGGCCCTCCAACTGTCTCCCAGCTGTTTCTGAGAGTTTCTCTGGGCCTCCTGTGTGTCCAGAATTACGCTTTTAGTTTCTGCTTGCTCTGAGCTTCTTGTCTTCCAGGGCCCAGCTGTCCTCATCCATGATTACCGCCAACGCCATACTTGGCTTTGGGGAGAGAATACTGTTGCTTAAGTCCAAAGGGACAGTCCTGGTGAGTGTCATAATTCACTAGTGTAATGTGAACCCAGAAGCACCCCTGAAGCTGGAGAACTCCGCGTCCTCGAGAGGCCGCAGAGATTCTTACGGCTGACCCACAACTTTAAGAACTGCAGCTCACTGGGGGCGGTAGACATGGCAGGATCCTTGGCTCTGGCGCGAAGAATAGAGAATGCAGCCTGGGGAACCAAGTGTCGCTGTTAACAGTCAGTCTGGGCTCAGTTACATTCAACAAATGTTGACTGAGACTGACTCACGGCGGGAACTGTGCTGTGGGCTTTGCACACCTGTTCGCCTTTGTTGTGAAGCAGGGAATGTGCGGAAAACTATGGAGCAGTGAAAATGGACTACTGCTACGAGTTACAAGCATCAGAGGCTTAATTTCACGAACAGAATATTCGGTGAAAGAAATAAATAGAACATTCTGGCAAAGTTCAAACCAAGCAATAATAATGTCATTTAGAGAAACATACATCCACGGAGGGAAAATACTACACAGAAAAGGAAAGGAATGAGGGAGAAAAAACAGCAATCAGGATCTGTCACCTTGAGGAAGTTGGGAGGGTAGGACACTGGCTGACCGAAGAACGGTAAGGGGGAAGGAGTACAGAGACACCCCAGTGATTTCTCCAGTTGGGCTCTGCTCACTTGTATTTGTTTCACAATTGTGTGTACTGAGGATGTTCACAAGACATTTGGTACTGGACTTATGGTATAATATTTTTTTAATAAATAAAAGAAGTATACTTCTGTATTTCATTTCTTATTGGCTACCAGGGAATGCACAGACTTAGACTTGAACAAACTTAGATCAGGCGCACACGAAAGCAAAACCACCAACCAAGGAACCCACCACAAAAACTTGAACGTCACACCCGAAACCACGCAACCTCTACAAGAAAACATAGGCAGTATGCTCTTTGACATCAGTCTTAGCAGCCTATTTTCAAGTACCACGTCTGACTGGGCAATGCAAACAAAAGACAAAATGAACAAACGGGACTACATCAAAGTCAAAAAATATCCTCTGCACCGCAAAGGAAACCATCCACAAAACCAAAACACAACCTAACAACTGGGAGAAGATTCTTGCAAACCGTGTATCGGATAAGGGGTTAATATCCAAAACACAGAAAGAACTCATACATCTCAACAGCAAAAAAAATCAGCAACCCAATTAAAAAGGCGGGCAAAAGATCTGAGCAGTGATTTCTCCAAAGAAGGTATAGGGATGGCCAACAGGCATATGGAAAGGGACTCAACATCATTAGCGATCAGAGAAATGCAAATCACAACTACAAGGAGATGTCACCTTACTCTGGTCAGAATGGCTCTAATTAACAAGACAAGAGACAAGTGTCAGAGAGGATGTGGAGAGAAGGGAACTCTCCTGCACTGCTGGTGGGAGGGCAGACTGGTGCAGCCACTATGGAAAGCAGGATGGAGTATCCTCAGAAAACTAAGAATACATCTACCTACCATACGTATGATCCAGCTCGCCCACTGCTGGCTATTCATCCAAAGAACTTGAAAACACCAATGCAGAAAGACACATGCACCCCTAGGTTCACTGCAGCATTATTCACAACAGCCAGAACTTGGAAGCAACCTAGGTGCCCATCAAGGGAAGAATGGATCAAGAAGATGTGGTATGTATACACAATGGAATGCCACTCGGCCCTAAGAAATGATGAGATCCGACCATTTGTGACAACGTGGATGGACCTTGAGGGTATTACGTGAAGTGGAATAAATCAGAGGGAGAAAGTCAAACACCAAACACCGTGTGATCTCACTCATAAGTAGAAGATGAAAACGACGACAAACACACACAGAGCAAAGGACATTGGACTGGTGGTTACCACAGGGGGAGGGGGGAGGGGAGAGAGCCAAAGGGGTGATGAGGCTCACATGTGAGGTGACGGACTATAATTAGTTTTCGGGTGGTGAACACGATGTAATCTACACAGAATTCGAAATATATTACAACGTACATCTGAAAGCTATATCATCTTAGAATCCACTGTTACTGCAATAAAATAAAATAAAATAAAATAAGTTAAATTAAATTAAAATAAAGAAGTGTAGGAGGCTCAAGAGGCTAACAGGCTTTTGAAAAGTTATTCTAGGGATTTTTATGGCTTAGCTCAGGGCGGCAGACACCAGCCTGAGACACAGCTGTGACACAGCCACTAACTTCAACTCAACTATATTCCGACTGGAGGGAAATCAAAACTACTGTCATCATAATTTATGGAAGGCTTCACTTTGTGCCAGATCCTGTGCCGACTGCTTTGCACCAACTGTCTCATTTAATCCTCACATCCAAAAGGTAGGTTACCGTTATTCTCCCCATTGTAAAGGTGAGGAGGCGGGAGCAGAAAGATGGCAATCTGCCTGGAATTCACAGAAGGATTCTCTAGGTAATGACATGACCTTCGGACAAGATTTCAAGGTTTAACACATTACAGTGGAGATGCAGATCCCAGTATCACAGAACGTGAAAAACACTGAGTCCTGCCAAATGTATTAAAACACTAATTATGGATCCTCACAATCTCTTGGCCTGTTTTCTCAGATGAGGGAAAACCCAGCGTGAAAAACCGTTGATGAGATGTCTGCAGAGGAGGACTACGTCTGGTCTTTAAAGCCGGGAACTATCCCAGTAGATTCTGAGTCAGTGGGTCCAGAGTAGGCCTTGAGCGTCTCTGTTCTTTTCAAAAGCCCCACAGGCTACACTTCCGCGCCCTTGGAGTTGGGAAGTACAGTCATGCCCTACAGCGGGACGTTTCAGTCAACAACGGGGGTCCCATCAGATTAGTCCCATATGGCCTAGGTGTGCAGGAGGCTCTGCCATCCAGGTTTAGGAACTCCGTGGGGTTTGCACAGTCTCGAGATTGCCTGACCATGACACACTCCTCAGAACTTATCCCCACCGTTAAGCAAAGCATGACTATACTGCCTTGCATTCTCCACGGTCCCAGACCCTGCACTCTTTAGATGACTGCACACGCAGAGGGCACCGTGTCTGAGGCAGAGAGCAGCTGGAATCACAAAAGCTCTCGACAGAGAGTCAAGGAAAGGCGTGCTCTGCTTACACGACTCTCTACTTTTCTCTGGGTCCGAACCATTTCATAGCTAATCTGCTTTTTTTAACCGAGCAGCTTTGCCAAAAAAAAAAAGAAAAAAGAAAAAAAAGAGGTTACCAACAAACACTAAACAAACCAATATAAACAACACATATTAAATAAGCCTAACCCTACTATGCTACGGAAAAGGCTTTTATTTCCCTGGGATAATTTGGACAGCATTAGATTGTTTTACCAAGAGCAGCCAAGTCGAGGGAGATTATTTCTAATTCCACAGTGCTGCAGATGCGGTCAGTAGCGACCGCAGGCCGGAAAGGAAACAAAGCAAAGTTGGGTGTAATCCATTCAAGTTCACACGTTTCACCAGGGACAGCCTCCAAGCCTTGAATACTTAGGTATGCATTTATCCATTTCTTTAATCAACCACTACTAACGCCTACTAAAGGCCAGACACTGCTCTAAGTACTTTACGGATATGAAATATCCTCTGACCTTTACACTCACCTACGGAGTGTGTATGATAATCAACCCCCTTTTACAGATCAGGAAACTGACACACAGAATGGTACAGTAACTTGCCCAAGTTCACACAGTCCGTAGGTGGCAGAGCCAGGACCCATTTGACAGAGTCTGGCTCCGGAGGCCACGTTCTGAATCACCACGCTCAGTCTCCAAAAACCTATAGAAAGCACCAGCCTCAATCGAAAAGTTTTGTTTTCCCCACCCTACAGTCCCTACGCGGTGGCCCCAGTCTCCAGGGCATTCTTTCAGCTCCTCTGACAGGCCCTACTCCTCCCTTGCCCTGTCCCAACACTCTCCCTCACAAGTCATCCTTTTCTTTTAGGCATCTGCTCTCAGCTTCAACATCACTGCCTGAGTCACCAAGTCTAACAGGAAATGCCGTCTTTCTCAACACTCAACACAGAATTGCTTTTACGTATCTCCTAGGTAATTGGTTGCTGCCTGTCTGTCCTTTCCAACCAGGCTGTGAGGGCCAGTACGTCAAACAGCCTGTCAGTCTTGCTCACCAAGTGTCCAGGCCACTGAACACGCACCGACCAGAGGAAAGGAAGGACTTGTCCCAACGTCAACTCTCCAGACTTTCTGTGGAAGGAGGGAACGAACAGAGCACCCTCCAGCCTCACGCTTTCTCTTCCATGCTTTCAAGTGTGGGGCACATACCTGTGCTCACAACGCTCCCCGGACAGCCCCCACTGCACCCCTAACAGGTAGACTTCTGCACAGTCAAGGGCTTTGGAAAGCACTGGCTCTGCACACAAATATTACGTGGCCCTCGACAGGCCACTTCCCCTGAACCGGCCTGAGCTTCAGGGCCACAACAGGCTTCGTGAAAACCCCCACGGAACGTAGCCTCGAAAAGAGGGAGACCTGCACTCCTCAGAACGCCTCGAGACCAGTGTCCTTATCGACTTCGCGCCTGTCCTTCCGAGAAGCCGAGACCACGGCTGGCGCTTCCAGCGCCCGACTCCCGGGCACCGCACGCCCAGGCTGGCCCCGTGCCCGGCACACACCGCCCGTTCCACGAACGCCTGAAGCGCACGAAGAGACCCCTTAGCTCCCCGCGCCGCACAGCAGTCCTGCCACCTGACGGGCACCTCTCGGCGCTCAAGCCTATTCCTCAGGGACGCGCTCGCCTCCCACCAGCCCCCAGGCTCACGCCCCCAGCTACCTCTCCCAGATGGAATCATCTTCGCGGGCGCCCTGGTCGTCCGTGTCCGGCGAGCAGGAAGAGCGGGAGCTGAAGGACGGCCTCCTCAGGCTAGCGGCCGTGGCTGTGCACGGCCCGGGCTGCTGTGCCCAGCGGGGACACGGAGCGGCGTCCACGGACGCCGGGGGAACGGACGAGCCCGGCCCTGGAGAGAGCAGCACAGCGCGGCCGGACCCCGCCGGGCTCGGCTCTGGGCAGGCAGGCGCGGCTGGCCGACGCCTCCCACGCCTCCCAGGACGGCGGCCCAGCAGCCGCGCGCTCCTCTCCTCTCCTCTCCTCGCGCGCGCGCGCGCCGCCGCCCAGACGCTGCCCGGCCGTTGCCCCGCCCCCCCTCTGGCGGTGGACTGCGGACAGCGACAGGGACACCCTCCTGGCAGAACTCCTGCGGCCTCGCCCACACGCTTCGGACCTTCGCGGAGCGGGAAGGTGCCCTGAGTTATATACCCCCAAAGAGGATGCTTTACATATGATTGAAATGTCCCTCCCACAGTAGTCACAAGATTGCCCTTTGGGCACAGCGCTTGATGGACACAGCAGGTAGTGGGTCTGCTATCTCGGTGGGCGTAGCAGGAGGCAAGTCTATTGTCTCAAGCTGGGTGGTCACAGGTGAGCACAGCAATCAGTTCCTAGCCTAAGGAAAGATGCTTAATCCTTAAGGAAATGCCAACGTTGGGAGAGGGAGGGAAGTTGCACCTTTATCTCAAGGGCCTTTGCTCTTGCCATAGGGAATCTCTAAAGCAGATATACAATGCATGCTCAACTGCCTCGGTCAGGCCCTTTTGGAAAGACAAGGTCAGGCCGAATTAGGTTTACACCAAATGGCTTCCTCATATTCTCCAATATATCCTATTGCTTGCCATTTTTATTTGTCACTTCATTACATATAGTTACGGAAAAAGTCACGAGGCTGATTTAGAAATTTTGGATAAATTATTTTTACATATCACCCATGAAGAGACTATATAGCTTATTGAATTGAAATGGCTTTAAAACCATGTGAATTAAACTGAATGTGGCTACAACTAAAGAACTTGGGGGATAGGAGAATATTGGAGATTATTGATCTTTAACTTCTGCATTCTTTGGATAAAAATTTCAGAGAATTTTGTGGTAAAGGAATTTCTTGCCACTAATGGGGGTAAATATAAAAAGTATAATGCGTGATCAAAGTTGATAATATCAAGGTTTCTCTGAAAATAGGGAGTTATGAGAAAACAAGTAAAATGGCATTAAATATAGAAATAAAAGTTCTGCTTTCCAGACAAGCTCAGTTATGTTTGCTAAAAACAACAAATCCAGCTTGTCTCTGACTCTTCTTCAGCTTTTCTTTTGGATCATCTCCTCCTAGTTTTTGTGATACTTTGCTTCTGTGTTGTTATCTGTGGAAGTATGTTCTGTCGCAAATATCATGTTATGCTATCACTTTCTGAATTTTTCGGACTGGGTTTTTAATGCCTTTTGTACTAGTATACTTTTTTTCTTTTCTTTTGAGTTCTAAAACACTGTTTGATTTGCTTAAGGGCACATTTTCTAGCCCTTGCTTTTATATCCATGTATAAGAGTGTAAACAGACTTCTGATCTGTATATTACCCCCTTAGACTTGTTCACATAATCTTGGGAGGAGGAAAAAATAATGTTGCTGAATTATTTTTGGATTAGCATTTAAATTATTCTAAGAATTCATGAATTTACTCAAAAGCCGCTATTTGGCTTCAGCCTTTGCAATGCTGAATAGTTGAATGCCTACTTCAACAACATTTCTGCATCCCTGAACCCACATGTGATCAATGACCATGCCACTGTGTGGGTTATCATCATATAACATCATAAGGGTAACAATGTCAATAATATGAGCAAGGCATGGCATTTGGATTCATTGTTAATATCTGAATATTCACTTGCAAATATTGGCAAGCACTCTACGTGTAACTTGTAGTGAAATTTTCTTTTGTCAAAGACAAACTGGGGCTGGCCTGGTGGCGCAGCAGTTAAGTGCACATGTTCCACTTTGGCAGCCTGGGGTTTGCCAGTTTGGATCCTGGGTGTGGACATGGCACCACTTGACAAGCCATGCTGTGGCAGGCGTCCCACA
Organism: Equus caballus; assembly: GCF_041296265.1. NCBI lineage: Eukaryota > Metazoa > Chordata > Mammalia > Perissodactyla > Equidae > Equus > Equus caballus. The sequence goes on from NC_091685.1 coordinate 53,915,075, forward strand.
TATAAAGTAGAGGAAGATGAGCATGGATGTTAGCTCAGGGCCAGTCTTCCTCCCCAAAAAGAGGAGGATTGGCAGCAGATGTTAGCTCAGGGCTAATCTTCCTCAAAAATAAATAAATAAATAAATAAACAAAGACAAACTATTTGACATACAAGATATTTTAGAACTTCCTTGTCATATACTTAAACAATATGTTATAGGAGCTATTGCATATTTAAAAGGTTACTTGGATGAAAGAATGCTGTAACACTGTGCTTTTGTAGAGATTAATATCAACAGTGCAGGGGCTGGTCTGGGGCATAGTGGTTAAGTTCGCACACTACGCTTTGGAGGCCCACAGTTCACAGGTTTGGATCTCCAGTGTGAACCGAGCACCGCTTGTCAAGCCATTCTGTGGCAGCATCCCACATAAAATAGAGGAAGATTAGCACAGATGTTAGCTCAGTGACAATCCTCCTCAAGCAAAGAGGAAGATTGGCAACAGATGTTAGCTCAGGGCCAATCTTCCTCACCAAGAAAAACACCCCACAAAAAAAACGAGTGCAGGATTTCTGACAATCGTTGCCTGCAGAGAAAGTGGTTTGTTTGCTGTTATTTACTTGTTGGAAAAGTAAGCAAACTAGTTTGCCTTAAGGTTACAAGTATTTATTTATAGTATATGGCATCTTCTGTAAAAATCTCCATATTCAACTATGGGGAAGGCCTCGAAATTGGTGTGCAAACAGCGAAAGCTGAGATGCAGATGGAAAATCAGAGAGAATTTTGTCATTCTGAAAGCCAGTTACATTGTACCATTGCCACAATTCCAGCTCTGTGGTTTAAGTACATACAGATGTATTATCAATAAAAATGTAAAAAGGGCAACAACTTTAAGTCTGTTTTTGAAAAGACTCAGAAGGCCTTTCTAGAAGCAGCACACTTTCAGTTTGTGGGATTTTGTCGATAAAATTGCATCTTTACCATTGACCAAGTCTTTAATTCCAGGAGTTGAAAAGGAGATAAGTTTTGCCTCAGTTACTATTAGAGAGATGACAGTATTGCTATCAGCAGTACCCATTACTGGCAGAATTAGCTGAAAAGTACTTTATTCTTCAATTGACCTAAATTGAGATTAAGTATGTAATTTAGTATCCTAAATGTGCATTATCATGAGCAACGGAGCAATCTAGGAGCTGATAATGTTGAGAAGTTATTGTTCGTGCAGCATGTTACATTTTAAAATGGTTACTAAGTTTTAAAATAAGCTAATTATAATTAGATCTTGACAAAATTTCACATTTATTCTTTTGGCGTAAGCGTTCAATCCAGGATGATGCTATTCAGCTTCAGCTGAATATGGATTTTACACTAAGTCATTGATAAAAAAGTATTTGCTGCATGTCTAACTTTTATGTCTAAAAAGATCTCAGAACTTTAGTATTTTGGGTTGCAAATATAAAACTGCATTATCTTACTATAGCATTTCACAAAACTAGCTGATAAGAGGTAATTTTAAGATTTAATTTTATTGGTCTTTTAAAAGGCCTTGTAATGTTGAGTTTTCATTATTTATGACCATACAGAACATGGTGCGTAGATTGCTATGAAATATGCAGCACAGGGCTATTGGGAAGAACACATCAAAGAGGAATATGGAAATGCTCCGAGAACTGCAGGGGCCTCTTAAAGTGGTTGTTTTCCTGATTTTTCTTTAATACAGTTGACACCTTACATGATATACTATTAGATGCCAAGCAAGTTCCCATTAAAATGTGAAGTTTTGTTTTATTGTTACTTAATAACAGGTAGATAATGATAGGCAGTCTTTTTGTAGGAAGATAGCAAAGAAAATAAAACCAGATGAAGACTCAAGTAAAACTCCTATAAAAACTCTGTGATGTTTACAGTTTGCTCTTGCATGATTAATTACTTGGGAAGTCACTTATTTGCCATCTCTTTCTCCCCTGCTGGACTGTAAGCCATTTGAGGGTAAGGACTCTACGTGGTGTGTCCTCCGCTGCCTCTCCAGAGTGGCAGGCACTTAGAACACGCAAGGGTTTATTAATATAAATTACTGTATTGTGTTTCATTTTGACTACAAAGTAATATCTACTTTAAAAAGGAAAATATTATTACTACCTCTAGCTATTGCTGTTTCTGATAGTTTAGCACATTTCTTTCTGGCCTTTTTACTATGCTTATTTAAATTGTTGAGATCACATTATGTATACAGATTTGTGCCCTGCTTGTTTTTTGCTTAATGTTATATCAATATTTTTTGTTATGTTATTGAAATCTTTGTATAAACATCATTTGAAATGACTATGGTATTCTGTCATATTTGATAGAATGATATGTTTCTTAGTCATTTCCAAAATTTTAGCATTTACTTTCTGCCTGATTTTTTGCTATTATAAGTAATCCTGAATTGAATATCTTTTTATTTTTTGTCCATTTCAGATTTTTTTCACCTTGGTATAGATTTCTAAAATGGTAATTACTGAGACGTGAAAGAATATGAATATTTTTAGAATTCTTAATTATATTGTCAAATTATTTTGTGGAATTGTTGTATCATTTTGCATTTCCACCAGGAACATATGAGAGAGTCCATTTTATAACTTCTTGCCAATATTTAATGTTACTTTAAAATCTTTTGCTAATTTGATAGAAGAAAATGATATGTTGTAATTAGCGTGTCTGTGATTACTAGAGAAATCAGACTTTCCCCCAAATGTTTATTAGCTGTTCTCTTTTTCTTTTTCATTAATTTTCTGTTGACGTCCTATTCTAGAGTCTTAGTAGTTTTTGATGAGCTTTTTATTAACTAAGACTAATAATCTGTCACATTTATAACAAATACCAATTCCAAGCCCTTTTAATTTTCATTTATGCTGTCTGGTATTATATAAAGCTGTAAATTTGGACTTTTTCCAAATAGTAAACTGATTATTGCAACACCCATTTGTTGAGTAATCCTTCCACTTCTTCTTCTTCTTTTTTTTTTTTTTGGTGAGGAGGATTGGCCCTGGGATAACATCTGTTGCTAGTCCTCCTCTTTTTGCTTGAGGAAATTTGTCGCTGAGCTAACATCTGTGCCAGTCTTCCTATATTTTATGTGGGATGCCGCCACAGCTTGGCTTGACGAGCAGTGCCAGGTCTGCACCTGGAATCCGAACCCCTGAACCCTGGGCCACTAATGCAAAGTGTGTGAACTTAACCACTACACCACCCGGCTGGCCCCTCTACTTCATTCTTAATGTAGCCATTTCTTACTTTTTATGAAGTTTGCGTCAGTCCAGTTATGTTATTTCCTAACTAAAATGATACAGTGCCACATTATGTATAATCGTGTGTAATCATAATGTAACATTGGTTTCTGTACTGCTTTACAGACTGAATGTAGAAAGTGACACTGCATGAAAGAGACCAAAAATCAGTTCTTCATCCCGAGGACCCGTTAAACTCCAAGAAGCATCATATTCAAATAATAATCAAATGATTTCCCAGAGTTTTTCTTCAAATGGAACTAAAAAGGATATCAATAAATGTGTAGATTTTAAAGTGAAAGATAGTAAATTGACAAATGTTGGGAGTAAGCTTGACCATGGAAATAAAAACTTTAGCAGTCCTGAGATTGCCAAAGATGCGAAACCCAAAGCTGAAGGCAAATGAAAAAGATGGGCTCATTTACTTGCTCAGAGGGAGAAGAAGAAAGAAAAGTACAATAAATTTGGAGACAGTTCTGAAAAATGTGTTTTGGAGAAATGGAAGAGAATCCAGTTTTCTCAGGATTACAGTTCCAACAAGATAATTAAGGAACCCCTCAAATCTAGAAGAAGGAAGATCAGTTTCAAAATCCCAGCAAAACTCCTGTGATACTCTCCAGAAGCTTGTAGGAGGAAGTGTCTTCAGTGTAGATTCTACCAAGTCGAAGACTAAGCCGGAGAACAAAGAATGCCTGGAAGGCTGCCGGGTGTCGTTAAATTTGACTAGGCACCCAAGAGAATGTTTATTTTCAGATTCCACGTGTAAGCAGACTGTTCATGAGTCAAAAGGAAAATATCATCGTGAGCATCATGAAAGTAATGATTCAAGTTCTAGTGCAAACCTAACCCAGGTAAAGTAGTACAAAATGAAGAATACAGGTTTTAGCGAAGAGTTTCAATATGGTCAGATTTGAGTTGTTCCTTTCACTGATTATGATCGTAGAGGGCTGATTCAAATTTAGTTAGGAAGATTTGTATTGGTTCCTTTATTTTGCCCTTTTAATTCCAAGTTTCTTAGGAAGATATCCTGGTAAGCATGAAGGATAAGTAATAGAAGGGAATGTGTAAAAATGTAGAAAGATGCAGTTAGAGATAGTCCTTTCAGAAAGCACTGCTCCAGTGTCTTAGGCTCTTCTGTAACCCCAGGTACTATAGAACACCCAGGGCTTAATATCCTGAATAGCTTTAACAAATTATTTTTGGAGTGCCCCTGTGTGCCAGGCACTGCAGTCACAGTCTGTTTTCAGAGACTTATTCCTGTGAGGAGACATGCAAGCTGTCACCCTAAGTCTGATAAGTACTTATCACTTAATATGGGATTACAGTGGAGGATTAACATGGCCTTGGTACACTGTGGAGGGATTAGTTAAGAAAGGTTTACTGGAGGGGGTAATGTTTAAACTGAGAACTAAAGAATGCGTAGGAATTATTCAGGCGAAGGCGAGGTGGGTGGAATGGGAGAAGGAGGGATGTTCTAGGCAAAGGGAACTACAGTCCTGCGTTAATGAACCCTTAACGAAGGGATGTGTTCTGAGAAATGTGTGGTTAGGTGATTTTGTCATTGTGCAAACATCATAGAGTGTACTGAAGGGAAACAAAATTTACCACCCCAAAATGTGTCTCTTTAACATGGAGATTACTTTAGGTTGGTTATTTTTAAGAAACAAAAGATTCAGGAAGTCTTTCACGTTACCTTCCCCTTAACTGCCTAAACGAATGTAAAAAACGTGTCTCAGGAAGTGAGCTATCACCTTAGCACAACATGAACTAGGTGGTAGACAGGGAGGAACCTAGACAAGCCTGTTTGTTGGGCTCCCCTTTGTGTCCATCTGTTTCTGTATGGCCCAACACTTGTTTTCCAAATATTTGCTCCTTTTCACCTACTTGTAAATTATCTTCCTTCCCTTTGAAGTCCCTGACTCTGCCCGTCCCCAACATCTTTTGTCTTTAGCTGAGGATGTTATTTAAAGTGAGAGTTTCAGCCATTTTGGCAAGTTACTCAGTTTTCCTAGATTTCTCCCATATATATGTGTTATTAAGCATTTGTTTGCTTTTCTCATGTTAATCTGTCTCATGTCAATTTAATCTTACCAGCCAGAAGAATCTAGAAGGGTAGAGGAAAATTTCTTCCTCTCCCACCGTACTTGCACAAACCTAGATAGTATAGCCTATACTACACAGCAATGCTATACAGTACTAATCTGTGGGACCACAGTAGCATATGCGGTCCATTGTTGACTGTACATGTACAGAGATCCAGGCTAGAAAGCTTGGCACATCTAGTTTGCTTTGAAATTATGTAATAAATTGGCTTTTGTGGACTAATTTGAGAAACTAATCTCTATAGCTTTGTTTCTATGGCAAATTATTTACCTTTAAGAAAACTTTTAGAACTTCGGTAACTTTAGAACTTGAAAACTTGAGAAATTCTGAAATTTAGAGACTGCTTGAAATAGTGGTGGTTGAACCTACCTGCTTTTAGGAATCAAGACTATAGATCGCAGTATAAGATACTTCCTGTGAAAAACGGAGGGATTATAAAGAGCGAGGCCAGAAGAGCTTGAGAGAGAGCACTTTTTGTTCAGTGAACTTAAAGGGTCCAAAGAGAGAAAGAATTGAGTTTGTTCTTTTTATTGCTTTCTTAAAGGAAAGCTCCAGTTTTCTCCTGTGTTATAATTAGTTCCCTAGAGTAAATGCAAGAAAGGAACTTGAAGTTGCCAGCATGTTCAGTAAACATCGTCGTATCATTGCTTCATCTTCTTCTTGTGGTGTACACCTCAGGAATAGTATGAGAAATCCCTGCAATGCATCTTCTGGGTTCCTTTGGTCTCTATACTGAATTGCTACACAAACCGACGGAGGTACATAGCATGAATATTAAGTTGTAGGGGCAGCAGTTTTTGCATGTGTAGGGGAGGAACACATTTCCTCTACCCTCTCTTGGTTCGTCTGGCTGGAGAACTAACTAAATTCACAGGAGACAGAATAGCAGGAGAAAATTAAACAAAGCTTTATATTCTGAGGACCATGGCTCAGGGCCTTTCTTCCCGAAGGAAGAAAGGGTACCGAAGAAGTGGGGTGCACAGAGTGGTTATATACCCCCAAACAGGATGTTTCACGTAGGATTGAAATGTCCATTTTACAATAGTCGCGAGACTGCTCTGTCAGCACAGTGATTGATGGAAACAGCAGATAGGTCTGCTGTCTTGGTGAACACAGCAGGGTGGCAGGTCTGTTGTCTCAAGCTGGGTGGTCACAGGTGAGTTGGGTGGTCGAAGGTGAGTGCAGCAATCAGTTCCTAGCCTAAGGAAAGATGCTTATCCTTAAGGAAATGCCAATGTTGGGGGGAAGTTGCACCTTTGTCTTAAGGCCATTTGTTCTTGCCATAGTAAATGTTTTAAAGCAGATATGCAGTGCGTGCTCAATGGCCACAGTCAGGTCCTTTTGGAAAAATGCAAAGTCAGGCCGAATTAGGTTTACACCAAATGGCTTCCTCGTGTACTCCAATATATCCTATTGCTTGCCATTTCTATTTGTCAATGTATACATGGGAGAGGCTCAGGCAAGCCAAGCAACTCACCAAAATGGCTGAAACCACCACCCCAAACATCATATCCAGCTGAAGACAAAGGATGATGTTAGGGGTGGGGGGAGTCAGTTACAGGAGGTTACCAGACAGGCACAATAAACAAATGCAGATTTAAGTGCTTGCCTTCCCCATTGATTAAGTCTCTAGAGATAAGGTCATCCCCCCTTCTTCCTGGTAGAGAGGGAGATATCGTTACAGATGGAGATTTCCTTTACAATGTAAATGTCTCTTATAAAGGGTAAGTAAATTCTACTTACCAGTTGCCTTCCAGCCCCAAATAATCATCATGCCAAAGAGACATATCTTGGGATGGCCAATTCCAGGCCCCCACACATGATTACTTTCCAGTTATTGGAATTAATACTCTTTATAAACTATGCCTTTAATAGCAGTCTTATCTGACTTAAAGTCATTGAGACACAGGAGCAGTAAGGAAATATTGTTCTTTCTTGAATATATTATCTTTAGCATATTATTGACTGTAGCTAATCATCTTAATATTATGTTTATTGTCGTTTTCCTCACAAATTCCGCAATAGATAATTATCTGCCTGAAATAATGAGTGTACTTTACAAGGAAATAATTGTATTTTCTGGATTTAGTAATCCTGTGGTTTAGAAATCTTGTTATACTTTCCTGAGAGAAAATAACTTCTTCTGTTTCTGAGGTCTTGGAGTCCTTTGATATAGACCACTCTGAGTTTGCGCCCTTCCCTCACCATGGCAAATTAATGTTCTAGAGATTTGTCACTTATAGGCCACTTTTACAAACAGTGTCCCACTTAATCCTTACAAGTCTGTGAAGTAGAAATTTATCAGTTTATCAAACATTAATTAAATGTACTTATTATGTATCAGGTATGTTTCTAGGTTCTAGGGACTTAAAGATAAATAAGGTGCTCTTTATCCTCAAGAAGTTCCCAGGGAGGGAGATTTGTAAACAAATACTCTGTGATACAGTGAAGGAAATAGTAGAGCCCTAAGAATTGGGTTGGTGTTAGTATAAATTTTGGGATGAGTTTAGGGAGGGCTCACAAATGTGGAGATTCTTAAGCTTGGTGTTAAAGGGTATATAGAGCAAGGAATAGCAGTTTTGTCCCACCACGGTTGAGGGCTAGTGTGTGTAATGGCACAGAGTTGTGAAATTGAATGGCAAGAGTGTGCGTGGGCACTAAGCTGGTCAGTATGACTGGAGTTGAGATATGTGGAGAATCCATAGGAGAAGAAGTTAGAGAGGAAGCCAATGTATTACTTCATATCCCATGGGAAAGATTGGTTTTCTATCTTGTATTCTGTAGATAGTACAGAGCCCCTGAAATGTAATCAGGGAAGCAGTCTAATCAGATTTTCACTTTAGAACCACTCCAGTAGGTAAAACCATTATTACCCTCATTGTTGGTATTCTTTTTGTCATCCCTAGGGAAAGCTTCATCCCATTCCATGTATTTATTAAGCATGGTGGGGGAGGGCAAATAGTTAAATGCCCATTAAGACTTTCTCTTTGGATAAGGAGGAAGTTTTCAGGGACAATTGACATGAACTTTTCTGGATTTGGGGGTGATAGAAAATTTATTGAAGTCACTGGAAGTGGCCTGTGGTCAAAGAGAGTGAAGGGTAGTAGTGACGTAAGTGACAGAATTAAAGATTTCAAATGTCAGGAGCTTCAGGAAGTTCTGCTATTAGCTTGCTTGGCACTTCTTAGCTGAAGAGAACCTTAAAGATCTAGTGAGCTTGAAAATCAGGTGGAGAAGGGATCATGAAATCCAGGGTCATGGAATAGAAAAGCTGTCATGGGCCTAAGTGTGTGACGTATAAAGTGTTATATCATGTGAAGATGGATGTTAGGCAGTTAGGTTGGAAGCTGAATTCCCAATGAAGCAGCATTCGATACACTTGTTTAAAGAGGGTCTGTAATTTGTACCATGTGTAGCCTCCTGTAAAATACATGTGAGTTTGGTGTTAACTTGGAGAATTCTTAGAAGATAATTTGGTTTAGTAGTGTCTTTTGCCAAGTTCCCTACTGGTTTGTAGGGTCAGGTAGGTCTCGTCCACTCAGCAAAAGTGCCAGTGAGACACTGGAGTTAGTGGAGAGATTTTCAATCTCTGCTGGAAGACCAGAAATAAAGCACAAACCTCTGGTGCTCCACCCCTGTGTAATACAATTGTGCGTTTTTTGGCTTTTCCTCCTCAACCATGTTATAATCTTCAAGTTCCCTTTGTTGTTTTGTCATGTCCCTTTTAGAAATGGCTCAGTTACTTCTGGATGAAAACTTCCCACCACCGAAGGCCAGCCTGTTTACCTTTGCCATGGTTCTTCCTATTTCTTAGAGTGGCATATAGTTTTTTCCTCAGAATATGAATATTTGTAGGAATGCATATATGAATGAGAAAACCCTAAAGAATTTCTACCATCTTTCATGACTTAACAGAATGAGGCTTTTCTATTCTAGGGGCAGTTTCTCATCTGGGGGTAGTTTTGCCCCTTAGGGGGCATTCGGCACTTGCCTTCGTGGAGACATTGTTGATTGTCAGGAGAAGGAGCGGGTCGTGCTAGTGATATCTAGTGGGCTGAGGCCAGAGATACCGCTAAACATGCTACAATGTGCAGAACAGCCCCCAAAGCAAAGAATTATCTGACCCCAAGTGTCAATAGTGCCCAGGCTGGAAAACCCTACCCTGGGTATCTGCTTCATTCTTAACTAATAAAATTACTTTGCGTTTCAGAGTTTTGAAGCACCGTGTTCTTCAGTGTCCCTTGAAAGTATTCAAGATACAGATCAAGAGGTTACTCAAATACTTAATTTTGAAGATTTTTAATGAAATTATGTCAAACAGTTCTAGTTTTAATTAGAAATAATGACCATAAAAACCTTGGTGATATAAAAATAACAGTGATCGCTACTTAAATCAATATATAAGTTTTTATGAAGTGATGGAAAACTATTTGGAAAAGTATTTACATTTACTTGATCACCTTTTTGCCTTTGTTTCTGATAAGCTCTAATCTGTTTTGAATGAAGAGCATGCAGCCTATGGCTCACAAGTTATGTCGATTTTTATTTAGTGTTATCACACTTTTGGCATGCTTATGCCTAGGCTTGCCAAAATGCAGTATGATATTAACGTGTTTCCGCCTCCTTTTTCTAATTAGCAATAACATGAAAATGTTGTTCAGTGAAAATGAGAGTGCTGCATATTTAGTTTTACCTGCTGCTTCATTTCCCTGCTAGAATCTCCTGATTGACCCTCAGAGTTGTTGCATAGGATTTTATGGTCTCTGGTCCTAAATTAAAATTAGATTCATAGAATACTTTGTGTTTTCTATTTAAAGAAGACTTTAAAACCATGTTGATTGCTTTTTATTTGTGACAGCATTCAAATTTTCGTATTTTTCTGTCTTCTTGGTCAGTGCTGCTTGGTAGAAGAAAGATCTCTGCCCTTTGCTCTAAAGCCAGATTATATTTTCATTTCTTTGGATCAAAATACATCAGGGAACTACTCCCCCTAAGTGAGAAGGGTCTTGAGAGCTAGACTTCAGTTTGTGATGGTTCATAAACTATCTTAGAAATCTCAAGAAGAGCACTCACCATCCACATAAAAACATATTTGGCTCCTAAAATACTTTGAAGTGCTAATAGGAATGAGAATTAAGTTATTTTGAACGTCTACTATGTACTAGGCTCGGTGAGAGGAGCGTCACATTATCTCACTTAATCCTCACACAAATGCTCAAGGGGAATAGGTATTTAACATTCCTGTTTTGTAGATGCATAAACTGAGACTCAAGGCAGTTGTATAACTTGCTTGCCTAAGATTAAAGTAATGAGAAAAGACCTATTTTTAGAAACCCTGTGTGTGTTTACAATCTGTATTCTTTTACCATGCTGTCTCCATATTTTTGTCAATTTCTTTATTTCCACAAATCATCTCGTCTTAAGTGAGTTAATTGCTGTCTTCTCTTGTTAATCTGCAGACTAAATAATTCAAACTATTTTACTGTGAGTCCTTTACAATGTAGATGCAGATAGTAGAAGAGCCTCGTGCTGCGCATGTGGGAAAAAGTGTGGATTTACCTGTGCTTCCACCTTCTGGAGAGTTAACGAGGATGGAAATTGACTTGGTGGAAGATGATGTACATTCTTCTGCTGGTACACTCTATATGCATACGATAATGTTCATGATCTCCTGTGCTTTCTTAAAAATTAAGACAGTATATTTCTTTTGGCTACAACGATAAGGTCTAATATTTGTCTTATCATCATTTGTTTTATATATCTCACATTATTAGATGGTTAGAAAGATTTTCGCTTTCTCTTTTTGCCAAGGGGCGGTAATCAGAGTTGTGAGTTGTCTTTTATTCTTGCTCTTAATCATAACTTTTAACAATTTCATTTATGTAAAGCACTGATCAGAAATAATGCAAATTGCTCAAAGGTATTTCTATTCATGGATTTCTTATATATAAAATTTTGATCATTCTCCCTACGGGAGAAGATAATGATAGATATTATCCAAAATCTGTTGGTATACTCTCTCGATTTGTGTTTATAAAAATAGTAATGCTGTGTTACATTCACATTGCATTTTTCAGTTTACTAAGTGTTTCCTGTGCATTAACTTATCTGATCCTCACACTGGCCCTATGAAATAAAAATGCTAGTATTATTACGTTTTCTTTCTTTTACACATATTTATCTTTTCAATTATATTTTACTCAGAGTATATTTAAAATTAACTTATAATTCCTAAGCACACAATTACCAGTGATGCAGGACAGTGTTTGGCAACATAGTTACTACTAGGGCAGGTTAGTTTATGATTGAAAATTCACCCATTTATCATATTCAGCTGAAGTCAAAATTCAGCAATTCATAATATTCTGCGAGTGCATAATTAAACACTGATTACTGTTCTTAAATAAGAATTGGAGTAAATTTACCTTTGTTATTGTTGTCTAAAGGAATACCTTCTCTTAAGAATGCTCTCAAAGTTCTGTGATATCGAAATTTTAGTTATTATACAACTCTATTATGAGGTGTCATCAAATCCTAACTTTGCTGTTTTTCTCTAGCAAATACTGCTTCAGACAAAAAGCTTCTAATCGTAATTGATACAGATATTCTGATGAATCATCTCAAATTTGCTAAAATTTTGAAGACAACAGAAATCACAGGTATTTATAAAACATTTACTGATTCTGATTTTCTTATTTGAGTTGATATTTTATATTAACAGTGATGTGGGGTTTTTTCCCCACGTATGTTTCCATTTCGGTATGCTATTAAGCACGTATGTATTAAGCATAATCAGCTTAAGTAAAAAAAAAAACAACAACAGAGCCTTCACAGGTTAACCCAGCAATCTAAACTTCTCTTGTTTGATATCGAATAGTATTTGTTTTTGTAACATTCTTTTGACACTTACATCTATTTTTAATTTTCATTTTTTATGTATTATCTCTTTGTTTAGGTTGTGAATTCCTTACTTTAAAAAACTTCAAATTCTCCTACAGCAGTTCAATTTAGTAATAAGTACTTGCTGACTTCTAAGAAATCTTTTCATTTTTCAGGCTTTGACAGACTTGTATTAATAATTCCCTGGGTTGTTGTGCAAGAGCTAGATTGTATGACGGCAGGAAAACTGCTAAAACATGCCCAGCACAAAGCCATACCTGCAGTTCATTTCATCAATGACATTCTCAAAGATCAAGATCGAAAGCTATGGGGTCAGTCAATACAACTCGAATCTCAAAAACTTTGTAAGTATTGTTCTCTCACGGTCCTTCCTGATTAAGATTTGTTTGGGTGCTGACTCGTTGGAAGGAAATGGTGCAGAACTTCTAAGAAATTTATAACAATTGGAATGTGAAATGCAGAACACAGTGATTGTTTGGGGTATTCTATTAGGCTTTGGTTTTGGGGGTCTTTGATTTTTCTTTTTCTCCTAGACCACCTTAGGTTATGTGTGTATTTCACAGATAGTGACAACATAGTTCTAACGTATAGTTGTCTATATTACAGTACTTTGAATTCCTTTTGTAAAGATCATTGTTGAGTGATGAGGCCAGTAAGTGATCTGGGGTCCTAGTCTGTCACTGTATGCAGTTAGTATGATGCAGAAGCAGGCACTGTTTTCCTCTCGTTTGTCAGAATCTATAGTAAGCAGGTGTTCTTATAATAAAGGTCTATAGATTTCCTCCTAATTTTTTTTTTCTGTATTAGTTTCTTTTATGTCATTTTTAAATCACTCTAGTCTTAGAACCAAGTATGTTTTTTATGTTTTATATAACTTTTTAGAAAAAAATCTGTGTGTAGAGCAACACTGTTATATACACGTGTAGAGGATTTATTTCATGCTTCAAAAATTTGTTTCTTCCCAACTCAGAATTATTTGTATATGTAGATTCACATTATTTTAAATATCATGGATTTATGTTATTTACTGTACCCATATTTCACTATAAGACATGAAAGACTTTGTCCAAAACTGAATCTAATCATGATATTAATCCTGAGAAGCCTTTTGGCACAGCTATTTAGTCTTAAATCTTTGAGAAAAAAAGGCTTCCACCATCCATTCATTCATTCCCTTTGCAAATATTTATTAGCTCTTGGTATATCCCAGATACAGTGCTTATGCATTTTGAGAAGTAAGTTCGTATGATGTTTCAGAGCTTTTAAAGGAAAACCACGAGTAAATATGACTTATTAGAATCAATAAAATGTTAAAATATTTAAACACATTGTATTAAATTGGACATCTTAGTCTTTTTTTTACTTTTCTTTATGAAAAATTTCAAATGCAGAAGAGAATAATATAATGAATCCCTATGTACCTATCACTTGTTTTCCACATTTTGCTATTGTTTATTTTCTCATTTTCTTTTCTACTTCTCCCCCAACTCCTGGAACTCCTGCAGTAGTTTGAATCAAACCCCAGATAACATATCATATCATTTTTACCCATAAATACTTTGGTATGTGTTACTAACATATAAGACTTTTTATTTTATTATTATTTTCTTGTTGCTTTTTCTCCCCAAATCCCCCCAGTACATAGTTGTGTATTTTAGTTGTGGGTCCTTCTAGTTGTGGCATGTGGGACGCCACCTCAACATGGCCTGACCAGTGGCCATGTCCACGCCTAGGATCTGAACCGGTGAAACCCTAGGCCACTGAAGTGGAGCACGCAAATTTAACCACTCAACCATGGGGCTGGCCCCAAGACTTTTTATTTTAAACAGCCACACAGTTAACAAAACTAATCCCTGATCTAAGCTATCATTTTGGTAAAGCCCCAGTCCTTATAAGCGGTGGGAATTTTTCTTACTCTTAATATTTTATTGTTTTTAGTTTGTTGATGCAAAATGCATTTTATTATATAATGATATAGATATTAATGATAATTATAGATAACACTTATATGACCATTATTCTCCAGACCCTTTTCCAAGTGCTTTACAGCTAATATCTCATTCAAACCTTATAGTACTTGTGGAAGATAATTTTATTAGCCCCATTTTTTTTTTTTTGAGGAAGACTGGCCCTGAGCTAATAACCTCCAGATCAAAAAGTGGTTGTGAAGATTGGTTAATATGTTACATTATAGTACTTGATTGCTCATGGCCTGCAGTAGGTGATAATTCTCTCATGTCTTCATTATATGAAAAGCTTATGCAGGTTGATTGGAATATGTAAAATTCTCTTCCCCTAAATGGACAAAGATTATTAATAGGTAATTCACAAAAGAAGAAATACAACTAGTCAGCCCATTGTTTGCTGCAAATATGTTCCTGTTTGTTGTTTTTAATATTATTAATTTCCCATGTATAAAAATTTTTATTTTGTAGCTTTCACTTTTTCCTTTTTTTTTTTTTATTGCTTCTAAGTTTAGAAAGTTCCTCCTTCTCAGCAGCTGCTGGGAATACTTACAGTGCTTCAGGGCTTTAGGAATATGAGTTAGTAACTTTCAGGAGAGCAGTTTATCAGTGTGGATCAAGAAGCCTAAAGATATAATTCTCTTTCTAGAAATGTATCCTAAAGAAATAGAGATGCTCACAGTGATTTATATAAATAGTGTTCACCACAGCGTTATTTATATAGCAAAAAATTTGAAACAATGTAACAATTGGAGAAGTTATATACGATGCTATAGCCATATGAGGGAATACTATATTTTGAAAAATGTTAATCAAATGTAATATTAAACAAAATACGATTTAAAAGAATATAAAGTACAACTCCAAATTTGTTAGATTATGCATATATACTTAGTGAATGTTGGTTATATTTAGCTGATGAATTATGAGTTATTTTAATTTTCTTTATATTTTCTGAATTTTCCTGATTTTCTATAGTTATTTTATTTTTATAATAAGGTAAAAATAATTAAAGGCAAAAATAAAGTTATATGCCACCTCCCCTACCAGACGTTTGTTCCATCATTTTTATGTTTTCTTTTATTATATTTTTTGTTGATTCATTTATTTGCCAAATATTTGTGCCAATGCTGTTGTAAGTGTTGGGGCTGCAGCAGTGAATGAAACACACACAGCCTGCTGCTGAGAGGCTTAAATTCTATTTAGTATTAAAAATCATATTAACTGTAGTTTATACAGAATTTGTTTTGGTGTTGTATGTCAGTATAGGTCATTGCTGTTGAGGTGCCATTTAAGCTGACTCTTAGTAAGTATATATAACTTAAAAAGCACATGCTGTTGCCATATGTTGGGCCAAGTGCTTCATATCAATTTCCTCCTTTAAACCTCCTGGTTAAGCAGTTTGCCCAAGGTTATACGTCTGGTAAGTGAGAAAGCAGGGATTCAAACCCAGATTCGTCTGTTTCCAGAGACTTTGTTTTGTTCACTTTTGAATAGTACCTGAGCAGATGCTCAAAAATATTTGTTCAATAAATACTTCATGACTATTCTTGCAGTTTTAAGTGTCTTTTCCAACCCCATGTATCCTAAAAAAAGTGAGAGAGCAGATAACATGCTGAACTTTGATACCTTTAGAGCAGGGTACTGTAACCTTTAATCCTCCTTTCATCTGCTGAATTGAGTTGTTTAAAGTTAACTAATGATTTTGAGCTGCCCATTTTGCATTATTATGGTATTTGCTCTGTGAGCTAAAAGCAGGAAAATTGGCTGCTGTAACATATGTCTGTCTGGCTCACTGCTGATTAAAGAACTGAATCATCTCTCCCTCAGGCTCACGCTGAGATCAGTTGAGTTCTATCTAGACTGCGACGAGATTGTGAGCTCCTAAAGAATTGGTCTTTGCATATCTAGTTACTTAGCACAGGGATCTGGCACAGATCAGGCCCTGTATAAATATCTACTGTATGAATGAATGAGTTTTCTAATTTGAATGTTTGAAGGACTAAGTAATATAGGCCAAAAGTTGAGGGAAAAAAGGTTGTAATCTGGGAAAAAAGTTGAGGCTCATTGGCTGGTACGTCTTGAATTTTAGTGTGTTAAGAGACTTGCCAAGATTCTTTTCCAGAAGTGGGTCTAGGGTGTGGTCCCGCAATCTGCAAGCCCCCTAGAGAATTCTGAAGGAGGTGGTATAAGGACTTATGAGAAACACTGTCTATGGTCCTATTTCAACATATAACATTATTTTCACAAAAACCAAGCTCTTACTACGTGCTTTAAAGCTTGAAGAAAGCCACTGGACCCTCTGTCAGCCATTAATTAACATTTGTTAGAAATCACTTTTTGTATTCTTTGCCTGGGGCCCGTATTGCCTTCTCCAGTACATCTCTAAATGTTGTTGCTTAGAGGTTAAGGAAAAGCAGAGACATGAAAGTGGTTCTGTTGCTGGTAGAGCAGTTGCTCATTATTGTACTGGTAAGTGAGAAAGCAGGGATTCAAACCCAGATTAGTCTGTTTCCAGAGACTTTGTTTTGTTCACTTTTGAATAGTACCTGAGCAGATGCTCAAAAATATTTGTTCAATAAATACTTCATGACTATTCTTGCAGTTTTAAGTGTCTTTTCCAACCCCATGTATCCTAAAAACGTCTTTTAAGTTGAGATAGCTTTAAGCATGATGTAATCGCCTAATTTACTTATAATCTCTAAGTGACTGAACTGAGACTAGAATTCATAGCATTTGGTTTCTAGTATGGCACTTAACTTGCTGATTATGTTTCTTTCCTTTGTGTTCCTGAATAGGCATATCTTATTCCATTTTAGCAGTAAACTAACCACTTTGTTAAACCCATGACTATATGCTACTGAATTCTAGATCTAGAATTTTCATGGCATTATTTTACTGTGTCTTACCTTCCTCTTTTTATTTAAAAAGTTTTCTTTCTTTTAGATGTTTTTGATTTGTAAATACAGCCTAGATTGTTCATATAGTATCTGGATTTTTTTTTTCCTTTTTCTCCCCAAAGCCGCCTGGCACATAGTTGCACATTCTTCGTTGTGGGTCGTTCTGGTTGTGGCATGTGGGACGCTGCCTCAGCGTGGCTTGATGAGCAGTGCCATGTCCGCGCCCAGGATTCGAACCAACGAAACACTGGGCCACCTGCAGCGGAGCACGCGAACTTAACCACTCGGCCACGGGGCCAGCCCCAGTATCTGGAATTTTAGTGTGCTGATTGATTGTTGCTTTTGTTAAATTTGCAGATGGATTGAGTGATGAGAACAATGATGATTGAGTATTAAAATGCTGTCTTCAGTACCAGGAATTATTCCCTTGTTCTCTTGTTATTCTGTGCATGTGAGTTTCATAGTCATTTTACTCTTTTGTTTTAATAGCAACTTATCCCAAAGAATTTTTAAAAATCATACTGTATCCACCATACCAAGGATCTGAAACATGCATAATTTTCTAAATCTGCCGGTAAGCATATTCAGTTATATCTCACATTCTTATAATGTGTAAGCTATAGAAGAATGAGATTTGAATCTCATGAAATTTCATTTCAATTTAATTTGTATGATATTTAGAAGACTTTTGAAAAAGCAGGGGAAAGTCAACTTAATATCCCAGTAAAATAGTTCAGAAATAAAAATCTGACATTTTTTGGTCATGAGGCAAGAAGCATATTTAATCGACTAATTAGTTTGTTGGGGAGGGTAGGTTATGTAACACTTATGTCCTGGGTGCCTGTTATGGGGTTGGAGTTGGAGTCCTGGGTCTGCCACTTATCAGCTTTGTGACCTTGGAAAGTTGCTTCACTTAGTTTTCTTACGTGTAAAATATAGGGAGAATAATAATACTTGCCTCGTGAGGTTATTGTGAGTATTTAGAGAAAAAAATATATATATATATAAAGGACTTAAAGTTGTGCCTAGTACATCAGATGCTCTCTATAAGAGTTTTTCCTCCTCCTTCCTTCCTCCTCCTTCCTTTCTTCCGTTCCCAAGTGATATTTTCATAACTTAATTCTAAGGTAAAACTAACAATGCTAAGCAAAATTGTATTCATCATATGTGAGAAAAAGCTCTGAAGGAACCAAGCAGAGCAATTTTAATTTGCAGCTTTAGTCTGAATTTTATTCACTGCAAAATGGGAGTTTTACAATTTCATGATTGTGCCTGAATTCTCTGTGAAATGGAGTGATTATAGAAATGAAGAGCCCTAAGATTTTTCTTGTAAGGGGGCTTGGTCAGTTATCATTTCAGCTGTCTTCAAAGATGTTATTCATTTTGGCATTAAATGAAATATTAGAGATTTCTATCTCTAGGTTTTAAATTATTTTTTGATGAAGGACATAATATATCGTTTTGGAGTTTGTTCAAGGCTGAAATAGAACTAGTAATATGTTGATCAGTTTGAATTTGAGATAAGCTAGATTTGAGAGATAATTGTTATGTAATTTTTTTAAAGTTCAACTTAGAATGAAAATTAAATTGAAGAGACTTTATCAACTCTCCATTATTTCTGCAATCAGTGTTTTGGGATTAACAGATGTAACATTTTGTAGTGAAATGAACATTTGTAATCAAACCTTACTTTTTTAAAAAAAATTATTTTATTGAGGTCATATTGGCTTATAATATTGTGCAAATTTCAGATGTAGTTTATTATGTGGGGCCAGCCCAGAGGTGTAGTGGTTAAGTTTGTGTGCTCTGTGGCCTGGGTTTCATAGGTTTGGATCCCAGGTGTGGACCTACACACCACTGTAGCAGCCTCCCATGTACAAAATAGAGGAAGATTGACACAGATATTAGATCAGGTGCAATCTTTCTCTCACACACACACACACAAATACATTATTGTATATCAGTTTCTATATAGACTTCATCATGTATACCACCAATAGTCTAGTTTTTATCTGTCACCACACATATGTGTCCATTTACCCCTTTCACCCTCCCCGAATCCCCTTCTCTGGTAACCTCCAATCTGTTATCCTTATCCATGCGTCACACCTTACTTTTCATTCTGGCGTTATCATGCTCCACATGAGCCTGTTTTTATTTTTATTTTTTCCTATAAAGGGTGATAGTCATGCCTACTGTGTAAGTCACACCTCCTTATTATAAGGATACATTTATATTGCTTAAATGGATGATGAAGATGATAATTAATATTAATTGATAATGATAGTAAAGGAGAACCCTTCTATCATACTATATACTATACCTCATTCTAAGTGCTCTACTTACATTTACAATCCTAAATATGGGCCAGCAACCCCTTGTTAGTAACTTCAGTCCATATCTCTCTTCTAAACTCTAGACTAGTACATTCATCTACTTATTTGATATCTCTACTTGGATGTCTCACAGACATCTGGGACGTACTGTCTCCAGAAATGAACTCCTGATCTTTCCTTCTAAACTGTTTCCATCTGAACAAAAAGTCCCACCTTCCACCCATTTGCTAAAGCCAGAAAACTCGGAGTCATTTTTGATACCTGCCTTTCCCTCATAATCTATATCCAGTCAATTTGTGAGTCTTGTATGGTCTTTTCTTTATCTCCCCTGCCACCATCCTATGTCAAGCCATGTTATTTTTCCTCTTTTCTTCCTTTTCTACTCTAAGATTAATTATGCTCTCTACTTCTACACTAGCTCTCCTTCATTTACTCTTCAAAAAGTAATAATGGTATTTTTAAATTTTTAATTTAAAAAATTTCATTATGGAGAATTTCAACATATTCAAAATGAAAGAGAGCTGATAAACTCCAAAGTACCCAGCTGCAACAATTACCGTAATTCTGCCGTCTTCTATCTATATTTCCATCCACTCTCTGTTCCCCATATGGTTATCTTCATACAGTTCTTTTTTTTTTTTTTGAGGAAGAACATACAATATTAAAATGCACAAATCTTAACTCTACAATGTTGACAGTGGGTACACTGGTGTAGCCCGCATCCTCCTTGATATATAGAACACTTCCATTGCCCCTTTGTGCTCTTTTTCTAGTTTCTAAAGGTGGAAGCTTAAGTCATTTATTTGAGACTGCTGTAGATTTCTTTTTAAGCACTGCTTTAGCTGCATCCCACAAATTTTGATGTGTTGTTTGTTTATTTTTATTCAATTCAATATCCTTTATAACTTCCCTTATGATTTCCTTCTTGACCCATAGGTCATTTAGATGTTTGCTGCTTAATTCCAAATATTTGCAATTTTTCCAGTTATCTTTTTGTTATTTATCTGTACTTTAATTCTACTATGGCTTGAAAACATAATTTATAGGATTTCTATTCTTTTAAATTTGTTAAAGTTTGTTTTATGGCCAAGAATATGGTCTACGTTGGTGAATGTTTTATGTGCACTTAAAAAGAATGTATATTCTGCTCTTGTGGGTGGAGTATTCTATAAACTTCCATTAGGTCAAGTTGGTTGATAGTGTTGTTTGGGTCTTCTATAACTTTTCTGATTATCTGTCTACTTATTCTACGATTACTGAGAGAAGAGTATGGAAATCTCCAACTATAATTGTGGATTTGTTTACTTCTCTTTTCAGTTCTATTTGTTTTACTTCATATATTATGAAACTCTGTAGTAAGATGGATACAAATTTAGGATTATTTAGGATTCTCTTCTTGGAGAATTTACCCCTTTCTCATTATATAATATCTCTCTTTGTTTCTGACAATATTCCTGGTTCTGAAGTCTCCTTTGTTTAGTGTTAAGATCACTATTCCAGTTTTGTTTTGGTTAGTATTTATGTGGTATATCTTTTTCCATCTATTTCCATCTATTTACTATCTGAGTCTTTAGTTTTTTTGAGGATGGCATAGAGTTGGTACTTTTGTCCAAGCTGACAATTTTTGTCTTTTAATTGATGAGTTTATATCATTGATTTATTTGGTTGGATCAAAATCTACCATTTTGCTAATTATTTTCTATTTGTTTCATCTGCTCTTTTCTTCTCTTTTTCTTTCTTAGGTTATTTTTTATGGTGCCATTTTATCTCCATTATTGATTTATTTATACCTTTTTGAAAAAACTTTTTAATGGTTTCCCTAGTGTTTACAATATACGTCTTTACTTGATCCAAGCCTACTTTCAAATAATATTATATTGCTTCACATGAGGTGTAAGGATCTTATAACAGTATATTCCCAATTTCTTTCTCTCATGCTTTGTGATGTCATTGTCATATATTTTACCTTTATGAAATAATAAACACATAGTACTTTGCTACTATTTTTGCTTCAGTCATTTACTGTTTAAAGCATTTAAAAATAAAAAAATGAATATTTTAATCTTTCATTCCATTTTTAGCACTTTTCATTGCTTTTTATAGATTCAGGTTTTTGTCTGGTATCATATTCTTTCTGCCTAAACAACTTTCTTTGACATGTGTAAGTTTGTTGGCAATGAATTTTCTAGTTTTGTTTGCCTGATAATGTCATTATTTATTATTTATTTTTGAAAGGTATTTTTGCTGGATATGCAATTCTGGTTGACTTTTTTTTCTTCTGGTATTTCAAAGATGTCACTCCATTTTCTTCTAGCTTGTGTGGTTTCTGATGAGAAGTCTGCTATAATTGTTTTGATTCCTCTTTATATAATGTGTCTTTTTTCCCTCTCATTGTTTTCAGGATTTTTTTCTTTGTCTTTTGCTTTTTTAGCAGTTTGTTTTAGCAGTTTTTAGCAGATGTGCCCAGGTGTGTGTTTGTGTATGTGGGGGCGGGGTAGAGAAGAGGGAAGTTATGCTGTTTGATGTTCTCTGAGCTTCTTGGATCTGTAGTTTGGTGCCTGTCTTTAGTTTTGAAAAATTCTTAGTCGTTATTTCTTCAGATATTTCTTCTGCTCCATTCCCTCTTTTGTCCTCTGTTATTACAGAATTACATTGTAGTAGCCAGCCTCCAAGATCACCCCAATGATCTCTGCCTCTTAGTATTAAAGCCTATGTGTAGTCCCCTCCTCCACCATACCAGGCTCAGTTGACTACATAATAAAGAGCAGGCATCAGAACTGATAATGTTACTTCTGCGATTAGGTTATAAAAGACTGGGACTTCCTTCTTGGTCACTCTCTTTCTTCCTCTCTCTCTTGGATCACTTCTTCTGGGGAAGCAGGCTGCCATGATGTGAGCAGCCCTCTGGAGAGGCCCACATAGTGAGAAACTGAAGCCTCCAGCCAAGAACCAGTGAGGGCCTGAGGCCTGCCAACAGCCACATGAATGAGTGCCAACTAACCTTGAAATGGCTGCAACCCTAGGCAATACCATGCTCCTGCCTTGTGAGAGAACTTGAGCCAGAACCATCCAGTCAGGTTGCTCCTAGATTCCTGACTCTTAGGAGCTGTGAGAGAATAAATGCTTGTTTTAAGTTGCTAAGTTTTGGGATAACTTGTTACACAGCAGTAGATAACTAATACATGTGTGTATGTTAGACTGTTTGATGTTGTCCCACAGCTCTGGGTTTTTTTTTAACCTTTTAGTCTCTTTTTGTTTCAGTTTGGGTAATTTCTGTTGACTTGTCTTCAAATTTGTTTTTCTTTCCTCACGTATTTCAAGTCTGCTGAGGAGCCTGTCAAAGGCATTCTTCATTTCTGATAACTGTTTTTTTTTAATTGCTAGCCACTTCCATTTGATTCTTATAATTTTCATCTGTGCGGAAACTGCCCATTTGATTTTGCATGCTATTTACCTTTTCCATTAACTTTTCCATATCCTTTAGCATATTAATCAAAATTATTTTAAATTCCCAATCAGATACCTTCAACATCTGTGTCATATCAGAATCTGGTTCTGTTGATTGCTTCATCTCTTGGCAGTGTGTTGTTTTTTCTAGGCAGAATTTATGTGCAGCTTTTAGGGCTCACCTACTCTGTGGTTTCCTCCCTTCTTCAGTTTCGCCTTTAACTTTCTATCTGCCCTGGCCAGTCCTGAACATTGTCTTCTGACATTTCAAGCCACTAAGACTGTGGCTTTCTGTCATAAGCCGTTGATGAATTAGGGAATGCCCTCAGGCGAAAAGATAGAAACTTCTTGTTTTCACCAGTGTAGTGTCTGTCTTGAGGGTAGACCCTCTTCTAGCTTCTGCCTACATTTTAGTGCTCTCGAGAGCCTTCAGATAGTTTTCTGTTGTTGTTCAGATTTTCTAATTCTCCTCTGTGGGAAAGTTAGTCTGATCAAGCTGTTCTGCCATTAACAAAAGCCGGAAGCCTGCTGGACTCCAGAATAACAATTTAACAGACACAGATGTGATCATGTCACTTCCCCATTGAAGCCCTTAAAAATGTCTTTGCATTTGTTAAGGTCCTTGCCTTTCTCTCTAGCCACGTAAATTGGTCTCCTGCACTATGCTCTAATTATACTGACTTCTTTCTGCAAATAGCAAATTTACACCATTTGTCTTATGCTCCCTCAGACTAAATTTGTAATTGCCTGCCCTGTGTAAATTATTTCTCTTACTGTGGCTCTCTATTTATTTCTTTTTGGATGATCGTATTCTTGTGTTCAAATCTGGCTTCCACGTACTAGGTATAACTTTGGACAAGTTACTTAAACTTTTTACACCTCAGGTTCTCATCTGTGAAATGGCGATAAGATTAGTACCACTCCCACCTAGGAGGTTTGTTGTGAGAATTAAATGGATTGATATGTGTAAAGTGCTTAGAACAGTGCCTGGTACCAGGAAAACTTTTGATATATAATAATTATTATTATCCTCAAAAACTCATATGATGTGCCTCTGCTATGTGTTAATTCCTTTATCTTTTCTGTTAAAAAAATTGCTATCCTTTGTTAATATGTATGCTGAGAATCACCAACCTCTGAGTAGATCCCATGTATTTTGAGTTGCTGTGTGATTTATCTTACAAAAAATAAAATATTTTTTACTCCTAACCTCAACCTTAGGTATGATAGAAATTTAAGAAACAAAGGCCTAATAAGTGGTGTGAAGTCACTCAGTAAAGAATAATTGAGTGCAGAGTTGTTAAACTTATCTCTGAACACAGATGTATGTCATCAGCCCTGTATATCTAAGCAACAATTGAAAGCAGGTAGTATTCTTACTACAAATAATTAGAAATATATCTTATTTTATATACTAAGATTATTGATAACAATTGGAATTAATAGTAAATTTTCATCTTGTACATTTAAAATAACATTGTTTGGAATATTTGCTGGCACATAAATGGTAGAAATAAATGAATGCTATAATGGTAATCCAAAAGAAAACATAATTAACATTATTGCCTTCTACATACACTTTTACAAATTAATTTGAATTTTTGTCTGCACACTCACATTTTTACATATTTATAATCACTGTATGCATGCTATTTTGTACCTTGAAGAGTATGGCTTTTAAATTAATAGTAGCTACAGGAAATATTCATTTGAGGTGGAGAGAATTTTTTTGTTTCTTTCTACAATTAGCCTTATATTCATAACCTTCTATTAATACAGTAAAAACTCAGTAATAGAGAAACTTGAGGGACTCTAGTAATAATTATTTTTTAATTTTAAACTAATACTTAAAAAAGCTAAAGGCCATACTGTTGTTTAATCTCTTTTTCTTGACCAGAATAATCTGTTCTATAGCTTGTTATTTGATGGTATATTATATTAAATCTGACATAATTTAAAAATACATCCCACCTTTTTCCTCTGTGGGGAGTGTAATTATTGAAATCTCTAATATTGTATGTACCTTTTACATATAATTATAGAAAAACTCATATGTACACATGCTACTTTTTTGACCTTTTTGGTAATAAAATTTCTTTTGTCATAAAATTCAAAATGGCATTTATTAGAGGTAACAGGATATTCCAGTGTATGGTTTTTCAGGGGTCACATACTTTCAGTTTGCCCATTATATGACTGTCATTTTTAATCCTTAGTTTGTATTTCTAGAGATAAACCACTTAATATTTTGAATTTTCCAATAAAGAAATTGCAGTTCTTTTCAGGTATCAAAATAGTAATGTTAATGAAATGATATTAATTAAAATAATAAAAGCTCATTTTAAAAGGAGAGGGTGTAAAGGCAGTTAAGCTGGAGATTTTGGTGCTTTCATAACATATTTCATCCTTCTTGATGTGAGCAGCAATTGGAAAAATATACTATTTTTGGAAGCAAAACATTTTGATCCATAGTTCTTGGTTTTCTATTATAAATATATGTAAAGCATTTTTTGAATTTTTCCTTTTTTTGGAAAATAAAAATAAAATTGTAGTTAAAATATCACACTCATTTCTTAAATTTCTATTTTAGTAAAAATATTTAGTTGCCTTTTGTCAAAAAGATAAAGCATTGGCTAACATAGTATATTTATCTTGCATCTAAAACAAGTGTACTAGAGATACATGTTTCTAAAGAAAGTATTGGTTTGTTTTCCAAGTAATTCAAATACTAATTATATACATAAAGTATTTATTAATTATGGCTTAATACTAACTGTATATGTGAAATGTTTACTATTCGTGTCCTAAATAAAGCCTGTAACTGTTTTTTTTAAAGAAGCAGCACCTTTGGAAGAGAGCTATGAGGAAGAATCTACAAATTCTGGACTACTCATTCTACTTGAAAGCATCATATCTGACCTTGAAAAATCTCTTGGAACAACTTTATCTTCAATATTAGAAACAGAAATGAAAATTGCTTTTGGAAACCTTTGGATGGAGGTGATTATTTCAACCCTAATAGTTGAAAATTTCTCTTTTATTGCTAAAGATTTGTTACCTTACTTTAAGAAATATTTCTTGTATAAAATGTGTAAGCTTCATTGTACTAATCTATATAATATTATGGGTTTTTTTTGAAGTTTTTGAAAATACTTTTTGAAAATTAATTGATGGACATTTCCTAAAGACCAGGACTATATTTTATTCATTTTTTCAGTGAACAAATATTTATTGTGGATCTACTAGTGTCAAACACCTTGCCTCATGGAGCTGAAGTTGAATTCAGAAAAATTTCTCTCATATGTGAGTCAAAATGTCTTGTATAGGGAATTCCCCTAGCAATATGTATTCAAAGAAGTATATATTTTGGCTTATGTCATGTAAATATGAGAATCAGAGTATAAATTTGATCTTATTAGCAAGATATCTTGAATTTTCTTTAGACTCACATCTTTTCTGCAATCAGTAAAACACAGCATTTGGCAATAGTGGCCTTTTTAGTTTAGTTTAAGGTTTGTTTGCTGTTGACATTTATAGCTGGGAGAAACATTATTCCCCATCAACTATAGACTGTATCTATTCCAGATGTTCACGGAGATGCTAATGTTTGCCAATATGATGTGTTTGCTGCTTGGTTATTATCAAGTGTTGAACCAAGATGAAGAATGATCAGATGCTTCTAGGAGGGTTGACATAAATTAGATATTTCCTAATAGAGTCTAGGAAAATCATTGTATGTGAATGCTTCCAAAAAGGCCATGCTGACGTCTTGAGGTACTAAGTGATCAATCTTTTTTTTTTTTGAAAGATTTTATTTTTTTCCTTTTTCTCCCCAAAGTCCCCCAGTACATAGTTGTATATTCTTAGTTTTGGGTCCTTCTAGTTGTGGCACGTGGGATTCTGCCTCAGCGTGGCTTGATGAGCAGTGCCATGTCCGCGCCCAGGATTCGAACTCATGAAACACTGGGCCGCCTGCAGTGGAGTGGGAGAACTTAACCACTTGGCCACGGGGCCAGCCCCTCAGTCTCTTTTTATACATGTCTTTGCAAGAGTGTAGCAAGTGTCGAGCATAGTTGACAACTTTTTCTATATAGATTTTTTCCAATTATATGAAATAACTAGACTGATTTCCTCAAAGAAATGACTGTGTTGAAAAGTAGATTGATGCCCTTTGCTGGTTAAAACTATGCTTTTTCCAATTAGAACTGTGCTTGCTTTTCACACATATAGTTTCTGAAACTATAAGGACTAATACAAATATGAATTTTACAAAAGCAATTTGCAATGGAATTAGCCTTTAAGATTATGATTGGCTTTAATAAAATATCTTTTTAGTTTAAAAAGAATTTAACTATATTTTGCCCAAAAATGTATGTAGGAATTCCTGAATAGGTACTTTTTAATAATAGGAATAATAAATAAATCATTAGATGCTATTTTTTTCTAAATACTTTTTAGATGCTGTACTTGAAACCACCATGGACTCTAATACATTTGTTACAGTGCTTTAGAAAACATTGGTTGGCTATATTTGGATTAGTTATGGAAAAGAACTTGCTTTTAACCATTGAGAGCCCATATGAAAATCTCTACAAAGGTATGAATCTTTTATTTTGTATTTAGCAGTGTTGTGTTAAAGTGAGACTAGGAGATATATTCCATGGGATGTGAAGATGAATTAATAAAAAATTTGTCATTTACTTCTTAATTATTCATTTTTAATTCTAATTTCTAATAGGAATTTGTGACAGCTGGTTGAACAGAGCTTATGACTCTTAATGGTATCATTGTTGATGTTACTGGATGTTGTGAATATATAATTTTTAATAATGTTTAAAACTTTTTAAACCATATTTTACAGTTTATTCAGATATACAAATAGAATTATTTAGATTTTTTTAAATTTCTCATTAGGTTTAACATGCAAACTCTGACCACATTTCATGTACTAATTTTAAAAATAATGTATCAAGGTTTCTATCTAAGCTGTAGGGATAAGGAATAGGAAAGCTTTGGCTGTGGTGCGTAGTGAATTTTAGAACCACCAAAGACTATATTCCAGCACTTAGTTGGTGGCTTTTAAAGTACGTGGTACAGAACCTCTTGCAGCACCTCTGGAGTTGCCACAGACTGGAGGAGGAAAGGTTGGTGAATGGGGAGCCTGGTAAGTGGCCTCTGGCCCTCAACTCCGACTTTAGTCATGCAGCTTCCTTTTATCTGTTTATATTTGGAAATTCCATGTAAGATTTGAAAAAGAAAGTTTCTCTGCTAAGAAGAAAAAGATGTGAAAAGCACTGATCTAATGTTATTAAAGCCCATTGTTGTATGATGAAGAAAACTAGCCCTGAGAGGGTAAGTGATTTATCCAGAGTCAAACAGGTAT
The DNA here is from genome assembly GCF_041296265.1 of Equus caballus. Lineage (NCBI taxonomy): Eukaryota > Metazoa > Chordata > Mammalia > Perissodactyla > Equidae > Equus > Equus caballus. The sequence goes on from NC_091685.1 coordinate 53,943,356, forward strand.
GTATTGCTGTACCTTTAAAAAGCAAAGTGTAGGGGCCAGCCCCGTGGCGTGGCGCAGTGGTTAAGTTCACAAGTTCCACTTTGGCCACCCGGGCTTTGCCAGTTCAGATTCCAGGTGCCGGTTCGGATCCCGGGTACAGACATGGCACCGCTTGGCAAGCCATGCTGTGGCAGGCATCCCACATGTAAAGTGGAGGAAGATGGACACGGATCTTAGCTCAGGGCCAGTCTTCCTCAGCAAAAAGAGGAGGATTGGCAGCAGATGTTAGCTCAGGGCTAATCTTCCTCAAAAAACAAACAAATAAAAAGCAAAGTGTAACCATTACTAGGATGTTCAGTTCTTGATTTTTTTGAACTCCTAACATGAAGTGATCTATTTATTCTATGTATTACTTTATTTATTACTTATATCCTGTCAACTTTTAAAAAGTAACTGTGAGTATGAGGGCTATTAAATAACAATCTGATTACAAGAGGGTTTAAGTTAGGTTTAAAGGCACAAGAGCCAGGTAATAAAGAATCAGAAAGATAGCTTTACCGTAAAACATATGCAAACAATTATTGCATCACTTGAATACAGATTTGAACACTCAGCTTCCTGGAAGCTAAGACAGAACAAAAGCAAAAACGTATTCTATAGTAGGTATACCAGTTCTCTCTCTCTTTCCCCTGAAGTGTAAACTCTTTGAAAATTTTTATATTTTTAAAAATTCCTCCAGGGGATTTAAAGCTCCTAATTAGCGACTTATGACTTATACGTGGTAGATGTTGCATGAATGTCTCTTTTTAAAAGTTACCAATTTTTAAAATAAAGATACTTTCCAGGCATTGTCTTTAACTTATGGAACTTATTTATTAGGGGTATTATTATTTAAGGGACATGGAACAACCTACTGGACATGTCTTCAAAGCAGTTTTACAAGATATATAGAAACACTTTTCATATCTTTTACTAGGGGCATAATTTAGTGGAGTCTCTCAAAAGAGAAAATCCATAAACCGTGTATGATCTTGAACGAGATTTGGTTTCAAACAGAGGGTATCTGGTTGCCATCTTCCATCTGTCTGTTTTCCAGTGGTGGGCCGTGTTTCACTCTTATACGCAGCTCAGAGGTAGTGGGCAGCAGCTCTAACTGGCAGTAGGGAGAGAAGTGAAAAGATGGTGACTTTTGCTTCTGCTAAAAAGTCATTTTTGGAATCATTGTGTGTGTAATTTATTGACCCTTGGTCTAGAAGAATCTGATGCCTAATGTTTACTGACTTGTGAAGAATACATAATAGAAGTACAAAAGTGCCTTCTGCTCCAAAATAATTTTGAATTGGAAAAATCACAGTTTATGATTTTGTTTAATATCTTTTTTTTTAAAGATTTTATTTTTTCCTTTTTCTCCCCAAAGCCCCCCGGTACATAGTTGTGTATTCTTCGTTGTGGCATGTGGGACGCTGCCTCAGCGTGGTCTGATGAGCAGTGCCATGTCCGCGCCCAGGATTCGAACCAATGAAACACCGGGCCGCCTGCTGCGGAGTGCGCGAACTTAACCACTCCGCCACGGGGCCAGCCCCTTGTTTAATATCTTTTAATAGTATCCTCAGCTGTTGAGTTATACATATGTGTTTAACTTCAGTATAGCAAACTCGTATCCTTAGATCCATTCATAGAAAATTGTATGGAAAATGACTAATAGTTTTTTCTGGCTTTGTTATCTATATTTACTTTAATCTAAATAATTATTGACCTATATAAGCATTAAACTGTTTAAACCGTGTAGATTTCTTTACGTTGTGTCTAAGTACTGAATTTATGTTTATTTCCCTTTTGCCCAAATCTTAGTAAAGGATTTTTGTATGACAGAAGTCAAATGATTGATTCAAGAATGTAAGCCCTCCTGAACACTGACTGCCTTGGAGAAGCACCCTTAAAAGAAGTTGTGTCCAGTTTCTCCTCCTCAGGAGACTTACTGGATTCATCTAGTCTACATGCTGTCCTATGTGTAGCATCTCTCATCTCTCTTTTCCCACAGGAATTTAAACTCATTGATTTAAAAAATAACTAAAAATGTGTTTTTGGTGTTTTTTTTTGAGGAAGATTAGCCCTGAGCTAACTACTGCCAGTCCTCCTCTTTTTACTGAGGAAGCCTGGCCCTGAGCTAACATCTGTACCCATCTTCCTCTACTTTATATGTGGGACGCCTGCCACAGCATGGCTTGCCAAGCAGTGCCCTGTCCGCACCCGGGATCCGAACCGGCGAACCCCGGGCCGCCAAGGAGCAGAACATGCGAACTTAACTGCTGTGCCACTGGGCCAGCCCCCAACTAAAAGTGTTTTGTAAGGAAATAATAGTGTTAGTTTGATAAAGGAGAAGCCAGAAGCTTGGCTATAACCATCAGATTAGATTAGAATTTCTGAATGTTGTATAATTAAGTATTAAAATCTTTTTATTTTCATTTCATCTTTCAGTATTTCATAAACAAATGCTTCTTGTGTAAGTGATACAGAGGAACTCTGGGGGCCGGCCCAGTGGTGCAGCAGTTAAGTGCACATTCCGCTTTGGCGGCCCGGGGTTCGCTGGTTTGGATCCCAGGTGCGGACATGCCACCGCTTGGCAAGCCATGCTGTGGTAGGCGTCCCACATAGAACGTAGAGAAGGATGGGCACAGATGTTAGCTCAGGGCCAGTCTTCCTCAGCAAAAAGAGGATTGGCAGATGTTAGCTCAGGGCTGATCTTCCTCAAAAAGAAAAAAAAGAAAAACAGAGGAACTCTGTTACTTTACCTCACAGTTCCAGTAAAAAAACTATGCTGATGTTTCAGAATATAACAGAGTCTCTGAAACGATGAACATTAAAAGAAAACAAAACAAACACATTGTAGCATGGTTATTCTAAATGCCTTTGAAAACTATGTAGCATTCTATCTTAGTAATGGAGAGAATTTTTTCTGATCTGAGTTTTGGTGACATTAGAAAGTTACTTATCTTCACTGTTCTTAACTTTTTAAATCTTTGAAATTATTGCCACTAACCTCTAATTGGTTTGAGAATTTAATGTAAGTAATTTAGTTTCTTGAGAGAAAATTGTTATACCATTAAATTATTATTTGTAGATTAACTCACTTTACTAATTTACAGGGGACAAAAATTCTGCCAGCTTCTTTTGCCCACAGCTCACTTTTACCCAAATTGTTTATTTTTTGCTGAAGTTGTGTTGTGCAGAGAGAGAGCACACATTATTTTCAATAAACCTAGTATTACATTTCATGTAATGGAATTTGAAGGTAAATCTCAACGTGATAACTGAGTTGATTGAGAGGTACCACATAGAACTTACACGCCTACCACCAAAATGTGACTCTTCCAATGCCTCCACAGTAATTTGTGTATGAAACAACCTCAGTTTTCAAAATCTGTTGTTTAACTCATTTGGTGATTCTCTCTCTTTTCTGAAGAGGATAATGTTCTTTCACTTAACTTTTACTTTGAAGTTGACCGTGTTTAGGGAACTCCTGGAATCTGAATACACAATACCAGAAGCAACTCCAAGAACTTTATCTCCAACAAAGCCTGTTTAATTGTTGCTTTTTACACCAGAGCGATAAATTAGGAGTGGCATGTAGGTGTGAATGCGTACTCTTCTTAACTTCCATAATTAATATTAGATTGGCTTTACAAAGATGTTTTTGTGTTGTATACTCATTCTTATGTGTTTTTTCCTTCTTAATTTTCTGTTTCCAGCTAACAGTGCAGTGGATTTTACAACAGTGGAATTCCTGCTTCAGGATTCTAAGAGTTTTTACATGCTTTCAGCACAAGGTCGCATTATGATGCTATTCTTCCACAGGCCTTTGCTCAAGTAAACTGCTCCAAACATTTACAGAGGTAAGATACCTTTGGAATGCTGTTTAGAGTAGCTAATCACATACCTTCTAAAAATGTATTTAGCAGACAACAGCAGGTAAAGGATATTTTCATTCTAACTTATTCTAATGTACTAAAGGCATTAAGCAAATACTAAGTGAATTGAATGGAGAGTAAACAGTTATTATTATAAGTTATAAAACACACATCCTCCTATGGAAGCCGTGTCACAGCAGTGCTGGGATTTTATATTATTTCATTTATGGATGGAAGAAAGCTGTGCAGTGTTGTTTGATTGTTCATTTTCCAGTGCTCCAGACCAGGGGATCAAAACATGCATCAAAATACTCTGGAAATTTTTTAAAACATGCAGATGCCAAGCCTTTATCAGACGTTACTGAGTCAAATTTCTGGCAGTGGTGCCCAGTAATGTTGTTGTTCTTGTTTTACTTTTTATTTTGAAATAATTTAAAACTTAGAAAAAATTTGCAAGAGTAGTACAAAGAATTCCCGTATATATCCTTTACCCGGTTTCCTGATGTTACATCTTAGCACATTTGCTTCATTGTTTTCCCTTTCTACCTGCCTACCTGTCTATCAACTTACCTATCCACATTTTTTTCTGAACTCTTTAAGAGTGTGTTGTGGGTCTGATGCTCCTTTACCCCTAAATACTTCCATATAAATTTCCTAAAGAATAAGGATATCTTATGTAACTAGCATAATTAGTTAGGAAATCAGTGCTGATACAGTACAATTTTTGAACCTATAGACCTCGTTCAGACTTTGCCAATCGACCTACCAATTTAACAAGTGTCTTCATGTGATTCTTGTGCAGTCAGCCTAGGAGTCATGACTTTTTACCCCTTTTAAACTATGTAAGTTTTGTCCCTGGTAATACTCTATTTCTACAGTCTTCTAATTTCAAATCTGGGAAATTCTGGGAGTTTTGTGTGCCAGAAACTGCTCAAAAAACCTCATTATCACAATTACTAGATAAGATATTAATGCTGCTTTCATCTAACATATATATATATATATATATATATATAGTCTGGAAGGGGTGAGATTACGGAGGAAGCTCACTTTTCCTCACATAACCCTCCGGAGTCCTGTGGATTCCAGCTCATACCACATTCTGGATTTCCCTGAATTGGCCTATGGTTTGCATCAGTATTACTCAAGCTTTTAAACTAGAAAGCAATATACAAATATTAATACTTTTAAAAATATTGCTCTTACAAACAATGACTTTATTTTAATATATAATCTATAAATTATGTTATATTAATTACATGTAATGAATTAAAATAATATAATTATATAATAAAATATAAAAATTATAAAATATAATTTTAATAATTATATTATTGAGTTTATGTGATTTTATTATATAATTAATATTATGTAGTATGTAATTATTTTTACATAATTAATTATAAATCTATATAGTAAACAAATGGGTGCACTTTATTACAAAAATATCAACTCGTATAAGCACAGACATAGCTAAAGTATTGGTAAATTTCCCCCAAACGATGCTTAGGTCATTTAACATTTAAATCAAGCACATGGTATGAATCCCTTTAAAACACGCTTTTGCTGAAGTAATTGTGCACATACATGATTAGAGTCCTTTCTTTCTGTTGACTGATCACACCAGTGAAATGTGAAATGAGTTGTTTGACTGACTGGACTTTTAGAAATCAAATGGGATAGGCACAGGGTTTGGAGAAAAGCCAGGTCTTACGTACAGCAGTATTCTACAGTGCAGGGACGGCCACTTTCAGATGGCTTTGGGTCTGGGCTGCCCGTGGCCTGTGTGATGCTGTCGGTGATGGGCCCTGAGATCCCCCACAAGCCCCGGAGCGGGCGGTGCTTCAGTGGACCAGTTGACCCATCTCTACCACAGACACACGGCACAAAGCACACTGAGAGGTCGTGAAGCTCAGTTAATATTTAAAACATTTTGATGCTCAGGTAAAAGGGGATTCAAGTTGTCACCAATTAGTAGGAAAAGACTAATTATTATACAGACCTATGATCTTTTATAAGTAGAAACATTAAAGGAATCTAAAAGCTGTCACTTTTTATGAAAGAGCAGATGGCCTGAATTAGACCCCTAACATATAATGAGTGTGAGTGTGTCTGTCCAGGTCTGGATGCAGATGATCCAGATCTAGATTTAGACAACTGAACAGGAACACTTTGAAGGGCTGTTGGGGGAGGGGAGAGAAGAGAATGGAAAACACACTGTCGATGTCCTTTGAGTCATTCTATTCAGTACTATCTATAGGGATTGATCCAGAAAAAGCAGTGCCTTCTGTTCCAGAATTTAACTACTTGGAAATATGTTTAAATTATCATATTTCAATAAAATTCACAGTTTAGGCAGTAAAGACTTCCTGAGTCCCTACTCTGGGCCAGACACTCAGCTACTATGATGAACAAGCCACAGCACTGGTTCTTCAGGAGCTGACAGTCCAGTGGAAGGAGCCAGGTATATAAATAGGGCTGTTACCCTACACCCCAATTTTCTACCTTATCACCCCATCACCACTAAATTAGCATCTGGTTCTTGGAAGGAGTAGTCTGTCTCATGTCAGCTCCTGAGTTTTCTCCTTATTGGTCGTGTTCCTCCCCAAACCCCTAAGTCAAAGGCCACCACTGCCTTTGCTGCAGCTCATCTCCTGAAACCCCCCAAAGGGCTCCACATACAATTATGGAGATTGTGTAAGGCACCCTTTGGGGACATAGACTACTGTAGGTTCACAAGGTGACTAAGGGAACTTCATGTAGGAGAAAACATGGCAGGCTAAGTCTGGCTTTTCCCAAAGGCAAAAGAAAACTTTTTGCAAAGAAGTTCAAATCTTTGTAACCCTCCCAAGCATCTCCCCAAGAAACTTGAAGAACACCCGTGTCCTTTGCTAAAGCAATTATCTTCTAGTTGGGACTGGGGACTGGGGTGATGGCTGAGGGAGCCTCCTTCCCCTGAGAGATCTAGCTGGTGCTTTGCCATTTAAGGCTGATCTTTGAGGTCTCTATGGCAGTCTGAAGTGAGAGTGGTCCTCATCACTCTTCCAGGTCTTCTGGAGGAAACCTTTGATTCAAACACACACACACACACACACACACACACACACACACACACACACAAACAGGCACACACATACACCACCTGTTTCCTTTGCCCTTAGACACAGGAATTCTTAAGCACGGGGTCATCAATGCTGGTTTCCCAGAGCAAACCCCTAGGGACTGGAGGAGGGTGATGAGTGAAGGGAGTAGCTAGTCTTCCAAATAAAGCAGGAACAAGCGATAATAGCCACGGGACTGTGGCCTTTGGGGAGAGGGACTGGATTAAACTGTCTGCTTTGAAGGTAAATTGTCTGACTGAATTAGATAAGGTTTTTTTCCAATTTGGTTTGCAAATATAGTGACAGGAACATTTTTGTTTGAGTTTACTCCACAATCTCAATAGTCATAGATTATCTACAAACAGGTTCAGATACTTAGGAATAAGGATTTTGGGTAATAAAGATTCTTTTCATTGAGTGTGGGGTAGTAACTAGGAACAAGAAGAAGAAGCATGCTAAAGTGGTGGGATGATTCAGCATGGGAGAAATAGTGAACCTTCTGTAAACCTGAGGATCTTTTCTTGACTCAGCAGCAAGAACTGGTGTCTTAGCACTTTTTTGCCAGAGTTACTAATGACCCATTATAAAAGAACAACTGAGGTTGATTATTTATCACGAAGGGATTTCTGTGTGTAGATAGAGCAGCATTTGCTCGATTGAGCCTCTCTCAGTCCTAATCCAGCGCAAAGGCACTGCTTGGCCTGGAGAGGGGTGTGGCGTGCCCTGAGGAAGCTGGACAGAATCTTCTTCCCTCGAACCACGTGTTCATTCATCTAGTTTCTGCTCTGCTCACTCTTCCACTAGTCTGTTTTCTCCACTAATGGCCTGCCCCACCTCTCTCTCTCTCCCAACACTTTCTATTCTCCATTCATATGGCAGACAGAAGATGCTGTGCATAATGGAGCCCAGTTCGTGAACACAGGTCTCTCCTGGTCAGAGGGGAACTTCTCCTGTTTTCTTTTATTCTCCTTTTGTCCCTCTTTTCAGAATTTTAGCCAATTACCTCTTTTTGCTCCTCACCTTCTGTGACAAGTCCACTGAGCTTCTTAGTTTTAAGACAATAAGGGGGATTTGTTCCTGTAAACTCTTTGGTTAAAAAAAAATGAAAAGAAAATGAAAAACAGTTCTGTCAGAGATGGAAGTACAGGTAAGACCTGAAGCTCGTCACCGCTGGGCAGTTCCGGTTCACTGGGGGCTCTGTAAGTGACCTGAGAGGAGACATATTTAGCAGTTAAAAGTATTTTTAGGAGACCTTAAAATAGAGCCAAAGAATAAATCTAACAGAAACAAGAAAAGGAGAACTTGGATTCTGGGATACCCTGTGGTTCTTGAAATGTGAATAAAATTACTTCCTGAAAAAGCTCAAAAAGGTTGTTAATCATTCTCTTCTCAGTCACCATGTTCAGCAGGGTCTCAGGTGCCTGTCTGACAAATAGCTCCATGGGCGTGAGTGATCCAAACGAGGCACAAATCTTTACACACTTCCTACGTGTCAAAACAGCCTGCAAGATTTTAAAGAAACGTCCTCGCTTGACAGCTCCCGTCAGTAGGCCCTGGGACCATGCGAGGACCCGACACGTTAGGTGGACCTGTTCCAGCTACTCCATTCTTTCCTTTTTCATTCCCTTTCTTTTCCTCTCTCTTTTTAATTGTGTATTTTATATGTTACCACCTTCATAACTCTAATGTTCTTGGTGGTCAAATGTTACTGAAATCAGGATCCTGAGAGTAGTTCAAGAAATAGTGTAAGTGGGAGTGCAAGAAAGGTTCTTCAATGGATGTGTTGAGTCCAGCACACTTTTATCTTATCAGTTGGTTTCTTCTTCCTTGAGAGAAGGAGGGGAATAGCTTGAATGAAAAGTACATAGACCAACTTGCTATAATGTGTCATCTTAGAAGTTGACTTTAGACAGATAAAGTTGAAGTCGTATGTGAACACATAGTACACCAATTCCTTCCCTAACCCTTCTATTAGGGCTCACTGTGCCCTCACCATGTGATGGTCATTGTGTTTTTGTGCTATGCTCCATGAGAGCTATCAGCTGCATATAACCACCTCCTTTTCAGATATTTAAAATCTACCAGTGGGAACAAGTATGTACACAAATAACTTTATTACTAAGTGGAAGGTAATGTCCCTGTAAAGATATAAATAAAGCTCTTGAGTGTTCTTAGGAGAAAAAGATCAGATCTAACTAGAGGAATGTGAGGAATTCATGCAGGAATGGATTTTCCACTCAAAATGATTTCTCAAGAACTACTAAGCCTCCAGCAGCTAGAGATTCGTAAGAGGTCATTCCAAAGCTATGGGAATTGTGCCTGGAAAGCCAATAATGTGGTAAGGTTTAGGTGTATTTGGGAAATGTTCATGTAGGCTCACTGAGATGTTCCAGGAGACATTTATGGATAAAAGACAATGAAGAAGACACAGATCCTGTCCGTGGAGAGCGTCCAGTCTGGTGTGGGACATGATGAATAAAAAACAATGTTTGCTACAGTGTTAGAAGTGCTGTATTAGAGGCACATACAAGGGAGGAGGAGGAGGAGTCAGAGAAGGCAGTAAAGACTGGTCCTGAAAGAGACAGACAATTTTATTAACCTGCATGAATTACAGGGGAAACTAGAGTTTATACAGAGATACAGAGATGTGAAATGCACATCCTGTTGAGCAAATTGTAAGATTCAGTGGCTAGAGCGTGTGGGACAGGACGAGCCAGGAGGGGCAAGAAATGAAAGTCCAGATAATTAGGTTAGGGAAGGACCTTGAAGGCCAAGGAAAAGAATTTGGATTTATTTGCCAGGCAACAAAGGCTTCTGAGTGAGGAAATAAAATAATCATACAAAATTATATAAGTAAATACTTTTTTCTTTAACCAAAATAAAACACAGAACCTCCTCTCCTAAAGACTATGGAATACCAAAGAATAGACAGACATACAAATCCAAATAATCTGGTGAATAGGGCAGTTAAAAATTTTTCGTAATGGTCAAGGGCAAGGACAGCCCTGAGCTCCTAGGATTTTAAGATACATGAGAGCGCCAATGTCTGTGTTCATCACCAAGCCCCAAGTGTTCAATTAAAATTTGTTGAAAAAGTGAAGGAAATATCGGATAAGTGAGTGAAACAATGAAAATGACCCCCAAATAATTTCAATCTTTATGAAAGGAGGAAGAACAAGGAAGACCAGTGCCCTCCAGCTTTGCGTAGGCAGCTTCTACATGAGAAGGAGGGAATCAATCCTACATCTTGTGTTCTCCTTGGGTGAGTCAATAACTAAATGGTAGTAAAAAGAATATGTCCCAAAGTCAGGGGAAAACAAGAGGTACCATTCCTAGTGAGCACACTTCCTGTGGACTTTCAACACATGTGCACAACACATAGGTAGGAATGAAGAGATGACAGGATGCTGTAATTGGTGAAACTGAGAGCAACAAACGTACTCATCTTGCTTACATGATAAAAATGACTATAGGAGGGATGAAAACTAACACTCCATAGCAGAATAAATATCGAGTAGTTAATTAACAGTTTCAGCAGAAGTGATATGTAAATACACATACTTACTAAGGAAAACAATGTAGGAAATCCTATTATCTGTTTAATATCTGTGACCTCTTTAAAGCTAGAAACCACATATTTGATGTCTTTGGTTCCTAGCACTGAGCACACTGCCTTAGTAGGCTAGCAGGCTCTCAAAAAATAAATACTAAATGCAAATGAATATACTCAGATGCCCCTTCAAGTGTCTGCATCCATCACCTTCCTCCAGGGTGTGAAGGTGGTGTGGTCTACCCACCATCACCTGCCATCACCCAGGGGGACCTCAGGACACCATCCTTCCTCTGGAGCCCACCTGTCATTTCAAGGTTATGACAGTAAGGTGGCAATTTTTTACGAGATTTTCTCCTTCTTTCCTTTTACTGTTTCGAGGATCACTAGGGTGGCCGTAAAAACAAGAGCCTGATAGCTCTGGAGAGAGCCAGGATGAGGGCAGGGCAGGTTGTACAAGCCCTTCCACAAATGCTCTGCCAGGCCCCTGCCTTGTGTGCGCAACACCTCAAAGCTGACTTAAACGCATCCCACTGTTCCAGGATGGCTGCCTTTCCAGACTGTAGATTGCTGCTGGGGCAACTTGCCAAATGCTGCTCCTGGTCTGAGAAGGTTAACCAGTGTCCATGCTGCATGGGAATGAGCCTGCAGAATCAATGCCTATCGACACTGAGATTTCACTTGGATCTAACTCTGCCAGATAAAGCAGTAAGAGGCGTGAAATCCAGCAGTTCACCTGAGAACAAATTTCATGCCGGTAAATTCTAATCTTTGCTATTGGCAGTGTTGTTCAGCTCTGCAAAGGCTGCCCCGCCTTCTGCCCTTTCCCAGCCTGGAAAGCAAAGCCAGCTTGGGTCACACCTGTCCTGGTGGCAGAATCCATTGTGTGTCACGGCCTCCCCTCCATGTCAGCACAAATATCCTTTAAGCCAAAACTTTCCTCTTACCATTTCCATGACGGAATCATTTCATCTGTAATAATTTTCCATCAGAGGCTGGAGAGGAGGCTGCTGGAGTTTACCTGCTGTTCAAACCAGGCACGGTGGAGAGAGACCATTTTTCTTTGTATTTGAAACCACCAGGAGGATGAAAATGCCCCATCAATACAGCCAATCAGGAGTATTTTATATCTATTGCTGCAGTGAGAAAGCCCACCTGTAACAAAATAGAAGAGGGATGCAAAGAAATAAGAAGCAAAAAATAAGAGAAGGAAGAAAGATTTAGAGAAAAACGGGAGCAGGAATAGTCAATCCTTCCTGTCGAAATGCTCTGTGGTTTATAGCAAAATAGTGCTTTGCACAGCGAGGGTTATTTGTCAAGGGTTAAATGTCACTCAAATCACGCCCGTTATGAACTGGAAAGTGTGCACGTGTGTATGCGTGTGTGTGTGTGTCTGGAAGGATCGAGATGTGATGCTACTTTCTTATGCATTTCAAATGGAGCCACGCTGGCCTGGAGATGACCTGCCACACGATTTTTAAATTATCTCTGAGCGCGCTCCGCTTGTTTTGGAAATGCTCTAAATAAAAATAATGGACTGTCTTTTAATAAGTCTCATTGTGAGGATTCCACATGGCAAACCACGCAGCGCAGCTTGGAGGCAAACATCGGGCATGTGTGATCTCGCTGGAAGAGAGACAAATGGTGATGCGAGGAACTCGATCGAGGGACTGCTGACAAGAAAATGGCATTTGCAAACTGACCCATCTGTCAGGGTGGAGAATATTGGCACCTGTCATGCAATTTCAGTCATGACTTTTAATAAAGCTGCTTTCCCTTAGGTAAAATTGGAACTTGACTGTAATGTTAGCTGCGAGCACGTCTTGTTTTCCCCTTCAGAGCGCTTTTGTACGTGAGGCGGTTCAAATGAGTCTTAAAGCCAAAGTAATGATGTTTACCAGCTTTTCCCCTGTTCTCCCCAGAACTCTGGATTTGAAAAAGATGTTGCACTGAGTTTTCTTTTTTTTTTCTTTCTTTCTTTTGCAAAATGTCTCCTTTTGCCAATGAATGCTGGTTTCGGCATAGACTTTCATACGGTTCGGCTCACCCTTCTCCCCACCATCCCTGACCTCCCTCTCCCCCTCGCCTCCCCCTCTGACTGGGTTGTTTCAGTGAATTTAGCCCGAGGAAGTATGTATATAATAAAAACTCGATTGGGATTTGTTGGCTGTCAGTCAATAAATCAGTCAGAGTTTAATTACCAGGCAAGTGATGGGCTGTGGTGACAGGCACCAGCTCTGGTGGAGAGGATTTCTTTTGGGGCAACCACTACAGAAAAAAAAAAAAAAAAACTAAAAATGAGGTTACTTTGCATGTGTGTGTGTGTGAGAGAGAGAGAGACAGACAGACACAAGGAGAAGCTAAGAGACAAAATCGAAAAGCAAAAAGTTGAGTGCAAAAGCCAAAGAGAAATGAAAAGTTAAGGAACTCCACTGCTGCCGTCAACCCTATCGAAACTGGAAATCTCACTTCCTACCAAAACTATCGGAAAGAATTACTGTATAAAAAATGACATAATGTGTTAAATGCTGTTTCACACAGTAGGAATCAAGTGTGTTTTCTCCCTTATTAACTTCCCACAAACAATGAACCATTTCTTTCCCTCCCCTCCCAGCGCCCAAACACCACGTTGGAGCAAGATTCCAGGTTGAGAGACCCTACTACAGATTCAGGATTATTGGGGCGGGGAGGGGAGGGCGGGGGGAATATTCTTGTCTTTTTTTCTAAAGGCAATTCACACTCAACATAGATTTTATTTTTGACTAGTTATAGGAAATGTCATCTTCTACCTGTCATGTGTCATGAAGCTGTATGAAGATGCAGGGTATTTTGACTGAAGGGATGTTCTATTTTCTTTTAACTGTTCTCCAGTGGTATGTCTCAGTTTGTTTATTTGAAATTCTTAGATCATTTTAAGGAATTGTGGGGATCTTTGACTCAAGATAGTATATCCACTACTCAGAGAACCCCTCTCGGCTGGAGTAGGAGAGGAAGGGAGGCATCGGGCTGTGCTGAGAATCTGGGATGGTGGAGGAGGCCCAGAGTATAGATCCTTTCCTAGAATTTAAATTCCATTGAACTTTACCAGAGTATCCTGGATCTTTTCCTCCTTTCTGGAATTCTTTTAGAATTATACAAAAGCATGAGATTTTTATAAATATATCATAAAGGTTTAAGACAAAAAAGATCAGGCAGGATGAGCTGTGAAGATATATGAAAAAAAATTATACACAGCACCAAAGCAAAATCAGCAGGCTTTTGGCTTTTGCCAATTCTTTGTGAAGAAAATATTTGGCATTTTGCCTAAAATCTTAGCAGCAAATATCAGCCATTCAAGCTTAAATTGATATTGAAAAACAAAACCAAAAAGGAAAACAAGACAAAACAAAACCCTGCACCCCTGGGCCAGAAAATTGCCTGTGACCTGAGTCCTGGAAACCTATAAACTAGAGCCAATTCCCCCACTTCCATTTGCCCTGGGTTGAATCCTTTCTAGGCCTCAGTTTACCCAGCTTGCCGCTCAAATGCCAATGCTCTTGGGGACCAATAAATTCCTCTATGGTTTCAGTCCAGGTAGCAAGTGATCAATTTCAATAAACTTAAGAATGAGCAGGCTTTGTTTAAATGTCTGTTAAAACAAACTTTATGACTGCTTCAGTGCTGTATCAGATAGCCCCCCATGTCCACATACCCCATAAAACACGTCACCAGGCTTCCCGAATATGTCAGGTTAAGAGAACCAGAATCTTTCCTGGAGCATTTCTTTTTTGAATGTCTCACCCCATATGAACAACCTTTAAGTCCAAACCTAATGGGACATTGTAACCAGAAGAACTAGAATTAGAAGAAATAATAGTGGTATTGTCTCAGAGAAAAAAGGAAGATCATGAAGTGGAAAAAATAAGCAAAATACTATTTTAAATTAGCCAAAAGGAGCTTCATTCTCTATGGTTTGACATTTTGCAGTGTCAAAAAACTGCCTGCGTTTTCAACCCATCAGGATTCTTACCTGCCGCAAAACTGCGATCAAAGGAAAGGCACAGACAATCATCCAGCCACAACTGGATTATAATCCAATGCTTACCAAGAAGGTAAGACAAACCTAAACACGCCTCAACAACAAAAAGACAGGCGGGTCCCTCTTTTAAGCCCACTATTTCTGTTGAGTATCATTTATGTACATCTTCAAATAAAAGAGAAAAGCAAACACTGAAACAGTTATTAAGTGTGGAGCTTTCCACTGCTTCCAAGCGATCACTATCATGGAGAGATGTCTATGGCAACTCTCTGTGCAACATCCCTCATTGCTGTTGTTGTTGAAATAACCATGGGGTTTCAGAAATGAGTAAAAATTAAACTACATCTTTATATTATCCTATTTTTAAAGATCTCCAGGAATGGGATTTTCACAAAAGGAATAACACTCTATTATGGTGCCCTAAAACCCTTCACCACTTTACATTCGAAGTGCTGCACTAGGAGCTTGTTTCCTCTTGTTCTCTTAAGACAGAGAGGAGAGATTTCACTTATGTGCTGTTTTTTTAATTTTTATAGACCAGCTCACTAGCACAGGATGAAAGATTTGCACAAAAATGGGAGTGGAAGTCACTGTTGGCAACAAGTCCCTGCTGGTGGATTGTTCCCCGGCAGCAAGCTCCTTTGTGCCCAGCACTCCTGTTGTAGTTGTTAGCACACGCTCCTTCACTCACTCACACACGGATCCCTCGCTCATTGGGGCAGGCCACGCATTTTGACTAAAGACCTCCTTAAGCTCTAGGGAGATATTCAAAAAAAGGAAGGCAAGGCCCCTGCTTTAAAAGAGCTGGCCTTCTCATGGGGATAGACTGAAAACAACCAAACATGTAAGCAAGAGAAGCATCAGATGGTGATGAGTGTTATGTGGAAAATGAAAATAACACGCACTAGAAAGCTCCTTTGGTTTTCTGGTCAGGAAAGATCTCTCTGAAGAGGTGACATTGAAGCAAAGGAGCCAGGTGAGTGAAGGTCAAAGCAAGAACATTCCGGGCAGAGGGGACATCTTGGAACCTTGGGAAAGGAAATGAAGGCTGGCGTTTTTGAAGTGTAATGAACAAAGGCAATGTGACCGGAGACGAGTTAGGACAGGCAGGCGGGAGGAAGACCATGTAGGGTCTTGTACCCATGGCAGCAGTTTACATTTTCTGCTAGGTTTAACAGCAAGCTATTGTAGGGTTTTAGAATGAAGACTGACATGATTTGATTTGAGTTGAGTTTTAAAAGCATCACTCTAATGTCTATTTAAGTGGCCAAAAGTAGAAACAAGGAGACCAAAGAGGGGATATTGCAATGGTCCAGGCAAAAGATGGCTTGTGGCTTGGGCTGGGATGACTGTAAAGAGATGATGAGAAGTGGATAGATGCAGGACTTATCTTGAATTAGTCAACAGGAACTGCTGATGTATTGCATGATGCTGAGAGATAGTGAAGTATATCCTTCAGTATGAGCGGGCTATACTGTGTGACACACAGCACCAAAATCTTAATGGCTTAGAACAACTTAGATTAACTCCCCCTCCATGCTCCATGTCCATGGAAATTCAGCAGGGACTTTGTTCCACATTGTCCCCATCAAAGACCCAGGTTGATGGAGACGCTGCACTTGGAATGTGGCTGCTTGCTGAATTAGGATTAAAAGAATACAATCATGCACTGACTTGTAAATGCTTCCACACAATGGTGACACCTGTCACCTCTACTCACAGCTCATTGGCAAGGATCATTTGGTCAAGGGGAGGGAAAAGTAGAGTTATTCTCTGTGGAAAACAGTGGAGGGAAACCGGGTATTGGGGCACATAGCTAATATTGATCACAGGAGGTGTCAAGGGCAATGCCTCCATTTTTGATTTGAGTAATGGCATAGATGGGGCCGCCATTTCTTGACTGGGAGATGAGGGGAGGAGCTCTTGTAATCCTTCACCATGATTATAGCTGTTGGTTCAACACTCATCTTGCCAGAGATGGTGCAAGCTCCATACTCCCCAGGTCACTATTGTCCTAGACTCTATGAACCCAGCACCATGACTGGAGTATAATATTTGGTGATTTTATGAATGAATTAATGAAGCAAAGAATAAGTCATTAAGCCTTTTTTTTTTCACTTTCCAAGGGTGGCAAACGATTGTATTTTCAACCTTCCTGTCTGAAGTCAACCCAGAAGTCCACATTTAAGCCTGTATTATAAGCCAGGGCTCAGCTGCATGGGCTGATTCACACAGGAGGGGTTAACAGCTACATACTTTCCCTGGCCGACATTTGGCTGTGATGAAGTTTCGTGCTCTAGTTCCTGATACCTCCATGAGTTTTGGCAACTTATCTGAATGCTTCAGATTACCTTCCTGGTCACCAGCTGACTTCTCAGTTTTTGAGTTAGCTGCACTTTCAACTCCAGCTAAGGGACACTTTGGTCAGCCAAGGCATTCTGACACTATCCTATGAGCCATTGGAGGTATGGACCATTTTCAAGTCAAGAATTGGCATGAACTGTGTGCTGACTGGAAACTCCTGAGGGCTGGTGCTATATTCCTTGAATCTAAACATTCCCAACACCAATCAGAGTAATGGTCACACATAGGCACACAATAAAAACTTGACATGTGAATTACTGAGCAAATGAATGAACACATAGATGATTGAATGAGGTTTAAAAAGATTAATGTTGTGGCAGTAGCAGGTTTAATTGGAGGAGGTACAAGCTTGTGGCAGAAAAACAAGCCCTGTTGGAAGAGTCTAGAGATGAATTTATAATGCCCAGATACCGTCTGTCTCAGTTCAGTGAGTCCCTGGCTGAAGATGAGTGATATTTAAAATTGCAACTCAATATTCCTTCTGATTCAATGTCAGTGCGACTTGTTAGAAAGACACAGGGCAAGATTTAAAGAAATAACTTGTAAAAAATTTATACAGAGAGATAAAGTTATGTCATCAGAATTACTAATACCTGACTCCCCATGCAACAGTAACTCTGAATTCCAACACTATATAATTTGATCTAATGAAAACATGCATTGAGTACAACTTTAAGATGATAACGCTTATGGTTTTCAAACCCTTTTTAAATCTGTGATATCAATTTAGGCACCTGCTCAAGACACCCAAACCACACTTTTGGCATATAGGAATACTAAAATCCACTTAATTTTCCAGTGGTATATTAACGTGGAGTTGTTTACTTGCAAGAACAGAAACACAACTAAACTAGCTTAGAGGAATGCATGTGCTCATATGAACAAACCACAAGCAGGACAGGACACAGCTGGAAAGGTTGTGTGCAGCTGAGCTTTGAGGATGGCTGAGACCAGGTTCTCACACACCATCAGCTTCTCTCCTTGTCTCCCACTCAAGTCCACTTCCTTCTGTATGTTGACTCTGTTCCTTCACACGACAGATCAGCTTCCTTCACAGTAAGGAAGACACGGCAGCCAACAGCTCTAGACTCTGATGTCTCCTCTAGGGAGGAACTCAATCCCTTTTCCAAGCTCTAATTGGATGGCAAAGCAAGATGCAGATCATCTGTCACCTGGAGATGAGAGGGAAAGTGATTGGCAGCTTTTACTGAAACCACAGGGCTGTGGCTCTTGATCAGTGGTAGGAGCAGCTCTCTGAAGAAGAATGGGGTTGTTTCCAGCTGAAGAGAGCCTAGGCACTCATTCTTCCACCGTCTCTCTATGCTGTAAACCTTCAGGAGGCTGCTGCTGCTGCTGTTTACTCTGCTGGGGTTATTTTTTATTTTTAACCCCCACTGTATGAGTGAGAGAATGAGCGTGTATTTGCTTGTTCAGGCTGCCATAACAAAGCACCGCAAACTGGGTGGCTTCAACAACACAGATTTATTCTCTTACAGCACTAGAGGCTGGAAGTCCAAGATCATGGTTTAAGCAGATTTGGTTCCTTCTGACGCTGTGAGTGAGAACCTGTTCCAGGTCTTTCTCCTAGTTTCTGGTGGTTTGCTGGCAATCTTTGGTGTTCCTGGGCTTGTAGATACACCCCCTTGATCTTTGCCTACATCTTCACCTGGCACTCTCCTTATGTGCATACACATCCAAATTTCCCCTTCTTATGAGGACACCAGTCATATTGGATTGGGGCCCACTCTTGTGACCTCATTTAAACTGAACCTCTGCAAAGACCATGTCTCCAAATAAGGTCCCACTCTGAGGAGCTAGGAGTTAGCAGGGCAACATATCCTTTATGGGGGGAGGGGGGACACAATTCAACCCATTACAGAGGGCGAGGACATTTTTGCTCAATAAAATGGGTGGACTTCTTGAGAGTGAACATCATTCAGTCTCTAACTCAGTTCTTCTTAAATCCCTTTCACTTGCTAATTTCTTGTGTTCTTAGCATTGCTATCTGTGTTTTAGGAGGTTTTTTTTTTTTAACCAAAGTTAATATTGTCTATTTGCATTTAACTCTGGCAATACAAATGTAAACAACTTTACTTTTCTTGACTGTTACCAAATCATAAGTAATTACACATTTCTTATTGTAGACCTATGGACAATCAACATTACAAATTCTTTATTTAGAATTTTTTCAACCAAATTAGTTTTTCTTTAGAATATTTCTCAAAAGGAACATTGGCTACTTCCCCATCTAGTTACTAAAATAATTCTCAATAAACGCAATCACTACAGTATAATATGTTAAAACCGTTTCACACATTGCAGTAATCGAGTACTGGATCCCCTTTTGAACTTTATGTCTTCCATGTTACATCACAATAGGTATTAAAAAAGAGGTTAGGGGAAAAAATGAATGACTAATAAGTGGTATTATTCATTGTGATAATTTGTGAAGAGGAGAAAATTCGGTTTTCAAATGAAAAGGTATCAAAATCAAGGATTGATCTGAAATTTTGTTTTAAAATAGTGTCATTTTTTGCCCCGGTCTGTGAAACCATTTGTGCCCTCAGATGAGCCACTGGGAAGACTTGCTGGAGTCTCTGAGCAGAGGAATTCCTGGACACCCAGCTTACCCATTCTGGACTCTCATAAAATGTTCTCAACATGATAAAAATGTGTGTAAGTATATTTTTTTCTTATTTTTTAAATTAGTAAAAAGATAACTGAGTGGGACACTCAGAATGGTGTAATGAGTAACTTGGCAATTTTCCCCAAAAAGCAATGATGAAACTGCATAAAATTATTAAAACAATTACTTTCACACTATGAAAATTGAGCAAACACATAAATGAATCAAGAAGCATTTATTCAAGCAAAACTACTGAACTCCAGGAAGGGACGATGAGAGTGTCCAGAGTTTTAGCCTAGGGATGCTCCCATCTCCCTCTGGCTTTGTTTTACCAGAGCTGAACAAGGTATGAAAACCAGCACCTTTGAGCTCTAGGAGACTGCCATGAGTTAGAATGGAGTATGGAAAAACCCCATGCCTGGAGGTGCTGTGCAAAAGGAATATGAACCTCAGTGCAAACAATTGGGGATGGATAGCTAACACAGACGGTCTGAGGGTGCAGTATCATGAGACTAACCAGAGGTTAATCAAGACAATTCTAGAAATGAGGAAGCCAGAGAAGCTCTTAATAAGATGTGACATATTCGTGGCGGTCTGGAAGGTTGGGTGTATGCATAAAGTTGTGAGAACCCTAGCCATCTGTTCATCTCTGGCTGAATATGAGGTCTTGAGTATGCAAAGAGGTGACAGGAGAAGGCCCTGCAGAAAGTAAAAAGTCAAGGATTTATTTTTTTTATTTTTTTGAGGTCATAATAATTTATATCATTGTGAAATGTCAGTTGTACATTATTATATGTCTGTCACTATATTAATGTGCCCCTTCACCCCTTGTGCCTTCCCCCCAACACCCTTTGCCTCTGGTAACACCAAATTGTTCTCTTTGTCTGTTAGTTTATCTTCCATTTATGAGTGAAATCATATGGTGTTTCTCTTTGTCTGCTAAAAGCTGGGAATTTTAATGTGTTTCCCAACCAACACTCAGATCCATTGTCAAGGGGTAGAATGGCAACATCTGGCCATTCATCAGCTGACCACTAAGCTATGGTGACCCAGAAGTGACTCTATGAAGCCAGGCTTAGAAGAGAAAAAAAGAATTAAAAAAATAATAATAAACTGGTCAGAGACATCAGCCTCTCCATGTTGCAAAGGAGACAGATTACATAATTAGTCAAGTCGGTACACAAAAGCAACAATATCAATTCCGGGAGAAGTAGGAGATCTAAATCCAGAGTTGGTGCAATATTATCTAAAATGTCCAGTTGTCAACAATAAAAAATGAGACCTGCAAAGAAATGGGAAAGTGTGAACCATACATGGGGAAAAGTCAACAGAAACTGTTTCTGGGGGAGGTGAAGATATTGGACTCAGGAAAAAAATACTTAAAAAGAGCTATTATAAATATATTCAAAGATCTAAATGAAACCATATTTGACAAACGAAAATAATGTCTACAATGGCTCATCAAATAGAGAATCAATAAAGAGAGATTACTTTTTAAAAAGAACATAACAGAAATTCAAGACATAAAGTGTTGAATATCTGAAATGAAAAGTTCCAAAGACAAGCTCAACAGCAAAATTGAGTCATCAGAAGGAAGATTTTGTGACCCTGCTGATAGGTCAATGGAGATTTCCAGTCTGAAGAAACAAAAATAAAAGGAATAAAAATTAACAGAATGTCACAACCTGCTGGGAAAACAGTCAAGCATAGCAAGAATACACATGACTCAAGTTCCAGGAGTATAATAGTTACTTTGAAGGAGAGCAGAGAAAAGGGCAGAAAAGTTCTTTGAAGAAATAATGGCCCAACATTTCCCCAAATGAGGAATAACCAATCTAGAAATGCAAGAAGGTCAACAAACTTCAAGCAGTATAAACAAAAGGAAATTCACATATTAACACATCATAGTCAAGCTACTGAAGGCCAAAGACAAGTAGAAAATCTTGCAAGAAGCAAGAGAAAGAGGACTCATTATGTACAAGGGAACCACAAGCAACTGAAGCTGACTTCTCTTCAGAAACAATGGAGGCCAGATAACATTGAAAATGCATTTTTCTCTTTCTTTTAACTGATTGCAAAGATGATTGCACAAAACAATGATAAAACTGTATTGTTGGACGTATATAAAGATGTAATATATATATGAAAATGGGACAAAGGCAGGGAGGAATGGAGCTATATTGAAACAGTTTCTAAACCTTACTGGAAGTTAATTAATATTAATCTTAAGAGTATTATGTTAAGATGTATATTGTCTTCCCCTGAATAACTACTAAGAAAATAATTCAGGATATTAAGAGAACCAGTAAAATGTTCCTCTGGAAAAAATATATTTAATATAAAAAAGCAGTAAAAAAGGCACAAAAGCACATAAAACATAGGAAACAGCAAAATGGGAGTTATAAAGTAAACAATATCGATAATTGAATTAAATTTGAAATGTATGAAGGACTCCAATTGAAAGCTGAGATGGTTGGGGCCAGCTCTTTGGCATAGTGGCTAAGTTCATGTGCTCTGCTTCCGTCACCCAGGGTTTGCAGGTTCTGATCTCAGGTGGGACCTATCAGCCCTCATCAGGCCACACTGCAGCCGCATCCCACTAAAGCAGAGCAAGATGGGCACAGATGTTAGCTCAGCAACAATCTTCCTCAGGCAAAAAGAGGAAGATTGGCAAAGATGTTAGCTCAGGGCCAATTGTCCTCGGGGGAGAAAAAAACAAAGATTGTCAATCTCAAAACACAACAATATACAACTGTATGCTGTTTACAAGAGACACACTTTAGATTCAAATAGACAAACAGGTTCAAAGTAAAATCATAGTAAATTGCACCATGCAAATAGTAACAAAATAGCTGAAGTGGCTATATCAATATCAGGCAAAATACTCTT
Source organism: Equus caballus (assembly GCF_041296265.1). Classification (NCBI taxonomy): domain Eukaryota; kingdom Metazoa; phylum Chordata; class Mammalia; order Perissodactyla; family Equidae; genus Equus; species Equus caballus. The sequence goes on from NC_091685.1 coordinate 53,965,791, forward strand.
TGATGTCAAAAACGTCACTAGAGACAAAAAGGAATATTTTATAAGGAGGAAAAGAGCAACTTACATAAATATTTAACAATTATAAACATAAACATATTTGACAACTGAGCAACAAAATACATGAAGAAAGTCTGACAGAATTAAAGAAGATATAAACAAATTGTCAACAATGGCTGGGGTCTTTAATATGCCATTCTCAGGCTGGGTCCAATGAAGAAAGAGAAACCTCACAGTAATTTGAACAGGAAACTGTTAATATAAATGACTATTAATTAATACTTACATAAGCAAATTAGAATAATGAGAGATTAGCAAGTAAGTAAACAGAACGCTACAGAATATAAGACTAGACATATAAGGAACACTAAACAGGGCTGAGATTGAGGGCCCATGGAAGATCCACTTGACAGGAATGAGATGCAGACCTTGTGGGAGAGGGCAAGGCATTCACTTACTGAAAGGACAGTGCAAGTAGGCTGTGATAATGGATCTTCAAGAAGCCCACCCCCTAGTGTGCTGCGTAAAGCTGTCCATGGGACATCTCACCAGAGATACTTAACTGCAAAACTGCTCAATGGGAGACACACATGGAAGCTGCTGATTAGTGTGAGCTGCTGGCACCAGGCATTGGGGAAGCTCTGAGTGATGCAGGAGCCAAGGAGATACTCCACCACAAAATAACCCAAGGATGGGTGTGTGATTAAAGAGCAAAAGTGTATTTACAGAGCAGCCAGAATGAATGAACTTATAGCTGAGTCAATAATTTTTTAACTGTCACACTGTATTCCCAATAATGGAGAGAAAAACTAGATTAAAAAATGAATATGAACAATCTTATCTGCCAATTGGAATGGTGTCACGTATAGAATAGAGGCACAGACCATATGCTAGGCTATAAATCACTCAATATATTTAAAAGAACCGAAATAATGTCAAGTTCTCCTATCACAACATAATTGAATTAAAAATCAACAGAAAGAAATGTGGGAAAATCTCAAAGTTTGGAAATTAAACTACCTGCTTCTAAACCGCCCATATGTCAAAGAAGAAATCACGATGGAAACTAAAAATAATCGGAATGAATGAAACAGAAACAACATCCCACAACTGATAACAAGTAAATGAGGATGCAGAGGAAAATTTATAGCTGTAACACCTATATTAGAAAAAATCATTTTAAATAAATACCTAATTGTTCACCTTAAGAAGATATAAAAGAAGAGCAAAAAAACCAAAAGCAAGCAGAAGGAAGGAAATGATCAAGAAAAGAGAAGACAGGGAGAGGGGCAGAGCAAAATGGCGGGGTGAGCTGACCTGGGACTCTCTCCACTCCAAACTACAACAAAGGATTGGAAAAACTGAACTTCAGCCAATAATCCTAATGCCAGACCATCAGAGAACTACAGAAACAAGACCACGGAGGACGGAGAGGCTGCAGACGGCCTTGGAGGAGCTGGAACGGGGTAGGAGAGAACTTCGTTCCCTCCTCTAGAGACTGGGATCGCTGCTGCGGGTGAGGGAAGGAGTGGGGAAGGGGCCGCACAACCGGGGATCGTCCAGGACTCCAGCCGCTGGTACAGTGGAAACCCACTGACAGGGGAAAGCTTCTGTGCATGGGGACCCCATCAAGCCAAGGCACCGGGAGACGAGAGAATGAGAGCTGGTCAGAATCCAGATCGGTGCGTGAGAGAAAGGGCCCCTCCTCCCCAACCTGCACTGGTTGCCGCCATCTTGCCTGAAGGCGGAGAGCTCAGAATGTGCGGCTCTCAACCCCCATCTAGTGGTGACAGGCTGTAACTGCAAACGAATACTACCATCATGTGCAAAAACTGCTCCTCTAACATCCAGCAATTTATAAAAGCTCCAGAACAGAAGGAAAACAATAAAAACACAGAATTAAGTCCTGAGGACTTGGAAATAGGTAAACTAAGTGAAAATGAGCTCAGAGTAGCTATCATCAAAAAGCTCAACGAGGTAGAGGGAAAGAAAGAGAAACAAGTCAATGACTTCTGGAGTTACTTCACAAAAGAGATTGAAACTATAAAGAAGAATCAATCAGAAATACTAGAGATGAAAAATACGATGGATCAGACAAAACAGAATACGGATTCCCTGAATGCCCATGTAGACACCATAGAGGAGCAAATTAGCATAATCGAAGATAGATAGGCTGAATGGCTCCAGACAGAGGAAGAAAGAGAACTAAGGATTAAAAAGAATGAGGAAAATATCAGAGAGATATCAGATTCAATGAGGAGAATGAATTTAAGAATCATCGGAATTCCTGAGGGCATGGAAAAGGAAAATGGAGCAAAAAGTGTGCTTAATGAAATTATAGAAGAGAACTTCCCAAATCTAGGGATTGAGGGAGAAATGTGTGTGGAGGAAGTTTTCAGATCTCCTAGATTTGTCAATGTAGAAAGACCTACTGCAAGGCATATAGTAATAAAAATGGCAAAAATGAAAGACAAAGAAAGAATACTCAGGGCAGCAAGACAGAAGAAAATAACCTACAAAAGAACTCCTATCCGACTTACAGCGGATTTCTGTACAGAAATCTTACAAGGTAGGAGAGCATGGAGTGACATATTCAAAACTTTAAAATATAAAAATCTTCAGCCAAGAATGCTCTATCCAGCAAAAATATCTTTCAGATGTGAGGGAGAAATTAAATCTTTTCCTAACAAAAGTTAAGGGAATTTGTAACCAAAAGTCCTCCACTACAAGAAATCCTTAAGAAGGCTCTCATACCTGAAAAAAGAAAAAAAAGTGAGAAAGAGGTCACAAGCCACAGAGTAGGGAGACAGATAGATAGAACCAGAATACGATAGCAAATATTCAACTATAGCATTAGGATAAAGGTAAGGAAACCACCAAAGTAAAGACGATCTTATCACTCTGACTACAAACTCATAACACAAGTTGGAATAAGAGATGAAAATAATAATATAGGAGGGGAAGAGGAAAGGGACTAAATCAGTCTAGGCCAAGTGAGTAAGAGACCACCAGAGAATAGACTATATTATACATGAGACTCTAAATACAAATTTGAGGGTAGCCACTAAACTAAAAAACAGAACAGAGCCACGAAATATAAATAAGGAAAAATCTAAGAAACCCAGCATAAGAAATTGCAGAAGTCAATGGGTAGGCTAAAACACACAGGACCAGAAACAAAGGTAATGCAGGGAAACCAGATATGACAGCATTAAGTCCACATGCATCAATAATCACCCTCAATGTGAACGGATTGAACTCTCCAATAAAAAGACACTGAGTGGCAAAGTGGATTAAAGAACAAGATCCAACAATTTGTTGCCTCCAGGAAACACACCTCAGACCCAAGGACAAACACAAGCTCAGAGTGAAGGGATGGAAGACAATACTTCAAGCTAATAGCAAGCAAAAGAAAGCAGGTATTGCAGTACTTATATCAGACAAAACGGATTTCAAAATAAGGCAGGTAAAGAGAGACACAGAAGGGCAATATATAATGATCAAAGGGACACTTCATCAAGAAGAAATAATGCTTATAAATATCTACCCATCCAACACAGGAGCACCAAAGTTCATAAAGCAACTATTAACAGACCTAAAGGAAGATGTTAAAAAAAACACAATAATAGTAGGGGACCTCAACACCCCACTCACATCAATGGACAGATCATCCAGACAGAAAATCAACAGGGAAATAGTGGAGCTTAATGAAAAACTAAAACAATTGGACTTAATAGACATATACAGAACACTTCATGCAAAAACAGCAGAATACGCATTCTTCTCAAGTGCGTGTGGAACATTCTCAAGGATAGATCATACGTGGGGAAACAAGGCAAGCCTCTACAAATTTTAAAAAATTGAAATAATGACAAGCATCTTCTCCAATCATAATGTTAGAAGGCTAGAAATTTATTACAAGAAAAAACCTGAGAAAGGCACAAGGATGTGGAGACTAAACAATATGGTACTGAACAAGCAATGGATCATTGAAGAAATTAAACAAGAAATCAAAAAATACCTGGAGACAAATGGAAATGATAACATACCATGCCAACTCATATGGGATACAGCAAAAGCTGTATTAAGAGGAAAATTCATCTCAATACAGACACATCTTAACAGACAAGAAAAATCCCAAATAAGCAATTTTAAATTACACCTAATCAAATTAGAGGAAGAACAAACACAGCCCAAAGTCAGCAGAAGGAGAGAAATAATAAAAATCAGAGCAGAAACAAATGCTATTGAAACGAAAAAGGCAGTAGAAAGGATCAATGAAACAAAGAGATGGTTCTCTGAGAAGATAAATAAAATTGACAAACCCCTAGCCAGACTTACAAAGAAAAAAGGGAGAAAGCTCAAATAAACAAAATCAAAAATTAAAGAGGAGAAATAACAATAGACTCCAAAGAAATACAACAGATTATAAGAGACGACTATGAAAAAGTATATGCCAACAAAATGGATAACCTAGAGGAACTGGATAAATTCTTGGACTCCTACAATCTCCCAAAGCTCACTCAAGAAGAAGCAGACAATTTGAACAGACCAATCACAAGGAAAGAGATTGAAACAGCAATCAAAAATATCCCAAAGAATAAAACCCCAGGACCAGATGGCTTTCCTGGGGAATTCTACCAAACTTTCAGAGAGGATTTAATACCTATCCTTTTCAAGCTATTCCAAAAAATTATGGAGAATGGAACACTTCCTAAGACATTCTACAAGGCCAACATCACGCTAATACCAAAGCCTGACAAAGACACCACAAAAAAAGAGAACTACAGGCCAATATTGCTGATGAACATTGATGCAAAAATTCTAAACAAAATTTTGGCAACCAGAATTCTGCAGTTCATCAAAAGGATCATACATCATGATCAACTGGGATTCATACCAGGGACACAGGGATGGTTCAACATCCACAAATCAACCAACGTGATACACCACATCTACAAACTGAGGAATAAAAACCACACGATCATCTCAATAGATACACAGAAAGCATTTGACAAGATTCAACAGTCGTTCATGATAAAAACTCTGAACAAAATGGGCATAGAAGGGAACGACCTCAACATAATAGAGGCCATATACGACAAACCCATAGCCAACATCATACTCAATGGGCAAAAACTGAGTGCCATCCCCCTCAAATCAGGAACGAGACAAGGATGCCCTCTATTACCACTCTTATTTAACATAGTAGTGGAGGTCCTGGCCAGAGCAATCAGGCAAGAAAAAGGAATAAGAGGAATCCAAATAGGGAGGGAAGAATTGAAACTCTCGCTTGTTGCAGATGACATGATCTTATATATAGAAAACCCCAAAGAATCCATTGGAAAACTCTCAGAAGTAATCAATAACTACAGCAAAGTTTCAGCATATAACAGTAATTTGCATAAATCAGTAGCATTTCTATATTCTAATAACAAACTAACAGGAAAAAGAACCCAAGAACACAATACCATTCACAATCGCTACAAAAAGAATACAATACGTCGTGGTGAATTTAACTAAGGAAGTGAAAGACCTATACAATGAAAATTAAAAGGCCTTTCTGAGAGAATTGGATGATGACATAAGGAGACGGAAAGACATTCCATGTACATGGATTGGAAGAATAAACATAGTTAAAATGTCTGTTCTGCCTAAAGCAATTTATAGATTCAATGATATCCAAATCAGAATCCCAATGACATTCTTTACAGAATTAGAACAAAGAATCCTAAAATTCATATGGGGCAACAAAAGACCCCAAATTGCTAAAGCAATCCTGAGAAAAAAGAGGAAAACGGGAGGCATCACAATCCCTGACTTCAAAACATACTACAGAGCTACAGTAATCAAAACAGCATGGTACTGGTACAAAACCAGGTGCACAGATCAATGGAGCAGAATTGAAAGCTCAGAAATAAAACCACACATCTATGGGCAGCTAATCTTCGACAAAGGAGCTGAGGGCATACAATGGAGAAAGGAAAGTCTTTTCAACAAATGGTGCTGGGAAAACTGGAAAGCCATATGTAAAAGAATGAAAATTGACCATTCTTTCTCACCATTCACAAAAATAAACTCAAAATGGATCAAAGACCTAAAGGTGAGACCTGAAACCATAAGACTTCTAGAAGAAAACGTAGGCAGTACACTCTTTGATATCAGTATTAAAAGGATCTTTTCGGACACCATGTCTTCTCAGAGAAGGGAAACAATAGAAAGATTAAACAAATGGGACTTCATCAGACTAAAGAGCTTCTTCAAGGCAAATGAAAACAGGATTGAAACAAAAAAACAACCCAATAACTGGGAAAAAATATTTGCAAGTCATATATCTGACAAAGGCTTAATATCCATAATATATAAAGAACTCACACAACTCAACAACAAAAAATCAAACAACCTGGTCAAAAAATGGGCTGAAGACATGAACAGACATTTCTCCAAAGAAGATATATGGATGGCCAATAGGCACATGAAAGATGTTCATCATCGCTGATCATCAAAGAAATGCAAATCAAAACTACACTAAGATATCACCTTACACCTATTAGAATGACAAAAATATCTAAAACTGATAGTAACAAATGTTGGAGAGGCTGTGGAGAAAAAGGAACCCTCATACACTGCTGGTGGGAATGCAAACTGGTGCAGCCACTATGGAAAACAGTATGGAGATTCCTCAAAAAATTAAAAATAGAACTACCATAACCCCCAGCTATCCCACTACTGGGTATCTACCCAAAGAGCTTGAAGTCAGTAATTCCAAAAGTTCTATGCACCCCAATGTTTACTGCAGCCTATTTACAATAGCCAAGACTTGGAAGCAACCTAAGTGCCCATCAACAGATGATTGGATAAGAAGATGTGGTGTGTATATATACAATGGAATATTACTCAGCTGTAAAAAAGAACAAAATCGTCCCATTTGCAACAACATGGATGGAACTTGAGGGAATTATGTTAAGTGAAATAAGCCAGTTATAGAAGGACAATCTCTCTATGACTCCACCCATACGAGGAATTTAAAAATGTAGACAAGAGAACAGATTAGTGGCTACCAGGGGAAAGATGGGGGGGGGTTGGGCACAAATGGTCAAGGGGTGCACCTACAAAACGAGTGACAAACGATAATGTATAACTGAAATTTCACAAGATTGTAACCCATCATTAACTGAATAAAAATTTAAAAAAAAGAATAGAGAAGAGATGCAAGTCTATTAGAAATAATAAAAAATTACGGCAAAGTTGCAGGGTACAATACAAACTTACAAAGATCAGTTGCATTTCTATACTCTAATAATGAACTAACAGAGAATTGAAGAATACAATCCCATTTACAATTGCAACAAAAAGAATAAAATATCTAGGAATAAATTTAATCAAGGAGGTAAAAGACCTATACAATGAAAACTATAAGACATTACTGGAAGAAATTGATGATGACATAAAGAAATGGAAACATATTCCATGAACTTGGATTGGAAGGATAAACATAGCTAAAATGGCCATACTACCTAAAGCAATCCACAGATTCAATGCAATCCCAATCAAAATCCCAATGAAAATCTTCACAGAAATAGAACAAAGAATCTTAAAAATTGTATGGGGCAACAAAAGACCCAGAATAGCCAAAGCAGTCCTGAGAAACAGGAAGAAAACTGATGGCATCGCAATCCCTGATTTCAAAACATATTACAAAGCTATAGTAATCATAACAGCATGGTACCAGTACAAAAACAGGCACACAGGTAAATGGAACAGAACTGAAAGCCCTGGAAAAAACCACACATATATGGACAGCTAATCCTCAATAAAGGAAGCAAGAGGGGCTGGCCTGCTAGCGCCGTGGTTAACTTTGCTCATTCCTCTTTGGTGGCCCAGGGTTGGCCAGTTTGGATCCTGGGTGTGCACATGGCACCGCTTGGCATGCCATGCTGTGGTAGGCATCCCACATATAAAGTAGAGGAGGATAGGCACAGATGTTAGCTCAGGGCCATTCTTCCTCAGCAAAAAGAGGAGAATTGACAGCAGACTTTAGCTCAGGGCTAATTTTCCTCAAAAACAAATAAATAAATAAAAAATAAAGGAACCAAGAACATAGAATGGAGTAAGGAAAGCCTCTTCAATAAGTGGTGCTGAGAAAACTAAGGAGCCACATCTAAAATAATGAAAGTAGACCATTATCATTCTCTATAGACAAAAATAGACCCAAAATGGATCAAAGACTTGAATGTACGACCAGAAATTATAAAACTTCTGGAAGAAAATATAGGCAGTACACTCTTTGTCATCAGCCTTAAAAGGATCTTTACAAACATAGTGTCCACTCAGACAAGGGAAACAAAAGAAACAATAAACAAGTGGCCACGACTTCATCAGACTAAAGAGCTTCTGGAAGGCAAAAGAAACCAAGATCAAAATGAAAAAACAACCCAGGAACTGAGAGAAAATATTTGCAAATCATATATATGTTAAGGGATTAATCTCCATAATATATAAAGAGCTCACACAACTGAACTATGAAAGAATAAATGACCCAATCAATAAGTGGGCAGAGGATATGAACAGGCATTTTTCCAAGGAAGATATACAGATGGTCAATAGGCAGATGACAAGGTGCTAAACATCACTAATCATCAGGGAGATACAAATCAAAGTTACAGTTAGATATCGTCTTACGCCTGTTAGAACAGTTATAATCACCAAGACAAAAAAATAAATGTTGGAGTGGTTGTGGAGAAAAGGGAACCCTCATCTACCGCAGGTTGGAAGGCAAACTGGTGCAGCCACTTTGGAAAACAGTATGGAGATTTCTCAAAAAATTAAAAATGCAATTACCATATGACCAAGCTATCCCACTACTGGGTATTTATCCAAAGATCTTGAAATCAACAATACAAAGAGACGTATGCACCCCTATGTTCACTGCAGCATTATTCACAATAGCCAAGATGTGGAAGCAACCCCAGTGCCCAATGACTGATGATTGTATAAAGATGACGTGGTATATATATACTATGGAATACTACTCCACCATAAAAAGGACATAATTGTCTCATTCACAACCATATGGATGGAACTTGAGGGCATCATGTTGAGAGAAATAAGCCACACAGAGAGAGAAAAGACCATATGATTTTACTCATATGTAGAATATAAACAAACTTATGGACAAAGAGAACAATTTAGTGGTTACTGTGGCGGCAGGAGAGTGGGTACAAGGGGTGCAGTGGCACATTGATATGGTGTTTGATAAATATTGACGTACAACTGAAATTTCACAATATTATAAACTATTTAGACCACAATAATTTTTTTTAAACTGGTTTTTTGTAAAGTTCAAAAAAAGTGAGACAACATGAGTGACATCAGCATCATGGTGGAATTTTCCCCCTTGTCTCTCCCCTCTCAGTTACAGCCAAATGGACATGCACTGACCAAGAGAGGATTTCCTGTACAGCACTAGAGGATGCCTAAGAGATCCATGCATCTATACATCTGAAGGTGGGTGGACTCAACCCCCAGTAAGCAGTGGAACTAGGGGAGAAGCCCCCACCACCCTCCCTGAGCAGCAGCAATCCAGGTTGTGGATCCTCACACAGTGGCTTGCACAAGTGGTGAGGACAGCCCAGCTCACATGACTGCCGGTGGAGCATGGATGGTGGCACCCTGGCCTGTGTGACTGCTGGCACAGTGGAGGTGGCCTGGCCCACACAACTGTGAGCAAATGGAGTTGGGGCAGAACAAATAGCCCCTTTGCCCCAACACTGGCAGGTGGAACGTGTGACCAGAGCCTTCAGGAAACACAGCAGAACTGATGACCCAGCCCCCACTGGTGGCACCCCCCCAACACCAGCTCAGCAGCAGCAGGAGATACATATAGTTCTCCAGGTCCCTGGCAGGGAAAGTGACACCTGTGAACCCAGCACCCCTGGCAGCAGTGCAACCAGCACCTTCAGACAACCCAGGACAAGCATCACCGGTCATGATGGGGCAGCAGCACCCACGCCTATGGGAGCCAACAGAAAGCCAGTGGGGTTTCAGATAGACCAGCCTCACTATACCTGGAAGACCTAGAAAAAGAACAAACAAAGCCCAACGTCAGGAGAAGGAAGGAAATAAATCAGAGCAGAAATAAATGAAACAGGAAGTAGAAAAACAATAGAAAGGATCAATGAAACTAAGAAGTGGTTCTCTGAGAAGATAAACAAAATTGACAATATCTCAGCCAGATTCAGAAAAAAAGAGAGAAGACTCGAATAAATACAATCAGAAATTAAAGAGGAGTAACTACAGTGGACACTGCAGAAACACATTGGATTACAGAAGATACTATGAAACACTATATGTCAACAAACTGAATAGCCTAGAAGAAATGGATAAATTCTTAGAACCATATGACCCCTCAAAACGGAATCATGAAGAAATAGAGAATCTGAATACACCAATCACAAGCAGAGATTGAAACTGTTATCAAAAGCCTCCCAAAGAAAAAGTCCAGGACCATACAGCTTCTCTGGTGAATTCTACCAAACATTCAAAGAAGATGTAATTCCTATGCTTCTCAAACTATTTTGAAAAATTGGGAGGACAGGACACTTCTGAATTCATTTTCTGAGGCAAACATTATCCTGATATGAAAACCAGACAAGGACAACACAAAAAAGGAAAATTACAGGCCAATATCAGTGATGAACACAGACGCAAAAGTACTCAACAAAATATTAGGAAATTGAATACAACAATACATTAAAAGGATCATACACCACAATCAGGTGGGATTTACTCTAGGGGTGCAGAAATGGTTCAACATTAGCAAATCCATCAATGTGATGTATCACATTAACAAAATGAAGACTGAAAATCACATGATCATCTCAATAGATGGAGAGAAAACATCTGACAATTTCCAACATCCATTTTTGATAAAAACTCTCAATAAAATGGGTATAGAAGGAAAGTACCTCACCAATACAAAGGCCATATATCACCAACCCACCGCCAACATCATACGCAATAGTCAAAAAGTGAAAGCCATTCCTCTGAGAACAGGAACAAGACAAGGGTGCCCACTCTTGCCACTCTTCTTCAACATAGTACTGGAAATTTTAGCCAAAGCAGTAAGGCAAGAAAAAGAAATAATAGGTATCCAAAAAGGAAAGGAAGAATTAAAACTGTCACTATTTGCGGTTGACATGATTCTATATACAGAAAACTGTAAAGAATCCAACAAAAAACTATTAGAAATAATCAACGAATACAGTAAAGCTGCAGGGTACAAAATCAACATTCAAAAATTATTTGCATTTCACTCCACTACAGTGGCCTGTGGTTTGCCAGTTTGGAACTATACACCGCTCATCAGGCCATGCCATGGTGGCATCCCAAAGAGAAGAACTAGAATGATTTACAACTAGGATATAAACTATGTACTGGGGCTTTGGGGAGAAAATAAAAGAGTAAGATAGGCAAAAGATGTTATCTCAAGGCCAGTCTTACTCACACACACAAAATCAGTTGCATTCCTATACACTAATAATGGACCAGAAGAAAGAGAAGTCAAGACTATAATCCCATTTACAATTGCAACAAAAAAGAATAAAATACCTGGAATAAATTTAACCAAGGAGGTGAATGCCATATACACCAATAACTATGACATTAATGAAAGAAATCAAAGAAGACAAAGAAATGGAAAGATCTTCCATGTTCATGTATTGGAAGAATAAACACAGTTAAAATGTCCATATTACCTAAATCAATCTACAGATTGATCTACAGCTTAATCTACAAACTTAATGCAAACCTGAATGGAATACCAATGATATTCTTCATGAAAAGATAAAAAAGAATCTTAAAATTTATATGGAAAAACAAATAAGACTGAATAGCCAAAGCAATCCTGAGGGGGGAAAAATACACTTGGATGTATCATGCTCCCTGAACTCAAAATATAGTACAAAGCTGTAGTAATCAAAACAGCATGGTACTGGCATAAAAAACCCAGATATACAGATCCTTGGAACAGAATTGAAAGCCTAGAAGTAAAACCACACATCAAGGGACAGCAAATCTTCAACAAAGAAGCCAAGAACACAGAATGAAGAAAGGACAGTCTCTTCAATTAACAGTGTTGAGAAAATTGGAGAGCCACATGCAAAAGAATGAACGTAGACCACTGTCTCACATGATACACAAAAATTAACTCTAAATGGATTAAAGACTTGGATGTAAGACCTGAAACCATAAAACTCTTAGAAGAACATATAGGCAGTAGAGATTTGATGTAGGTCTTAGTAGTATCTTTCTGAATACCATGTCTCCACAGGAAAGGGAGTCAAAAGACAAAATAAAGAAATGGGACTACATCAGACTAAAGAGCTTCCACAAGGCAAAGGAAACCATCATCAAAATGAAAAGACAGCCTACCAATGGGAAGAAAATATTTGCAAATCATACATCTCACAAGGCGTTACTTTCCAAAATATGTAAAGAACTCATACAACTCAATAACAAAAAAAAAGAATAATCCAATCAAAAAAATGGACAGAGGATATGAACAGACATTTTTCAAAGAATATATCCAGAAGGCCCACAGGCACATAAAAAGATGTTTGACATCACTAATCATCAGGGAAATGCAAATCAAAATGACAATGAGGTATCACCTCACACCAGTCAAACGGCTATAATTACCAAGACAAAAAATAGCACATGTTGGAGAGGATGTGGAGTAAAGGGAATGCTCATAAACTGGTGGTGGGAATGCAAACCAGTGCAGCCACTGTGGAAAACAGTATGGAAATTTCTCAAAAACTTAAAAACAGAAATACTGTATGATCCAGC